>NC_021366.1:2959161-3318322 GCF_000342415.1 Theileria equi strain WA | reverse complement strand
TAGACTTTACAGAATGGGATAAAATTGCAATTGAGGAGTATAATAAAAAGAATGAGAGACTTTTAAATGCGCAGTCTTAAGATTTAGCTTGTTTTGTACTTGTGTCTATATATAGATTTGGTAGTGAGTTTTCAGTGGTTCTTGTAGATATGCCGTCCATAGGAACATCTCCAAGCGTAGCCCTGTGACCGTATCTAAAATAGAGAGCCCTTGCAGGAGCATCTCTGCTAGTACTACAGCAGATACTAGATGGAAGAATGCATACACTTGTTCACAGAATGTAACAAATACTTTAAAATTTATGCGCGAGACCCTAGGGTCCACACTTGCAGAGTCTGTAATCAGTTGCCTAAAGTAACTCGCGATTGTTAGATCCTTGCATCAAAGCTTTCGGCAATTTGTTCATCTACGTTGCGTGGAGGTACTCCAGTCTGTTGAGCAACCATTCCGTGGTGAATGACTTGTCCCTTCCATTCCATCCATGCGCTCTTTTTGCCAACATTCACGTTTGACTCTGTATCTACAGGAGTTTCCATTTTGCCCAGAAAGTCTGCATGGTCACCCATAATCCCCTCGCTAATATGTGGTGTTTGAGAGTCGAATTCGTCTACTGGTTTGTATTCTGGTAATTTTTCTGGGACATCTTGTACGTGGTCACTAGGTTTAGTCTTTTCAGGTATCATGTCATTTTCGGAGTCTGATGAACTGAAAAACTCATCTGAGCTCAAGAGATTTGATGCAACATCCGAGAGTGAAGATGAGGAACTTGACGAGACGTCAAACATTTCAGAGGGAGCGGGTAGTGAAGGCTCTATGCGTGTTTCTCTCATCTTTTCTGATGCTTTGATCATGTGATCCATATTGCGCTTGGCCATTTGATTCACATATATAAAGAATTGTTTCTGTTTATCAACAGAGAGTAAATCTGTGTCAAATACAAAGTCCTTGTCATCCTTATGGTTTTCTGCCAGTATACCAAGATCATCCTGAACAAGTTCCAGAGCAGCTTTCCTCTGTTCTGGCACAAGTCTAGCAAGATTGATTTCCAGAGTTTTTTGCTGTGCCGCAGTGAGTGGCTTATCGTTGATAAGCCTCTGCAAGGGTGGAGGATGCAATACCTTTCCATATTCTGGATTTGACGAGTCTCCAGACAACTTTGGTAAACGTGAAATAACTCTGCTTCTCTTTATAACATCTCTTTGAGGAGAAAATGGTGTCTTTTTATGTATGCGTGGTCTTCCTCTGGCGGGTACATGTGACTCAAAATCATCGTCTGAGAATTCCACGGAACTGCTGTGGTAACTATCATCATATTCATCGCTATATACTTCCGCAGTAAACGTTTTCTTTGCACCTGCACGTCTGCTGCCGGTTTGTATGGGTTCAACCACATTCTTATCATAGTACTTTTTGGATCGTGGCGCATAAATTGACTCAAGTTCCTGTTTTACCACCGATTGATCCATTGATAAGCTCTGGAGATACTCATCTGGATTAAGATATTTACATGTCTTGAGTTTGTTTTCGTAGGCGGCTGCTAAGGCGTGAGCTGCCTGCCAAATTACATTATCCGGAGGGTAGAAGAGAAATGCATTGTAGAATATTTGGCGCATATCGAGTTGCCAACCAAAAGGTGTAGAGTAATATTTTGTATGTAGACGTTCGGTCACTGTGTGAAAATCCATGGGATGCTTTATTATTGACAGATAATTTGGCACTCCATCAACTATTGGATCAACAGGAAACCAAAACCACTTGTCGGTGTCCATGTACTTTATGACCTGTAAAATGCGATAGCAGGCGTATTCCCATGTATCCTTTGGTAACTTTGGTAGATGTTTTGTCGAAGCCGGAACAGCCTTGTAGAGAATGACTGGTGGTGGCTTCACTTCCTTTTTAGTATGAGAACTTTTTACACGTTTTTCCGCCCTTGGTACGACATAATCATCATCAAGAACATTTGTGTTGCCATTTTCATCGTAGAATTCATCCAAAAACGTAACTGGCTGCTTTCTAACTCTTGATGATCGTTTTTCATAAAAATCAAACGAGGACTGCGTATTACTATAAGTCCTAACATACGAATCTGAAGACCTTTTCCTGTTCAACCGTGGTGTATAGTCATCTGAAAAATGGTGAGAACTTGTACCATGGCTCGAGACTTTAGTCTTTGGTTTAGAAGATGGATTTACGATTTCTAGACATGGATCCAGCCTAAAATTGAAGCTGGATATAATTTCATTAATCCTCTGTGCTTCGCTCGGCGACAACAGGAGCGTTCCTCTGCTCGATAGGAGCGAGTAATTACCAGGCGTCGCCATTGTTACAAGGAGTTATCTTTATGCCAAACTCCGTCTTCGTTTACGATAGCCTTCTAGCGTGTGTCCCTCTAGTCATGGTAAAAGGACGACTTCTTAAATATCAGCTGTACCTCAAGTAAGCCTAGACAACCTAAATGCGCCCAAAGGGGGACATTGGAACTGAAAATTGGCGGGATTCCAACAAAAAATCAATAAAGTACGATAAAATGAGCGTAAATGTGCGTTTTGTCGCATAACAGACGAGGTATTGGCCCTTTGAATTTCTACTAAATCCTACGGCGCCACAAGCGGTCTTTAAGGCACATCCGATTGAGATGCAGATTATTCCACATATAGTCTATATACCTAAGCCACCTGTCCGTCTCAAAGGCACCAAAAAAGGTATTCTGTGGTCGTGGCGGCTCCGCCAGGGCATACCCCATGAGAGAGGAGAATTTTCGTCGATTGCACACACCGGCAGTTTCAGTGCAAATTTTTGGGCTTTTGAGCTCCAAGTCATTCGGATATTCGATCGAGTAGCATCAGACGGATTCCGGTTCCACTGGCGGGATTCGAAGCCCAGCATCTCACCTCTAGGACACATTTCCGGATCAGGTCGCTGAGTTTTGGACAATTTGGCCTCCATTGCCCCTCAAGTGGCTCTCTATTGTACACCCAGAGGTTCTCGTGGCGCGAGTTTAGACGCGCCCCTTGTAACGAGGATCTACTAAAGACACGTTTTTGTAACAAGGTCTTGTAGACGGACTATTATCGCATCAGCGGCACTGATAGAGGATCTGACTCGCATACTGTAGGTGCCCAGACCATGGACTAGTTAGAGCCTACGGTTGTCCATTGGTTACAAGTCTTACACAATGGCTTTGGTAGACTCTCAAGATCTCGACTCCGAGACGGAGTTACAGACTATTTTCGACCCCGCATTCTCCAAGAAACTAGACAAGCTCTCCAACGGCAATATTTTCACAAATGAATACAGCATCTATGGCATTTTTAGAGGTTTGTTTGTTGACTCCCAAGAAGCATTGTGTAGATGGAAACGAGCCCCTCTTGTATGAGGAATTGAAGGAAATGCTGGAGCATGTCTCAGATATTTGCACCGTTCACGAGTACGATTTCCACTTGTACATTCGAGACAAGAGATACTTTAACAGAGGTGAGAGTTTTGCATGCTTTAAAAGTGGTGTAGCGGCTAATTTCGTAAGTAGAGACCAGGAGGAGATAAAACACTATGAGGTTCTGGCACACAGACAACCGTTTAACATGGCCGGTTCTTGGTATGTTGCTATTCTTACCATATAATCTTTAGCACATTGCGTGAAATCCACGGCCCACCAGGAGTTCGAGTTAACGAGATAAATATGAAGACTGTTCAATCAATTAATGCAGATGATGGTATTATGGGTGTGCTTGAGGCCCTGGGTTACACTGCCTCGAAAAGGAGCAGAGTACAATCGCATACATTTCACATTGGTCACGGTACTAGCAACTACACACAAATTTCAGTTGCTAGACACTATTCAGTTTGTTTTGATTGCCACTTTACAAATTTTCAGGAGACTGGAGAGGCACTAGCTCCGGGAAAGGCTCTGATTGAGATAAAATGCATCGGTAACAGTGACTTGGATACGTACAAGACATTGTTGAAAAAGTATTCAAAGTTGCTTGGTAAATTTGTAACATTTTATCTTTACCTATGCCACGCAATGTACTTTACAAATTAGCGATTAAGCATCCTAGAGTGACATGCATGCCCATTAAAAATCAGTGACTCGTCCCATATGTGTCCAATCTCCAAACATGGTTGGTTCATGCTTTTCGTACTTGAATCCATGCTCAGTTCCCTTGAGAGGATATCCTTTGAACGTACCTTCTTTGTCCTTCGCATTCTGGCGTATCCCATTTGATGTTGCTTCTCCATTCATATCGGAGGCATCTTCATCCCCTGAGGCTTCTATCCCGGTGGTAGAGGCGGTCAAGGACGGCTTTGAAACTCCGCTCATTTGAGCGGCGGAGGCATACTTGGAGTATAGAGGACTTTCAGGGTGATTTTTCGGTCCCAGACCGTTCTTGCGGCCTGGATTCAGAATGCCAGCGTATAGCAACTTGTTTGTCGCACTTAGGCGTCTGTTTGTCGAAAAGCTGGCGCTGCAAAAGAATTGCCTGGAAAACGTCGCGCAGCCGCGCCTATAACTACCCATTTTCGCCACTTTCAAAATTACTAAAACGCCCGTAGAAGATAAACTTTGGGAGCGGATGGTGTCGTGGCCTTGCGCTAACCCTCCGTGGGCCACGACGAGTACGGACAGTTGAATTTTCCACGCAAAAATTCATTCGTAATTTATGGACGAGAGAATTGACGACAACCAGAGGTTGAAGTCGTGTAGGAGATAGCGCAGTGTGTAGACGGTCAGAGCCCATAAACCTACGCACTCGATGGATCAAGGGGACAGAAACCCAAAATTATTGCCTATTAGAGTCGAAAGATAGACCAAGAGGTTTTCCGCGAGTATCAAAAAACACAGAGGGATGGAGGCTGCACAGACGGACGAAAAGCGCCTGGAAGTGGAGGAGCTGGCAGACAAGATCTCGGGACTCGATAGAGAGTCAAAGTCTCTGCTCTTTCTGCTCTCACTCTCCGCATTCAACGAGTGGCAGGATCGCTATTTGGACATGTACAGACGGCTGCTGGAGCTGAGGGAAAAGAGACGCATTCCCATTAGCGAGTACGAGGCCAATCTCTACACTCTGCTCCTAGACGTTCAGAAGCAACGCACGAGGCTACAGAACACCGATAGACTTGTGCTGAACCAAACTTCGGTAAGTTTACATTCTCTCATAAACGACCACTCAGTACCTCAAGACATTGTGGAGAGCGTATCGAGTGGAGACTTTTATAAAGGCGATTCTGATCATATTCCTATTGAAGCTGCCGTACTTTTGCTACTTTTTAGCGGTGGCGTTTTATATCTTGTACTGTTTTGGAGTAGTGGCTTATGTTTTACGCATCGCCAAAGCCGTACGGGATCACAAGTCTACGCAAAAGATTTATCGCAGATTACAGTATATCATAAGCTTTATTGAGCCTCTTTTACTCGTTCAACAGGAGAGTGAACAAGTGCCAGAGGGAACGGAGGAAAACCAAGAGCAAGAGACTGGTCCAGAACCAACGTCTAGTAGCATAAATGTTGATGAAGCCGACACACAACCAGAGGCGGCGCATAAAAGGAGATGGGCTGCCGTTGCAGAGCAAATGGAACGGGAAGAAAGTACCGAGGACCAAGAGTCTTCAGCTCCTCCTCCAGTGATTGAAAAGACTGTAATATATACTACAGAGCCCACTGTAGCACCAGAACCATCAGACGAAATAGAATCGGATGAGAATGCACCAGAACAAGATTCTAGCGCATTGCCCAAGGAGGAGCAAACGGCACAGAAACAAAAACCATCAGAGACGGAAAAGATAATGTACCAATTATTTGGTGCATTTGTATTGAGTCTGCTTCCGTGGTGGGAGCCTAACCCGAATTATCTTTGAGCAAAGGACTCAATCCTTCAATGGTTGCTACCTTGTGGCTGACAAGCCTGTGTTGTATGTTTTTACATTTAAAAAACTTGCCCCTTTATCGCATGGCAATTTTTCAATTTTTGCTCGTGACATACTTGTACAATCTGTGAATTTTGAGTGTACGTGTGATAAACCAACGGTTCTTATAGCTTCTAGATACGATTCGAGTTTCTTTTTCGCGTTTGCCTTTTCAAGCTCAAGTTGGTCGTTTGCTCCTTGTAATTCTTCCAAGACGCTTCTCAACTTGTCCTTGCAGGTTTGCAAGTTTTCCTGCGCGCAAGACTTTATCATGGTTACAATGTCCTCAGTTTCAGCTTGTAGTCTTGAAACATTTGCAGAGTCTTGGGAGTTTTCCAACTTTTTATTCGTAATGTTGATTTCCTATATACTGTCATTGGCGGATTGTTGGCTTACGTTTTCCAGGGAAATTATAGCGATTTCAAGTTCTGCGATAGTGTCGTTTGTCTGTTTGATTGCCCAAGTTGTCTGTAGAGTTTTTTTGTGAATAGCCTCCGTACCTCTTGAAACTTTTGTGAGTCTGAGGAAAAGATTTCCTCAATTTTGGCTTCAAAAGAGTCGATTGATATTCCGAGAATCTCATCTGCCGCGTTAGCCTCTGTGTTTAGTGTGATCTTTTCCAGATTCACCCAAGAAGACGCTTCAATCCCATTTGCTAAAAGTGCGCTCTTTATCCCCTCTAGCAGGGACGAAGATGATGCATGTAGCTTTAGTAGCGTGTTGCTCATGGAGATAATGTTCGATGACAAGAGAGGAATTTCTGACTCGTATTCCTTGATTCTTTCAACGAGAGTGGAGATCTCAGCTCTAAGTGTGTATATGCGATCATTTAGATCCTTGAGATTCACTCCGTTAATCTGATGAATCTATGGAGAAGGATTGAGGACTTACATTATTATAAATCATATCATTTATCTCCTTATTCTTTTCCTGCAGCCTAAGCAGATGGCTAGACTCCTTTCTCAGAAGATGTTTTGACGATTCTAATTCATGTTCCTAGAACAAATGTATGAGCAGAGAGTAAAAATACCGATATTACAAATGAATCCTTTAAATTACGCGTTGCACGCTCGATTTGTTCCAAATCAGATGAAAGGACTTTTATGCGATGTTTGACATTGCCAAAATTGCAAATATAATCCTGCAGCTGCGAAACTTCGTTGCGAAGTTGTTCAAAAAGTTCCATCTTTTTATCAATGTCAAACTGTAAATCTGCACGAATGCTACCCAATTCAGCAGAGAACGCCTCCATCAGCTCCTTACTGGTTTCACAACCATTTATAAACCTCTGGTAGTGCTTTGTTGTGAGTTCCGTTATCGAATTTTCCAGAAGCTTGTTTGATATATTCGCCTTTGGAATGGTGCTTGGTATATTTACGTTTGACCTCGGAGCGGAGATTTCAAAGTTCTGTATGCATGTGTATAGAGCATCTATTTCGGAGACGGAGAGCTAGAGCAAGAGGAGTAGAAAAGGTGATGGTGAGCAAAAATCCTAGCATTCCAGTATACCAACAAGAGAGGAGTCTAGAGGGAAGAGTCTACTGCTTACTGCTGCCTCTTGGCAGAGATGAGAGTACTACAGACGAGTTATTAGTCGTGAAACTATAGTAGGCCAAAACTTTTTTACTAAACCAACTATGGTTCCTACTGCAGCTAAGCCACCTAGGCCACCTATTTTATCTGCATGAGATGTAATGAAGGTAAGTGCCTTCTGAAAAGGGTTCTGTTGACCAGCAGAGCCTTGTTTAGCGCCATATTCAGAACCAGATTCTTCTTGAGAATTTTGTCTTTCACCTTGAGATCCAGGAGTACCAGGCTCACCCTTAGATCCTTTAGCACCAGAGTCTCCTCTACCACTATCAGTATTTCTACCAGATTCACCATCAGATCTACTACCATGGTTTCCTCCATCTCCACTAGAAACAGGATCACTATTACTAGGAGTACCTTCTCCATCAGAACCTGGTTGAGATAATGATGGAAAGCTGCTACTAGAACCACTACCAGAAGATCCCGATCCTACTCCGCTACCACTACTCCCAGAAGGGGCACTAGAACCAACAGATCTTCCACCATCTTGAGGGGATCCAAGAGCAGGAGTAGTACCACTACTACTTGCATGTTGACATGTAATTTTAAGTTCCTTGCAGATTTCGTGGAGTACTTTTTCAATGGGTTGCTTTATGCTAAGGGAATTCGGTGTGTAGCTTTGAAGGGAATTTAGACCAGTGTATATCCAAGTGTCATTTCCTACAGAAGTCCTCTTGAACCATGTGCCTCCATACCCTGATCCCTTATTCACATATAGTAATAATGACCTACGCTGACTATCCTTACCACAAAAATAGGCATATACACTTGTTATGTTGTTTATAGAACTCCCAGGCCAAATATACTCTTTATCATCCTTGAACCTCTGAAGATTAAAGCTAAAGTTCTCAACCTTGGCTGGAAGGTGTATATATGAAGTATATCCAGTAGGAACATGGTTACGGTGATGTTCAACTTGAATCTTATCATGCCCATTCATGCCACAACAATATCTACCCCTCTTGGATAGATCTGCTACAACAATATTGTTTTGCATACAGTTTTGTTTATCTAGATGATCCAGCAATTTTCCAGGGTTTATACTGCGGTTCCTGGTTAATTTCCCATCAAATGTGTAATATTCGGATTGCCCTCCATTAAGGAGAATGAGTTCCGTAATTAGCGGATTTTTCCTACCGCTGTCAGTTGAAGAGTAGTACACATTGACCTTACTATACTGTCTCCAGAAGTTCTTTATATCAAATGCAAGTATATTCCCACTATGTAAAGCAGACATTATCTTCATCGGAGCATCGTTTTGAAATTTGTGAGTACATTTATCAAATCCTTTATTATAACCGGAGCATGTTACAGTTACAGTAGGCAAATTTGAAGGTCCTGTGCAAGATTCTTGGAGACTATCTGTTGGTTTGACGGAAGGATGGCCACAATAACCTTTATCAGCCTGAAGCTGTATGACAACTACATCTTTAAAATTTTTGTTAAGCTCAGGTAGGACTTTATTGTAGTCTGATAAATAAGCTGGATGCGAAATATTTTCAGCCCTTTCCCATCTGTTACTAGTCTCATTTTTTCGTCTATAATAAGTCAAATTGGTTGTACCAAGGCCAATGATCAGTGGAAACGAATTGTGTTTATCACGCAACCAGTATACCACTTCCAGTGTCCTGTGATCTTTAAATCCAATATTACTAAATCCATCTTGTTTCTTATTTCCATGATTTATAGCCTTTAGTTCATAAGTACTTGATGACCAGCCATTATTGTCCGGAAGTTTATGTTTATAAATTTTGTAGTTTTCGAATGGTTGTTCATCTCCTCCATCATTCGTTCTAATCTTTGGTTCATCTGTCCTTTTAAGAGTTATGGAATTTCCATTTTTCCCATAGTATGTGGTTGGAGCATTATTTTTAGTATCCCTGGAAATATCTGCAATGACAGAATGTTTGATACCCATATACTACCCTCATCTCCTTAATCTTCATCCTTCCATAGTAGTACTCCATTCATGTCTCAACTGGTGTGAGCAGAATGGTCAGTATGGATGAATACATATTCCCTATGGAACAAAAGTTCACAAGTGGACCTATGTGTACTCAATATGGTACATTCTTTAAAAACTCCATAGGATATCCGTGTCTAACCCAAGGGTCGCCATTATAGCGATTATAAAGTTTCCATCCTGCAAAACAAGCCAAGGCAGATGTGCCAAGAAGAGATGTAGTTACAGAGAGAGATGTCTTTATATCAGAGCCAGGAGAGTCTTGAGGAAGAGCTTCGGGAGAAAGGACAGGACCAGGAGTATCTTGAGTAGGTTCAGTAGCAGTAGAAGATTCAGCAGATCCCCCAGGAGCAGAAGTTTGGACAGAATCAGAAAGAATAGGAGTACTATCAAAATTAAGAATAGTAGGAGGTACAGAAGCAGGGGGATGCCCAATTCCTAAAGCAGTTTGAGGATAAGAGTAGAAATCTACGGAAACAGGGTTATTGCCTTCATTTGTTCCAGTTGTGTTCGAGCCATATACCTCCAACTGTCTGTCATAGAATAAGGGAGCAGTTGGCTCTAAAGTTGGTTCAAAATCTATGTGATTCACATCATCTCTTGTATTAGGAAAATTTGTAGTAAATTCGTCTCCATTATTACTCAGATTATAATCAATAGTAACTTTGTGATCCCGGGTATTCCTATCACATACAACTATATCAAAGAGCACATGAGGCTCTAAAACTGCATCCGCTGGTTTCATTTCCTTTTTACTCAAGATTTCAGGGAGTTCCAGAGCACCTAAAATCCCATCTATTGGCGTCAATCTCTGGACACCGGAAGATCTCTCATCGGATGACAAAGATGGATAAGTATCTCTATAGTTTAGAGAATCATAATATCCTGAAAGATTCACGTCCTCCCCAAGATATCCAGCATCTGCATCCTGAAAGTGATTAGCCTTCTCAATGGTGAAATTAGGACTAGATTTATCACTGTCTTCATCGCCATTCACACCAGAAGGTCTAGGAGTAGCTTGTTGAGGTGAGGATTGAGCATGTTTAGTACATTTACTTGCACAATCTAGTATCTTCACGAGTTGGTTCCAGTTGTCACAGTTGTTATTAATCGTTTCTGGTGCCATATTTTGGAGTCCTGCCAAGGTTTCTTCCCACTCTTCATTGCCACTATCACTACTATTAGGTTTTTTAAACCATTGCCCTGGAGGTTGAACATATATGAGAACTGGATTATTGTTACAGTATAATGCATAGACGGCTTCTACACCAGCCATAGGAAGGGGAAATTTTAACCCACTCTTAGCGGTTATACGTCTTCTATTACTATGACTAATATCGTACTTAATCTTTGCAAGCCTCAATCCACCAGTAATAGTATGTTTGTAGCAGTCACCAGATGGTGATTGATGTTTACAAGAAATTTTCTTCTTATCAACAGAGATCCTCCCGCTAGTGCCATTATGGTAAGCACAACAGTACTTTTGGCCGACTTTACTCGAAGAATTCTGAAAGGTGAGATTCATGGTGACCGCTTGGTTGAGTGAACAGTTGAGGTCATCTAGTTTCTGCTCAAGTTTTTCACCGGTGAGTTGTTTGGTTTGAGGATCTGGACTCCATTGGGTTCCATCATCCTTGTTGTAGTGATAAGTGTAAAGTCCATTTTTGAATATCTCTACTAGGAGTGGATTTGTCATGTCTACAGTTGTATCTTTCCAGTACCATACTGATAAATGTTGAATGTCATTACCAGGGCTAATTCCCAAATCAACCGTTATATCATTTTTCTCTTCTCCAAATACAACTTGTTTTACAGTGAAAGAACCTCCACTTGGTGGCTTATGTGTGAACTTTAAGAATCCTGGAGGATTATTTTCTTCCCTAGTCAGCCTAACCTGATCAGCGGATCCTGGAGAGGGATACGTCTTAGACTCTTGTCCATCAGGCTTCTCCCTTATATTTATAGTAACAGTAGATTGAGCCGTCATTACTAAAGTTCTCAGAGCAACTCCCTACTCCAGCACTTACCATCCATGTTCAGAGAGTATGCTCATTCAAAACTCTGAGATCCATGAGTAGCCTCAATGCGACCAAAGGGAGCACACTAGTACTTTACTCCCTACTCATCCATACACTCATCCTCCCTCACAAGCAGCTCACAGTCAGAGAGAATGCTTATCCATGTAAACTCTCAGGCATAGTTAAGTTGTGACAATAATCCCACTCCTTCTCTACTAAATCCCTGCCATCTCCCCTATCATTCTCTCCACACTCCATTCACAAAAAACTATATACCACCAACTAACCTTGTGTTCATAGAGTAAAAGTTTGCACAGCCAGGATAAAGCCAGTAGGTTCCTTTCCCACTGGTGATCTGCGGTTGGAGTCCTCAAATGTGAAGTCTCCATAATGAGTGGGTAGCCAAAGTCTTTGAAGAACCTTGGCACCTCCACAGTCATGTTCTCCCTCGTAATCTCCACATTGGCGTCCACGAACCTAAATGTTTTTATGGTCTATTGTGTCTGTAAGGATGAATTGTGTACAGAGTATGTGCGACCGATAGGTCTTGAGCCAAGCGAAAGACTGTCAGGTCCCGAAGAATGAGGAATGGAGACTATATGAAAGTACGGGAGCCTATGTATTCACCTTTGGATGAGTGAATTGCCAAAGTAGGCCGGGAAGGTCTTTTTAGAATCAGTATCATGAGTATCCGTTCTTAGTGATATAACAATGGTCATTACAGGGAGCCTGTTAAGATTCTCCTTAAAACAGTCCTCAGGTAACCGTCTCCAGTAAAGGCCAAAAGAATCATTAAACCTTGGTATGTGAATGCATTAAAAGATGAATAAGTACCTTCTCTCTCTTTACAGCATTGGCAGTTAGCTTCTTTACATTGATTAGGATTACAGGGTCCTCCTCCTTCAGTGCAGTATTTACCTACTTGATTATCAGTACCTACTATACCACCAGCTATGGTACCTTAGCTTGAGATTCCAGGAGCTTAACTACTCCATACTACATTCTATAATGATTCATTCCAACTGCATTGTTATCCAAGGTCATATTAACTAGAATACGAATACACAACTCGATGCTCGGCATCTCATAATGGTAACTCATTCATCTGAGGATGAATTCGTATCACTATTCCATTCGTTACACTCATTCCATAGTGATATACTACCTAGTCTAACGACGTCGGTAGGTCATTCCGCCTTCCGTTGCACTCCAGTAATGACCTTAATCCTACTAGACAGAAGAGTTCCCTTACGGTCACTCTGGTTCACTACGTTCACCATCCCTCATTCTTCGGGACATTCCGCTTTGCTCAAGACATCGCATCCATTAAACCAACTTGAATAGGATATTCCAAATCTGCAAGAGTACACCGAGTGAGGGTGCGCGCAAGAGTTCGCGTTCAGAGCACAGCTGATAGCCTTTCCAGGCTAAAAACTGCAAGATTGTATTCACACATTCCTTCTTGTTGACTACATTCCTCTTAAAGGTTCCGAGTGGGAGGGGAGTAGACGTTGCTGAGTATTTTACATGAAAAATGCGCAAGACGAGGCGAATTGTGCAAACGCAAAACGTACCCTTGAGACCGTGTGAATAGGTCATGATCCCGACTTGATTTGGCGTCTAGACTGGGAATTCCACGTTCTAGACTACACAATTGATGCCTTTAGACCAGTTGTGCCGCAAAACAGCAACATTGCGAGTGATGAATTGGGACCGCAGGTCGGGGGCTCCAGGTGGTGACTTTGGCCAATCCAAGAGCTTAAAATGGACAACACATGCATAGGAGAATGAGGTGTTGTGAGAACAAGACTAGAGACGACAGTTAGGGGTGAAGAAGTTTAATTGTGCGATCCATTCCCCAAGAGGCGATTACGCTCTCGTGAGGGTGATGAAAGACTCCAATGGCTTCCTTGTCGTGGACCTACGCAACATTGTGATGTAACGACGAGCTTACCGTGAAGAAATGCTCCAACTTTCCACTCTGTCCATTAAAGGTGTAGAGGACATTGTCGTCGCCAAGGGCGTAAATCCAGTTGTTTCTCTTTGACACTGCGACGGAATGTGGAGATGAGCACGCAAAGTACCTGTGATGTCGATGAAGCTCACGTCCTTGAGCTGGTCGTCCTCAAACTGCCGTATGCAGGCACCACTCATGTTCAACAGACGAATGGTAGACGACTTTGTACAGACAAGAATGAGCTCTCCAGAGGCCTAAATGGTGATGTTATGGGAGATTCACGATCAAACTTACAAATGTCCCGAAATTTAAAAGCGCATTGACTGGTTTCAGCATGAGCACACTTTCCTTTTCGCTAGAGTACGCTGGGAACGACTTGATACAGTCGCAGGTCCTGGAGTCCCAGATCTTTATGAACCCGTCGCTAGAACCAGTTATGACTCTTGTGCCATCGCTAGAGTAAGTAATCGCGTTGACGGTGGAGGTGTGGCCCCTGAACTCCTTGAGGGTCTTTCCAGACTTTAGGCCGTGCATTCTGGCGGTTGAATCAAATGAGCCAGTTAGCAAGTTCAAGGAATCCCTGGTGAAGCACATGCACGTTATAGCTCCCTTGTGTACGTTGTTAAACCTCCTTAGACACTCTCCAGTGTCAAGTTTCCAGACCCTCACGTTTCCTTCTTGGTCGCCGCTTGCTACAATCTCAGAGTCCCTGCTTGTTGCGAGACTCGTAATGAGTGTATCATGTAGCATAAAGTGGTCCTAAACGCCAGTGTCACCCACATCTGCAACTTACATTCTTTTGGTACTCCAACTCGGTGTCAAGCGTACCAAGAGACCAGTTCCAAACCTCGATAAATCCGTCGGAAGACCTGTACCATCAGTTTATGCGGATCCACAACTTACCCTGATATAAGATGACGACCGTTTGGAGTAAACACAACGCATTCTGGGTGTGATTTCTCGGGAAACTGTATGTCTATATGGACTCTTTGAGGGAATACCTTAATGATCCTGCTCACCGTCTTGATGCACTGCGTGAACTCATCAGAGCCCTTTTTGGATGTGTTTCTAAAGACGTCAAATTGGTCCCCGGGTGGGATCATTCCGAGATGTTCCTGCCACTTGACAGCCATTCCAATTAAAGCCAGAAGCCTCGACTGTGGAACGTGTTCTACATCCTTTGAGAGCGCTTCTGCGACTATATTCCGCTTCTTGTTCTTGGTCAGATGCTGGTGTGCCGAATCCCCGGAAATTCCAGCGTAAATCTCCTTGGAATCATTTGGTCTCTTTTTACACAAATCTCTTAGCCTACTGTAGTTTTCCGGCTCTGCAACCTGCATGGATATGAGCGGAGTTGCATTATCCATCAGTGATGTTGCCAACTTTGATTCCTTTAAGTCGACCAGTTCACGAACAATCTGAAGGTTTATTTGGACGTTTAGGACAATACCTGGTCGTATAACTTGAATAATGTGTCTTGCGATAGTTTCATCGTGTCTACAACGTCCAGGACTTGATTCCATCTGCCCATTTGTGCGTCAGCAATGAGCGATTCCAGGTTTGACACGCTGTTTAGAGCGACTCCAGATTCTTCCTGGAGCATCAAGAGGCTCCTGTTTAAACCATTTTCCCTCAGATATTGCAGAATCAGCTTTATGACGCTAAATGGAATCATGAGTCATAGAATTCGAAATGTAAATGGCACATATGGACACTCAGCGCACAGATGCAGCTATTCCAGTGTCTTTAACGGACAATGGGCCGCTTTATAGTCCAAAAACATCTACACCTTGCAGACTTACTCTTCGTTCGCTACATTTACGCTCTTTTCCATCTTTAAAAGGCTTTATTATACAGACTAGCATCGAGTATCATCTCCACATGACGAAAATATAAACACAAAATGTGCGTGAGAACGAAAGGATTGACTTGGGCCAACTATTCGGGGTTGTCAAGAAAGTATCCCCCATCACCAAGAGCCGAGGCTTTTGGCGTTTCGGAGGGGCCATTTTGTTTATATTTCTACTACACCCGCTGGTTTTGTGATTTTCAGGCGTAAGATGCCGGGAATCTTGGGGATTTAGTCTCTCAGTGGCTATAGTAGCGGTTTTGGCAGGAAAAGGCACATTTCTGTATAAAGTTAATAAATATGGCAACTTTCGCCAAGTTCTCGTCCGTTATCAGCGGGAGCTGGAACAGATCCGCGGTCTACGGTTCTGTGAATGCAGTCCAGACCCGTTCATTTGGCAGCGGTGATATACAGGCGGTGGCCGCCAGGATAAAGTCGGTAAAGTCCATCCAAAAGGTTAGTTTTACTGCGGTCTTGATAGGAGCTTGCAGATCACCAAGGCCATGAAGATGGTTGCAGCATCAAAGTTGAAGGCCGATCAGCGTAGACTCGAGTGCGGAAGACCATTCTCTCAACCAGCACAGGTTAGTTCTCACTTTCTAATGGTCAATGTGACTCAGGATGTTTTCAACTTGTTACCGATTGCGACCACGGAACCCACAACAAAGAATACGGCCCTCATTGTCATGGCTTCTGACAAGGGACTTTGTGGAGGTATCAATTCATCCGTGGCCAAGGCGACCAGAAATCTAATCCAAAACGCCGATTCAGCCACCCTCGCTGGGTATTCTCTATACGTTATTGGCGAAAAGGCGAGGAGCGCCTTGGAAAGGAACTTTGGCAAACTCTTCAAAAACGTCTTTACTGAAGTCTCAAAGACTCCCTTCAACTATGCCAAGGCGGCACTAATTGCTGAGACCATAAAGAGCGGCAATCATGACAAAATTAGAATCGTATACAACCACTTCAAGTCCGCCATTAGCTATGAAACCAAAGTTATGGATGTCCTCTCGCTGGAACAGTACAAGATGGTTTGTAGTGTGCATTTAGATTAACACCTTTGCAGATGACCAAGAGAGAATTAAACGTATTTGAGACGGAGCCAGAGTCTGGTTCCTTTTATCCAGACTTTTACGAGTTTTATCTTACATCCTGCATTTACGGATGCATGTTGGACTCCCTCGCATCGGAGCAATCGGCAAGAATGTCTGCTATGGACAATGCATCGTCAAACGCTACAGACATGTTGAGTAAGCTTACTCTAAAGTACAATAGGGCAAGGCAGTCCAAGATTACACTTGAGCTCATTGAGATTATTTCTGGAGCCAATGCTCTCTAATTTTTCAGCCTAGGTTACGTGTACATGTAAACGATTACCAGTTTAAATAAATCAACGATAAGACTTTTGGTAGCGAGCACGGGCACCTGGACCGCCAAACTTTTTGGGTTCGCAGCGACGTGAATCGGCAATCAAGAGTGAGCGATCGTAGCTGACGAGCTCGTCGACAATCTTCTTCTTGGAGGTCTCGTCAACGTACTTTTGGTAAAAGGCGACGACGGCCTTTGAGATGGCCTGGCGAATGGCGTAGACTTGGGAGGTGAAACCACCGCCGCGGACGCGGAGTCTAATGTCCAACTTTGAAATGCGTTTTGTGCCAATGACGTAGAGCGATTCCAGTGCCTTTGTGCGGAGTGTGGGAGGCTCGATTGAGTCCAATGGACGGCCATTTACGCGAATCATTCCAGATCCCTTGGTGCAGAGGGCTACGCAGACAGCGCGCTTCTTGCGGCCAAAGGTTTGTACCTTTTGGCTCTTTACTAATTCGACCATTCTGAATATTTGCGTTAGGACGAAGCTACGGGGGAGACGCTGGCGGTACGGCAGGGGGACTGCCGCTACGGCGTCAGTTTCAGGGCCAGGGCGAGTGTAGATCCGGTACCGTAAACTAACCTGCAACTTTTGAAAAATGCGAGTCTTTTTAAAACAGAAAATACACCAATGACAAATTTCAATCGAATGTTTGGCGAAATTGTTGATTCTACAACTCCAAGGCGCAGCCCCACTCCACAAGACGGACGACTGCTCACCTCCCCGAAAGGTCATTACAAAATTGTCAGATTTTTTAATTCGCCACGGAATTTGAGTAACGAAGGGCGCTTAACAGGTGAGTAGATTTGTGTACAAGCAGAGGCCCGCGTGGGCGGTTGTCCACAGCGAAGCCGAGGATGAGTCCCGAAGAATGAGGGACTAGAGCGACCATAGGCTTTAGCCGAAGGGAGAAATGGTCATCTACTTTCACTCCAGTAGACTCTTTAATGGACTCTTCAGAGGACCTTTTACCAGTAGGATTCTCACTGTGAAGGTACTACTGTAAGGAGTGCTGAAACAGGTGACCCACCGACGTCGTTAGACTAGGTAGTATATCACTATGGAATGAGTGTAACGAGTGGAATAGTGATGCGAATTCATCCTCAGATGAATGAGTTACCATTAGGATATGCCAAGCATCGAGTTGTCTAATCCACCATAGGGAAAAGGACCATTTTGAGATGGTAGGAATGGAGTCCAGAAGGAGTACTGGACGACCGTAGGGAGTCTCTAGAAGAATAGATGAATGAGTTACCATTAGGATATGCCAAGCATCGAGTTGTATAATGCAACAATAGCAGGATGGGAGCCTCTGTATTCACAATGTTTGGTAGAGGACCATCATGTCCCGATGGTGACTATGCAAGTCTAGCGAATGGAGCCCAAATGGTTACTAGAGGGTCAGAAGGACTGGTCTGGCGTAAACCGAGGCTCTAATAGCGGAGCCAGTAGGAATGCGTGGCATTCTATATCTCAAGATGCCATTTGTCCATTGGGCAGTGTAATGACAGACTCCTATATTGAATCTACTCTCCAGTTCTCTATTCGCTACGCTCATTCTAGAGACGGTCACTCAGCAATCGCACTGATGGTATGGTACTCATAAATGTCTCTAGAAAGACAAAGAGGCTACTCGCTGTAAACAGCTCGTCAATGCTCCCAGAGGTCGCCATAGAGCTCCTGCTCCTCCTAGCTCCGCTAGTAGTTCGCATCCCTCATTCTTTGGGACTCCGTCTAACGACGGCGTTCGCTATTCCATAGCTCACACTATACACATTCATTTAGGAATTTCAAAATGGTGAGGCACAACAATGTTATATCCAATGTTCACCGTGTAAAGTGCAAGGGTCGCTTTATCAAGCCAATTCTCAACCAGGCTGGCAAGAAGCACGCCAGGAGGGTTGCTCGCCAGAAAAAGGCCGGTGAAATCACTCCCTCTGGTTTATTGAGGCCATTGGTCCATATGCCTACCAGGCGTTACAACTACAAGGTTAGGTTCGGACGTGGCTTTACTCTCCAGGAGCTCAAGGCCGCCGGCATTGGCAAGAAGGTTGCCCGCACTATCGGAATTGCAGTCGACCACAGGAGGTCCAACAAGTGCGCTGAAAGTTTGGATTTAAATGTCAATCGTCTCAAGACCTGGTTGTCCAAGTTGGTCTTGTTCCCAAGGAAGAAGCACGCCAAGAAGGGTTTCTCTGGCATTCCAGATGATACGCCAAAGGAGAAGTTGGCCACACTCGCCCTCTCCAAGGTATCCATCAAGAAGGTCATGCCTGTTGTTCAAGATTTCTTTGCCGAGGCACCAAGGGCAATCACCGAACAGGAAGCCTCAGCCGAGGTCTACCACAAGTTGAGAGTTGCCAGAAAGGCCGCCAAGGCAAAGAAGGCTGCTGCCGAATCCGCATAAGTTTTTTTCATTTGGAGTATTTGCTATGCAAGTGATGTTGATGCGAGTAGATGAGAAATTTACGCTCTCAGGGTTTTTAGTTTGTCTGTACGGCTGTTATTCCTGGTGCCGTCTGGCCTGGGTAGACTGTCAGTTTGGACATTTGCCATACATTTGCGTCGATGGATCCTCTGGAGATTTTGGAGTCTAGATGTGAGAAGGTCTCCAGGAAGTCGCAAGGTTCCGGAGAATCCCCAAAAGATCTCGGTGACGCCAAGCCCAGAGTCAAGTCCGTCCAGGAATTTACCTATTCTGCTACAGCCCCTCTCGAATCTCCAGCAAGAGACGAGGACGAAAGCTTAAAGGGGAACAGGGACAGAAAAGTTGGCAAAACGGCCGGGGCTACACACTCCTACTCCAAGCTCAAGGTCGCCAAGAGCTACGAAAAGCGACACGACCGTGAGAAAACCGACGAGTATGGCCGAAGACTGAGGCCAGCAAGTCACAAGAGAGATAAAGGAGGCGGCAGGGAGGCAGACCGCAGATCCTACCGTCGCGAGGAACGGAGCAGAGATTCAAGAGGCCCCTACGCAGAAACAAAGACACAAGACAGGGACAAAGGGGAGCCATTTGTCTCCGCAATTGACAGAATGGCCCTTAGAAGGGAAGAGCTCCTCAAGAAGCACTCCCAAAGGTTCATAGACGACGTTAAACTTGTAAGGGAATCGCAAGAGTAGCATAAAGGCGCACACATTAGCCCTCCCACCAGAGACGTCTCGGCGTAGGTCAGACGATTTCCTTAAACGCTGGGCTTTTCGTCTTGTTTCGACGGCACATGAAGGGAGTGATTAATGGACTCGGGAATCGCATAGGTACGTGTACATCATCGATAACCAGCCCTTAGAGCCCTTTTTGGCGAGACCGTTTGTTGATCTCTACGATCCTACCCAGACGCGCAGCGTTCCGTGGATGTCAGACTCCAACGTAGGTGTATATCGCGAATATGACGCTCTGCAGGTGTCCTACTCCAAGAAGTTGTTCGCAAAAAAGGTTTCGTCAAATCCCGTCTACGTCGCGGATACCATTGACAGCTATCCAGTGAAAAAGATCCCTCAGGTAAGTCTCTCTTTCCCCTGGGACATGCACACTGAAAGGTGTGGAGGCACTCAGGTGAATGGATGACTGAACATGCAAAGACCGCCTCGCACAAGATGCCCTTCTCTGCTGTGATTACAATATGGACGCTGGTCAGTAGGATGAATGAGCGAGTAGAGATGTCGGTGTTGGTACCGCGTACATTTCTGTACACCGTTTATGCCACCTCCGCATGGACACTGCTCACAATCTAAACTAGCAGGAAGATGAGAATCGTTCTACTGCCCATTCTGGCTACCATCCAGCTCTGCAGTGCAGGCTGGCTTCGTTGTCTTTGCTGCGGAAGGAATGATGCCGATGAGACAGAGGTCGTCTATGGCGCTGGAAATGACCAAGAACCGCTTACAGCCTCCACTATGGATCTTGCTAATCCTGATGAGTCCAAGGTTGATATTCTCAAGGTTAGCAGGAGTGGAGTAGTCTGCAAGGAGTATATTCCAAAGGATGGTCATCATATATCCTCAGTTGCCGACAACGAATCCAATGTTTGGACAGCTCAAGGAGAGGAAAAGTGTCTACTTGTACAGCTCTACATGGGAAACGACTGGAATATTCTTGCTTTGGATGTGACCGATGGAGAGAATGTGGAGCAAAAGTGTTTTGAAAGGTTGAATGGGAGGTGGCAGGCTATGGAAATTGATGCATTCAGTCTCAAGTTTGAGGATGCCTTCGGAGAGAAGTGGCGCAAAATTTCTGAAAAAGAGAGTACTCAGAGACCCGAATTGATCCTTGATATCTCGAAGACTGAAAGCACTGAGCACGCTATACTCTATGAGAATACGAATGACGGAGTCATCTATGGAGCATTTACTCCAGCAACCATGGATTTTTTCACGAAAATAGTTTGCGGTGACACAGTCCTCTGGGAAGGTGAAAATGAGCAGTATGCCACTCTGGTACGATATCATATCCAGGAGGAATGTAAGGTGGTCATTGCCTACATTCTCGAAAATGACCACTCAGACAGGGCCTATTTCGAGAATAGTGGTGGTGAATGGAAAAGAATAACAAAGAAGGAATATCACAGCAATCTGAAGGGAATGAGGGTCCAGGCCAGACTCTCCTCCTCTGGATCAGCACCTAAAAGTCCATAAACAGCCAGAATGAAAAAGGGCAAAGTGCGGGTGGTTGCAAGGCACAGCGTTTCTTTAATCTCAGACATTAAACAGGTCGCCTTTGTTGGATACTCCAATGTTGGAAAGTCGAGTCTACTCAACACACTTTTATACGGAGCGCCGGTACCTAGTTTCGCCAAGGGAGTTGTAAGTATCAAGTGTAATGGCATGCGCGTAGGTCTCAAACGCCAAGATGCTCAAGGACCCAAAATTTGCGCCGGTGTCCAGTATTCCGGGACGCACTCGCCATCTCTTTACCTTTGATCTTGGAGGCGATTTGTCGCTGGTAGACCTTCCTGGCTATGGCGAGGCGCGAGTTCCAAACGTAAGCCTTGTATGGCTTTTACTGCCAGTTTAGGAGATGAGAAACGAGTGGTCTCTACTGGTCAACAAGTACCTGACTAGAGCTCACAATTTGCATCGCGTACTCTCGCTCGTGGATTCTCGCAAAGGGCCGGTCGTGGAGGATTTCAAGCTGTGGGACATGCTGCAAGAGATGGAAATACCGTTCCAGGTGATACTCACAAAGTGTGAAGGGTTAAAGGTTAGTGTTTACGCAAACTCCACACCTTTACAGCCCATTGAATTGCACATGCTCTACTCAAAGGTGATTGAGATTCTCAAGGGGTTTAGCCAAGCAGAGCATTACGTCCACGCAACATCTGCAAGAAGGAATTTAGGCATACAGGAATTACGCCTATCCATATCGCACATTGTCTTTAGCAGGCTACAAAGGAGCTACATTACAGAGGAATCCTAACTTTTGATTGCACCTGTACACGATGAATGATGTGAGAGCGCATTTCCTTTTCTTCCTCCTACGTCGAGCTTTGACTCTCCCATTTGCACATTAATGGCACGTATAATCGACGTCTTATGGGTCAAATTTGGCGATTTTTGCGGAATCTCGTGTCGACGGTGGAGCGGTCCATACACATCCCTATACCGCCATCTAAAGGCTCGTGAAAGCCAGTCAACGTCCTATGACGATAGTCATAGTTGGCTTATTTGCCATTTTTGTGGCATTTGTGTGCCTGGCTAGGAGGAATCTCGGTCCGAGGAGGAAAAAAGGGACTTTGATAAAGACGATTGTTGTACTTGGCCCAGGTAACGCCGTAATACTCGAGATACTCCAACATTAGGTGGTCACAGTCGCGAGATGGTTGAGATTCTAAAGCTTTTAGACCGCACTAGACACGTATTCAGCTTCATCAGACCTTCCGGAAGCACAAGTGGAGTTTTTGAGGATGTTTCAGCATTTAAGCTTTATGGATCAGGTAGTGATAGATGCCTAATGCACAAGTCAATCTGTAGGAGGAAACAGTCACCCGTGGACCGCAGTCAGGACCGTACCTTCTCCACACCTTTCCGGGAAATTCCCAGTTAGAGGCATTGCCACCCTTGTCTACTCATTTCTACGTTCCATTTTCGTCATCTCCAGTCTAAATGCAGATCTAGTCATATCAAATGGACCGGGAATCGCAGTGCCCGTGCTCCTGGCAACACGCATAGTAAATGTAAGTACATACGGGTAAACCCAAAATTTTTAGCTTTTACTGGCAAGGAAAACCAAGACAATCTACATTGAAAGCATGTGCCGCGTCGACACCTTGTCAAAAAGTGGGAGAATACTACGCCCATTCGTAGACAAATTTGTGGTCCTTTGGCCAAATTTGGCAAAGTATAAAGGAACCACTTATCTTGGAAGTATGATACATACGCCATATTAGCTTAACCTCTTCTTTAGTGCATTATATCTCTTCTGTAACGCTGCAAGTTTCTTTTGGCATTGGCTATCTGGCTGCCTTTTCATGTTCCTTGTTCCACGAAGTCGGGATGAATTCTCCTTGGAGCGTTCTTCATCGTCTTGTTTATCCGGTGATTCCTTGTCAGAGTATCCGAGCGGGACAACGTCTTCAGAAATCGATTTAGAATCATTCTCCGATTCATCGTTACCAGTGTCAGAATTATCATCAACACTTCTGGGAGAATTGTTAACTTTCCTAGAACTATCAAAGTCATCAGAAGTGTCATCAATGTCCCTGGATGTATCATTAACGCTTCTGGAAGAACTACTAACTTTCCTAGAATCATCACCAACATCCTTGGAAGTATCATTAACGCTTCTGGAAGAACTACTAACTTTCCTAGAATCATCAAAGTCATCAGAAGTGTCATCAATGTCTCCGGGAGAACCATCGACGTTCCTGGAAGTATCGTTAATTTTCCTAGGAGAATCATCATCGTCTCTGAGGGGATCGTCAACGTTCCTTGTGGAACCATCCACATCCTTTGAAGCGTCGCCAAACTCAGGATCTACACCATTTTGTACGTCTTCCTCTGCAACATTTTTATCGGAATCTACATGTGCGAGAGCGTCTCGAGTGTCCCTCTCAGGCGAGCGACTCCTGCGTCTATCACCCCGACGATTTCGTCTGCGATTTCCTCCAGATACTCCGAGTTGTCTATCGCTGGTACCGTGTACATTGTCGTTGCTATTCCGGGATTTGAGTTCCTGGTCTCTAGGGGGTTGAACTCCGCTGTCTACGTCGGAATTCTGATCTGTATCAACTGAATCAAATGCTCCGTCAACAGATTGATCGGAATTTTTGTCGTCCAAGGACTGATCTGGATCCTGGTTGGTTGGTTCGTCTACTCCGACCCCAGATCCATCCTCTGGCCCATTCTCTTGACGGAGTTCTGCCGCTCTATTGTTGTTTTCATTTTCATCTTTGTCGCTACCAGGGTCTCTTGTGTTATCCTCATTGCTATCTTGACTATCGTCCTGACCGGAAGGTGTTTCTGTGTCCACTGGTTTTATGTAGTCTGTCTCATCATTTGAGTAATCACTATTGGCTCCGTACAACGCCCCTGACGTGTACTGGTTCCTCAAGTAACTAGACTTTTTATCTTTTAGGTATCTAATGTTGTAGGCTCGTTCAGATTCCGACACGTATGGGATTTTTGTCTTGTGGACCTCCTTGAATTTTTTACCGTCCATTATCGCAAACCACTCACTGATTATGTATTCTGGTTCAAGAAGGTCGGGATCCCAGTACTTTTTGTCCAACTTAAACTTTGATTCTTCTCCCTCATCTTTATCACTATCCTCTGATTCACTTTTACCGTCGCCCTTTTTGCCATTATCATCATCGTCCTTTTTATCGTTGTCATCCTCTTCTTCTTTCTCGCCTATTTTCCTATACTTGCCACCACTTTCCTTCTTGTCTATTCTCTTATTATCTTCATCATCACTAATGTCATAGGAGTCCCTCTCCTTGGAGGAGATCATTTCCCGTCTTGTTACTCTCCTTCCACTTTTCTTATTCTTCCTTTTCTTGTCTCTCTTGCTCAAGAATCCTCCCTTCTTTTTTCTATCCTTCCTTTTGTTCGTCCCTTTGCGTTTCCTTTTCAATATTCTGGCATCTGATCCAATCTCAACTGGTGATTCATCTGTCTTGCCCGGTCCTCCTTTTTCGTAAACCTCCACATTTCCGGGACGGAGTGGTGAAATCTCAGGGTCACTCAGCAGTGATTCTCTCCCGTTTGGTATCAAGCCTCCAGCGTTCTCGTAACCAAAAGTCCCGTATCCTTGGGGTATGTCTTTGATGGAGCTCTCAGAATTTGCAGGAGAGTCTCCACGGACTATGGGTGAGTATACGACTGTGTAGAGGCATACAAGGGTATAAAGCGAAAAGTTTGACATTCTGAGCCTATATAAATTGCTATTTAAGATAGATGGAGACGATCCCAAATATCTCCGCTAGACCAACACACTCAAACTGTCATTAAATTTGCAAATTTATACTCGCTCTACAATCATAATTATGTATGGAAAGCTCCGATAGAATCGCTAGAGAGAAAGCATCTTTTTATTCAACAAAAGTGCCAGAGGAAAAACCGTGGATCCACCGAGGAATTTTCTCGGCTATTTTTTCAGGAGCAAATTTACATCTCGAAGATCCGATTTAATGAGCTGGCAACGACTGGACAAAGTTGCGGAAATGTGTGTTCAAAAGGCAATGGCAACCATCTCCGAGGGACAGGAGTAACAGGAGTCCACCTTCCACTCTACGTTTAGCTTAACATCCCTGCAACTATTCAAAATCGCATATAAAATCAAAGTGAATGAACGTGAAGGACCAAGCACCACCGCCGGAGCCGTCGGTGGAGATTCCAGAGCAACTTCAGCGCCCATCTTCACTTTAAAGGCACTTTTCCGATTATATTGGCAAGTTAAAATTCACAACGCAAAGTGTGCATCTAAAGATGCATAAATGCCCGCGTTCTTCTCATCCCTGAGCTTTAATGCTTCGATTTCTCAGTTTTTGTGGTTATTTTGTCATACCTTTGTGCTATTTGTAATATACTCTGAGGCTACGCTTATATTCAGACGAGAATCTCCACGATACAGCGGAGAATTATCAGAGCATTATGGAATAACTCAAAACAGAAGCCTTAAAGGCTCTTATATCGCAGAAAAATGGCCATCATTTCTCACTAACAACGGCTACAATTCACATAAAGGTCAAAATGTGTGCGGAAGAGAGGTTAGAGCGCGCATACATCGGCTGCTGGATAGGCCGCTCCTGAAACCCACTCCAGGAGTGAAGAGTAAAATTCCAAAGGGCGTCGCACTAGACTACGAGAACCTCCTTCGCTCACACAGCCCTGAAGTCATAAACTACAACACAAGACTAACTGGCATGCCTGGAGTGAACATTCGTGAAATTGACGATGTTTACGGAGGAATCTACGATAGTCGTGTTTTGATAAAACAACTCAGATACTTTCTGGAACGGGATGATTTCCACTCCATTACGAGACTGCTGAAAGATAACAAGGGTGTATTGAACAAGGAAATATGCCATGCTTTCATGAGTGATCTGGATCATCTTCTTTTTGAACGCCTAAAGTACGAGTACCCGACCAAGAATAATATGGATCGAATGGTTCCATTTTTATCGGCACGTTATATCATACAACATGTAATGCAACAGGATCTGGAGTCCCGCAAATACTATCTCTGGCTTAAACCAGGTGAAATACCACCAAAGGTACCAGCGTATACACCGGACTATGTAGAACCAGAATCAACGCCTGAGAATCCAATACATGTAAAGGATATAGCGGCATACAGATCCCTAGTTGGTCATTTTTACAACTTAGGCCCAGAAGCTAGACTACGACAACTAAGGGAGTTGTACTATAGATTAATTGAGGCAAAGAAGAGAAAACTGCACAGTGGTTTATGGAAGTATCAAAGGCTTAAACCTTTCCGTAAGTTAGCCTACCGACGCAAAGTTAGGACAAAACTCAATATTGATAGAGTATGTCCGTTCCTCTCCAGACCACGGAGGTGTACGGATGAAATTGTAAAGGAATACACTGGACACTTTGAGGATGCCGTCAATAAAGAAGATTTGGCAACGGCATGTAGGTTATTAAAGCGTTATACTAGGAGGATAGATCTCAAGAACAATCTCCCTCTCTTGATCAAATTTAAGGGTCTATTCGCTCAGGTACACCGCTGCAGAAAGTACAATTTAGAGGCGCTAAAGAGTCTCAGAGGACTTTATTGGTCTACTGTGAAGCGTCACAAGGTCCTTATAAAATACAATGAGCCCATAATTGTGAAAAATGCTGGACGTACCATGAAGGACCTTTACGAGGAACAGCTGGAAAATTACAGAAAGAGGCGTGACGCAGAACGAGAGGAAAAAATGAGAAAGAGGGGCATAAACATGGACGAGGTACGTGATTTCTCCAATGCCTATGGATACGACTGGCTCCCAATCTTATACCCTGAGGAGTACGAGAAAGCTCTGGAAAAGTACAGGGGAAGAATCGACAAGTTGCGCAAGAAGGTTGAAAAGAATAGGCTTCAACGAGAGGAGAAACGCCGTAAGCTGATGATGCTTGACGAGGAAGAAGAGTATTTCCTAGGCATAAAACCACTGAAGCCAATTACAGAAGAGAAACCAGAGAACCAAACTCCGGCTGAATGAACCATTGCAAATGTTTAAGGATTCATATACACGTTACAACATGTCTATTCTCTATCATATGCGGAGACAAGCGGTGTATCTCCAGAAAACGTCCTTCCATGTGATATTCAGGGAATTCTCTCGCTACGGTTCCTGCTCTAGGAAATGTTCCCTAAACTAGGTTATTCACCAGTACGTTGTAAAGTAGTTGTTATTTCCATCTCTTTGACCCATTTCACCAGACCATTCAAATCCTTCTGGTATGCGTATTATCCACAATGTAACAGATACTCGTAACTTTTCTTCTCCCTACTCCAACTGTTTTCTTCATCGGACTTACACATTGTGTATTCTCGCCCCAGTCTTTGAGGCTGTTGTTCACTTTTGCTCGACAAACATAATATTCCATTTTCAAAATGGATATTTTATTTCTGTGCCTATAAATGTTTATCTTTAGGCGAGTACACGACCCTGTGTGTTAAACGTGAACATTTGAGGCAAATGTAAAACAAAAGACCAATATGGACTGGACAGGATCCTATGTAGGTGCTTTAGTGGTAGATGTAGGTCATTCAAACATTCGTGGCGGTCACGCAGGAGAACAGTATCCCTGCCAGGTAACGTTTTATTCCGCAGTCACACAGCTCTCCAGGTATGGTCTTCTTCCATCGGCGTATGTGACAATTACGAAGTCTTTCCACTGGTATCAAACTCACGCTGCAATGTGTCCACCGTTGACCACCTGAAGAATGTAGACCCCTCCTCAGGGGAAACCTTTATAAACACGGATCCCTATCTACGGGCTCTGAGAGGGACTTTTGGCGGCAGGACGTTTGAAAAGATAATGAGCAGCCATGTAAGCTGTGCAGCTGAAAAGGTTGACCTTGGTGATATTCCACTCCTGATGGGAGTATTCGGGAATGAACACGACTGCTGGGATGAGTTTAACACATACACGATCTCCAGAGTGCCCCTGGATAGGATATCTAACCCGTACTCTTTAACAGAGTCTGCAATATTAAACGAGGTACCCTCGCTTACCAGCGTCTCGTCTGGACTCGGAGAAATTAATGGTCTTCGGCCATTGTTCATTATAGATGGAAAGTATAATAGACAAAATCGCATTCTACAAACTGAAATGATTTTTGAGGAGCTGGGAGTACCGGGACTTTATTTTGGGGATAGTAGCAGGTGTTCCGCATACGCCAGCGGATTCCTTACCGGCCTGGTAATCGATATTGGTAGCGCAACATGTTCTGTTGCGGCAATTATAGACGATCAAGTTCTTGGCTTTAAAGAATGCAACGTTGGCGGTGATATAATCGATGCTATATTTTTAAATTTGTTGTTAAAGGCGACTCCAGACAACAAGACGTACGTTCTGAATCACCCAGAGTACAACCTGGGTGATTTGAAGCTTGAAGAAATAGATGCAGAAGCTTGCAAATCAATCGCACAGAGGATATATAATACAGGAATGGAGTATAGTATGTACAGTCTACATCAAAAGCTCAAGGCTCTGAAGGAAAGCATAATACGTGTTTCACAGACACCCTTACTTTTGCAGGGCTATACCGAGCCAAATCACCTGCCAGACGGCCAACCGTTGGAATACAGCATGATGGACACTAGAGGAAGGTCCAGAAATACCTCAGTGTACGTTCCACCAAAGGATGCGACACATGTAAAATACGATTCTCTCACTCCGTTCCAGCTCTTGGCTCTATCGGCAGAAGTTATTTTCAATCCTACAATAGAGTATGCGCCTCCTGGAGTTAGCCTCGGGAAGTTCAAGGGTATCATAGCGCACTGTGAAGATGTTGTAAGGGAGAGTGGAATTTACAGGAGGGACATCTTCAATCAAATTGCTCTCGTTGGTGGAGCAGCTTTGTCCAACGGCCTACAGGAGCGTCTTGCTCAAGAGTTTCAAAGAGTGTCAAAAACTCCGCAGGATACCCCGCTTTCAGGGTGCAAATTCAAGTTTACAGCATACGAGACAGACGCTTGCAAGGAGCATGCCAGCTGGATTGGGGGTTCGATAATCGCCAGCCTCGGATCATTCCACGATTGTTGGATTTCAAGGGCAGAGTATAACGAGCACGGCCCGAATATTGCGAATAGGAAGGTCTTTTAGACTCAATCACCATACCAATCATCTCTGTACCCATCTAGTCAGTATATGTCTTCACAATGGAGCTATGCAACGAAGTCGGTCTTGTAGGCCTTGGAGTTATGGCTAGCGCCTATGCCAGGAACCTATACTTTAGAAAAGTCAACATTTCGGCGTGGAGCAGAAGTTCTGACGAAATTGCGGCTTTCGAGAGGAAATTGGACCAAGAAAAGCCACGAAGCAGTTCTTCCGAGTTTGGAAGTGTTAAATGTTTTGAAAGTTTGGAGGATTTTGTGAGTTTTTTGCCCAAAAGTGAACAATGTCTTGTAGGTTGCGAGTTTGGCGTCTCCCAGGAAAATTTTGATACTGATTACCGTAAGTTGACGCAAAGTCTCGTATACCTGTGCATAGGCTGGGAGTCCCGTCGATTCTATGCTGGACAAACTCATCCCGCTCCTGCAGGAAGGCGACATTGTCGTTGACGGAGGGAATGAGTGGTATCTCAACACCAAGCAAAGAATTGAGCGCTGCAAAGGCTTTGGGATTCGGTGAGTTTCCATATTGGTGTCTATATACACAAACAGCTTCTGCGGTATGGGTGTAAGCGGCGGAGAACAAGGCGCCAGGAATCATCCCTGTCTCATGTTTGGAGGCGAGATGGAAGATTATCTTCAGCTCTTCCCGATCATGTCCCAAGATGGCAAGGTTCGTGGCTATGATCTATAGAGTAAATGATGGTTCAGGACTTTTATGTCGGCACTGGTGCCTCTGGACATTACGTTAAGATGGTGCATAATGGGATCGAGTACGCAATTTTGCAGGCGATTGCAGAGGTTTACAAGGTTCTCAAACTTGTAAATGGGTCAGAGAATGATGAGATTGCGAAATTGCTCGGGTAAGTGGTTGTGGTCCATGCAAACTGTCCACACAGGGACTGGAATCGCACAGAGTTCAAGTCGTATCTGTTGGATATTACGGAAATGATCTTGCAGGAAAAGGATAATGGTGATTACATAGTTGATAAGATTACCCCGAGCATCTCCTCCAACGGAACGGGAAAGTGGACAGTGCAAGACTCGTTCGATAGAGGAATCCCAGTACCCTCAATTGGCATGTCCGTGGACATGAGAAGCTTTAGCAACCTCCTTGACTTGGATGTGTACAAGATTGACTCTGACGGACAAAAGGTCGACCCAGGTACGCATAGTTATAGATACATTCCACATGCACATGAGACATTAATCTTTAGAAAATCTGAGGGCTGCATTTCGTGCAAGTTTGGTGAGCATTTTTTCCCAAGGAATACAGCTTCTAACTGAAGCTTCCAAGGAGTTTGACTGGGGTCTGGAGATTGACAAGGTTGCAGACGTGTGGTCAAGTAAGTGGTCTCCTTCATCCATATAAATTCTCTAGGAAACAGCATTATTAGCTGTGAGCTCCTAAACGCCATCTCTGAGAAATACCAAAGGGGTAGTACGAACCTGTTGCAAGTAGCCGAACTTTTGAAAATAGTGGACGAGAATCTAGCTCCCTGGAAAAAAGTAGTGACGGACTGCATAAACTACAACGTCACACTTCCTGTAATTACAACCAGTCTACAATACGTTCAAGTACTCTTGTCCAAACAGGTTTGTTTATGCTTTCCATAAACACAACACACAGCACTGTCACAATCTGATACAAGCACAAAGAGACTGCTTCGGATCTCATGGGTTTAATAGAGTGGACTTGCCAGGGAAACACCATCACGATTGGTGGAGGAATCGCAAACAATAGAAACGAATACCAACTCTTAAATTATGAGAATGCTTTTTCCATAAGAAAAATATATTGGCATATTGCAAATGTGTAGTTGGGGTATTCTAAAGTCTTTGATACTCGGCCCCTTATTCTTCAGGAGTCTATCAGTGTTTCAACAGCATTATTCATTCTCATCACTACAGAGCCTTCCGTTCTGGCGCTCTTATAGACCTATCATGAGTCATACAATCAAAGATGGTACGTAAAACGTCTAGTTCTCATTAATGTACCTGATTGTTGAACTCTTACTCCCTAGGGAACATATCATTCATCCATACTGACCATTCTGCTCACACCAGTTGAGATATTGGCAGAGGAAGAGAGAGATACATAGGATGGTTACTATGGAGTGATGGAAGGATGGTTGGAGGATAGTATGGTATGAAGAATAATGGGTGAGAGGATACCGTGTAAGTGCTACAAAGTGAGTGGAGATGTAGCATGACTCATGAAAATAAGGCGGAAATAGACATTGATATTGGTCAGACAAAACCCAGTGGCAACTACACGGATAAATGTAATAATGAAATAAGCGTCCACAAGGATGATAATAAGCCTACTAACGGTTACAAGAAATACACTCATACACCTGTAAATAAGCCATATTATATCAGTGAGATAAATTATAATGGAATAAAGCAGGATGGAACACGATATGGTACTATACGAGTAACTGCTTCAGGTTACTATGAAAAAAGGGTAACCGTATACTATTTAAGATATGATGAGAGTAACCTAGTACCATTAATAGTGGGACTTGAAAAGACCAGTAAGGATAATAACTATGACTACTATACAAGAACTAATCTTTCAACTTCCAGTCCATGGACAGAAGAAGATAGCAGTATCACTGAAGAATACAAACTCTCTACAAAACTTACAGCCATCACTACTCAGCTACAACTAAAACAGCTTGTTGTACTAAATCTCAGTCAAACTGACGGGGAATACTATGCGGATGGAACTAGATCACCTCCAAAGGCTAATCCAACTACTCAAGTACATGTGACACAGTACACATATGAAACTGTTTACAAAAAGTGTGTTCACAAGCTTCCAGGGGGAAAGATAAGACTACTTTCTACCAAAACTACTTTTAGAAGCATACCGTTTGAGTCACCTATATACGGAAGTGAGTATAGTGAGGCTTATGTATATTTTTGGGAGTGGGATAAAACTTATATTAATCCGTTACTTGTTCAACTTGGGAATGATTACTACATCACTGATAATGGTGGTACAATTTGGACTAAACATGGAGATATAGCATCAGGTAATATTAGGGAAAAGTTGGACGAGCAAAACTGTACAAGGAATAAGGCTCACATTATAGACATTTCACAGAAGGGTCGTTTTGGTCGTTACACTTTTTATCCTTGTCCCAGTTGTAGTTATAAGAAAATTAAAGTATTAAACTATGATGCTACTAGTGACTATTCCTACTTTTATCATATTTCTGACGGATACATTAGCAGATTCACGAATAATAAAACACTACAAACTGGAATTAAATTTCCACAGGCTAATCGTCAAGCGTTTGTGTATCGTTATCCAAGCGGGCCTGAAGGAATTCCACTCTTGGTTCGCATTTCAGGATTCGCCAGTGGTTGGTTCGAAAGGGACCCCTTGGACTCCAATACATGGAAACAGGTCTCTAATCCCAAACTCATTGGTACTAATCTTGCTCATAATCATGAGTCAAAAATACTAAAACTTCTAAAGGGTATATTGCCAACTGTTACTATAGACATTGGACATACGAATGGTCTCGAGACAAGTGAGAAATCTACTACATATCTAGATCCTTCTGAAGGAAGTGAAGATAAGGAAAGGATTAAAGTTAAAAGAAAGGATCTAGAAAGTGACTACGTTAGTTTCGTTCATCGTGTAGATAAGAAAGATTATTTTATCCTTGGTGGAATTAAACATGAAAGCACCACTCTCTCTGACATACCATCAAATTTAGTTGTGAAAAGTGTAACAGCATACTACTATGGTGAGAGTGACTGTACACTTGAGAAGCTTCTCATGGTTTGCTTAGAGAAAAAGAATGGTAATCCTGAGAACTATGCATATTATATCAGGGAAGACGAATATAAGGATGGAACTGGTTGGACACTGGATTCACAGCAGAATACTGAACTGAAGGATCCTGAGCTCACCCAAAAGCTTAAGGACCTAAAAGAGAAGCTTGAGGTTAAAGCAAAGCAATTACTTCAAACTAGAGGTGCTGAGAATGCTAGAGGACCAGGCTCTGTTGACCTACAGAAGATTGTTCAGGAGATAGTCAAGTTTTTTCAAAAAACATCTGGTAAAATTACTGCATCAGTTACCCCTGGTATATGTGGTACTATTGGTGTTACTATCTGGAAATGGCCTAATATACTCTCATTTCTAATCACTCGTCTGTAGTTTACTCTCCCTACCCTTGGTAGGTAGTAGAAACACTCCTCTAGACTACTCTCTTGTTGGTATACTGGAATGTTAGAATCCACATGGCCTTTTAGAGTATATGCAACAGGGTAAGATCCTAAAAATCAATGATAGAAGAGAGTATAGTACAAAAAACAAATTAAGACAAAATGTGACGTGCAAATTCACATCAACATGAAGCACTAATCTCGAAGGATTTGTCCAAGGTTTCATGGAGTCCCCCAGAATATTCCGTCTAAAGCTAAAGCGGTACATTTCGATTTGATGATTACACATTTGTGACCGATCTGGTCATATATTGGAGTTTCTTAGAACATACAAGATCCGTGGACCATCATATTTGCCGAACCCAGGGATCTCTAGAATTATTATAGAGTAAGTAGGCTAGTACGGTCAGAGTACCAGAAGTTGTAAGAACGCCAGTAGTTACATATACATCAGTTATCAAATAGACCTTTATAGCCTGGGTAAAAACGACCATCCAGCATATCCAATGCCAACTAAGATTACTGGTACTATACCTACAATGAAAATCGCCACTAATCCATTAGTGGCAGAGGAAGATATGGATGTCGATAGTTCAGAGTTTCCCTGTGAAGTAGGATTTTGGGCAGTTTGAAATGCTTTCTGAAGAAGCTCCAGAATCTTAGGGTCCTCCTCATTAGTTGGGGCATCATTTTCTTCTCTTACCCATTTATTACTAGATTTACATTCTCTTCTATACCAATAAGGTTTGGATGGCTCTTCATCCCCTGGACCACTGAGAGGTTTTATACATACTAGAAGAGGCTTTCCATCAGACTCTGGGTACCAGTATACATTGGCTTGGTCACAGTCTTTAAAAATTTTGAATCCAGCCTGATATTGATTGTCATCCTTGAATCCAGAAATGGAGCTTGCTTGTAGTGTATGCCCATACCATGAGTAATCAGATCCTTTAACAGGCGATACATTAATCCGTTCTTTATTACAACTAGGACAGTTGTAAGATTCTTTGGTAGTCTTGGAAATATCTACAACATGAGCATTTGTATGGGTACAACTTTTTATTTGCAGAATTTCTAACAAACTCAACCCAGCAAAGGAAGTAGAAGTACTGTTCCATTTATTACTCGTATAACCTTCACCTTCTGAGATATAGTAAATATTTTCATTACCAAGTTTTACGACTAATGGTCTATAATCCTGTCCCCAACAGTATACTGTGACGCTCGGGTACTGTGAAAGAGTGGGAGGAAATCCAGTCTGAGGAGTAGTAGAATATTGAATGTCTTTAATCTTTACCTTGGGATCTTTTGGTTTGTGCTCTAGTTTTTCGTATCCAGAGAGATTAGGAGGATTTTCAGTGTGAATTATTTCTACCTGCTCATTAGTTGCATCATCTTTATAAGTGTAAGTATTTCCAATGCTACTATCAATGATGGGAGATTCTGGATAACCATCAAAATCAATAGTGACTTCTTTCTTGTCAGACATACTCGAGCTGCATTAAACTTTAGTTCCCTTTACCGTGTACTAATCACAGATGAATCATCCACTTTGAAATTTTGTTCGTGTCCGAACTAATCGTCAGAGAAATTGTGCAAAGGAAGATATGGGGACTTGAGCATTGAATATGATTTATTTCCAACATATTATCCATTATTCCAATTACTGGGACAATAACTTTAAGGATTTATCCTAACAATATCACTGCCAGAATATCTCATTGTCCATAGTCTTCTCCATTTAGTCCATGGTAAAAATTTGCATGCACAATAAAAATTCCTATTCCCATCTGAATCTACGATTCATGCTAATTTATATACTCCATGATGAATTTTCAGTGTAAAATCTCATGTATCTCATTAGACAAGAGTAAAGGGCAATGTTCTCTACCGCCTTGAGGTCATTTAATACTGAGCATCTCACATGGCTAGCCTATGAGCCTAGCAAATATAAGAGTTATATACTATCTTTTCTATCATTCTTCTCGTTGGATTGGTACACATGCATGGGTACAGAGTATGAATGCACAAGCTCCCATGCTCTGTATATCAGCCGTAAATCTTCCATCTACCGAACATCTCATTGTTAATCATCACTCCCATACTTCTTTCAGTCGTCATCATTCCTCCATCTACCAAGGAATACAGAGGATCCTATACTGCGTATATTCGCCATTACTACCTAGTCTCCGACGTCGGTAGGTCACTTGCTTTGGTCTATAGACCTCGCAGTGATAATCCTACTAGACAGAAGAGCTCCTGTTAGTCGCTCGTATTGTCCCTGTCTTACATCATCGACAGCATTATACTCACTCCCTTCACATGCTCCGCATTCATTAACTTACCCAGTATGGAATATTGCAGCATCCTTCTTCCGATATAAGCTCGAGCACACCTCCGTGTGTAATTTTCCCATTCTTTGGATTCTTGATTTCAAACATCATTCGTCGTGACGTATTCCTGCTCACTAGCTCGTTCAACACCTATTGAGGTAACAGGACTAGATGAGATGGATGGAAAGTTGAGACAATGGTATGGTAATGGATGGTTATCCAGGCCATCACCGAGGTTACCCTGGTCGGTTGCTAGAGTTGCAGCTCCATGGAGAGTAACTTGGGGGCTTAATGGACTTCCCTGAGACATTATAGGCCATCTATCAGACATTCTACCATTCCATGCCCTGTAAGTTTCCCAAATCAGCATTAGATTTGCTCTAGGAACTCAAGTCTAGAGCCTAGAGGATGCCAAAGGCACCTCCGTCAGTTTTGCATGTTTCTACACACTTTCTCCGATCCCCGTTGATTCCATGGGGAGGCACTGCTCTGGTTGTCCACAAAAATTTCTCTGCCAAACAACGTGCGACCATTTTATCTATATGACCCGCGTGAAAAACCGTTGGATAGTCGTCCGCGTCTTGCTAAAGGATGAATTGGTTCGCACCGTCGATCAATTGGAACGTATACTCAAACCAGACGTACTAATTGCTAAAATCACTCAAACCTCAAAGTTACTGTACGGAAATATAAAGGGGAACTTTATATCAAGCTCGATTTCCATATCGTACATCAATACCAACGAATCTCTGGTGCTATTCCACTCCAGGCGCCATTTCCTGGACGAATTTTTGTGCATATTAAGTTTCATCGACAAGATACAAAAGGTAGGAGTATCTCTAGAGGTCATACACGTCAGTGGGACACTGCATCAGACCCGGAAGTTTATCTTTAATAGGATACTCGACACGCTTTCTCAACTCTCCGCCCTGAGACTATCAAACAGGGCTCAGGAGACTCCATCATAATAGACCATCTTGCCGCAAGGGTGTATGTTTACAATCCGGTTCACTAGGGCAAGGGACGTACGCCAACTAGAGGAAAGTTTGACATTGACTAGTTAAAATGAATGGAGCATGTGTGACTAGAGCGGCAAACATGCCGAGATATAGCATCATTTCCAAGCGCTGGTACAGTCCCGAGGTTAAAGAGCACTTTAATAATCCCAGAAATGTTGGTAGTTTTGATAAGAATGACCCCTCGGTGGGCACTGCAGTCGTGGGAAAAGCCGCCTGCGGTGATGTTATCAAGTTCCAGGTCAAGATAAAGGACGGAGTTATTCAGGATGCATGCTTCAAGACATTTGGATGCGGCTCTGCCATTGCAAGCAGTTCATATGTCACAGAGTTGGTCAAGGGGAAAACTTGCCAAGAAGCAATTGCCATCAAGAATACAGATATATCAGGTTTGTCTAATGCTTGCTATAATATTTTTGCAGAAAAACTAAACCTACCACCCGTAAAGGTTCACTGCAGCCTCTTGGCTGAGGATGCCGTAAAGCACGCAATCAAGGATTATTATCGCAAACAAGGTGAAACAGAGTGAATGGATGGTGTAAAGGTGCTGACCATTCAAAAAGTTACAAACACTTGGGTTTTATAGACACTCTAAATGCAGTGTTGGTTACAATGCGCCTGTAATTTTCAACTAGATGTACAAGTTATCAACTTTGGAAGCTTTCTATAACTAGTATTTGGAGCCCGGGGAATCTGGTCAGCCATTCTCTGGGTGTTGCAATCGCAAACGGGTTCCAGTTGTCTTTCCAGTCTCCCAAGAGGACTATTCGGCATTTACGTGCTTTATAAACCGTCGCTATCCTTCCTTCCATCAACATTCCTCTTAGGGGAATGAAAGTCTCGCCTACACACCACAGCTTTTCTTCCTAACATGGAGTTCAGTCCATAATGCTCAAGACTCTCCTGCTTCCGTGGCGTGTGTTACAGTTTGGACTCAAAAGGCTATCAGCTGCACCTGTGAGTGTGAAAACAGCTGTTGTAAGTGTCTCGTTTATGTCTAGAATACCACGTATAGGTCTTTGGAGGTGTAGGACTGATAGCATTGCCGAAAATGAAGTATGATAGCGCTGAAAGATCGCAAAAAATGTATCAAGATGCAATTACGGACTACGTCTACATGGATGTGGCCATAGGGAAGCGCTATGCCGGCAGAATTTTGATTGGACTCTACGGAGGGATACTTCCATTGACCACTGAGAACTTTATACAAATGTGCAAAGGCCATAAAATCGGTGACAAGGTCATTGGCTATCGCAATACCAAAATAGACAGAATAATTCCGCGCTGCTGCATCGTAGCCGGTAAACTGTTTCACGATAACAACATCATCAACTCGTGTACCATTTACTCCAAAAGGTAAGAAAGCGGTGGGAAACAAAGGTGAAGGTTATGAGGATTGCAGAACGGGTCTATAGAACATGTTCCGTGCGTGACCGTTGCGGAGATGCTACCAGCTTTTGTGCAGGAATTAGCTGCACATGGCTCCATGAAACTGGTCCAAATACAAACTAGAGTACCGCGTACCACCTCCCATTCTGTGATCCCAATCATTCCATGCAGCAAAACAACAAATTCTTAGGATGCCGGAGGAATTACTAAACACACCCTTTGTCCAAGAAGGTGATGTAGCCCTGCTGAGCGACGGTCCATATGGGCTAACGTCGCGTTTTCTCATAACGCTAAATCCTCATAGTATGGTTGGACAAAAGTGCGTCGTTTTAGGGACAGTGGTTAAAGGGATGAACCTCGTACGTGCGATAGGAAAGGAGGAACACAGCAAAGGGATTCCTAGTAGAGAAATACGGTAAGTTGACAGTGTCGAAAAAAAGCCTCTAGAATCATCGATTGCGGGGTCTACAAGGACGCAGAAGACGGACCAAAGTCATATTTCAACGAACACGATTTTGGAAAACGCTAATTGGTCTATTCCATCACGTAAACATAGCATCAATAGTCTTGAATTTTCGCATACTTAGTTGCAAATGCCAATTATATCCTCCTCGCGATAAGTTGTGAAGACCTCACCGTCAAACTTTAGGTCCATGCCGCCGTAATCTGGAATTACGACGGTGTCACCAACCTTGAGTGTAGGTGGAACCTTGTCACCATTCGGCGTAATCCTACCAGCTCCTACCGCTACAACCTGCAAGTGACGTTTAAAGAAAGTAAAAACTCACTTTGGCCATGCGAGAGGACATATTTGTGGAATCTGGGAGTAGAATCCCGGACTTTGTCTTGAGCTCTGGCTTGATCTTGGAGACCAGCACGCGGTCAAAGAGAGGAATGAACTTTTTTGCTACCGTCTGTACATTTACATCAACTTTTCTGCGGACTACTAACCATTTCCGTGATAACAAGCGTTTAGCGTTCGGAACTCCTTTAAATTAAAAATCTGCAGGCTATAGAGGTAACTGTTACCTTGAATCAACAGTTAAAACACTCAAAAGTGTGAAACAAAAGTTTTACTCCGACAAGAATGGAAATAGGGAATGATATCGTAGACCAAGAGAACGAGTGGGGAAGATAAGGGCAAAACCGGCACCAAAATCGATTTTCAGTAATGTAGCGACTAGGCAACTGTGATGTTTATCTACAGCAAGTTTGAGGATGATTCGGAGGTTCAAACCGCTCCTCTCTGGCATAGACAAGAATGACGTTGCGAAATACACGTTGCCGTACAGCTTTTTAGGGTCTGTTAACAGGCTAAAGACATACACATTGCGCAAGTTTCCGTCGCTGCAAGGTTAGTTTGGGTTTGGCTGAGCGGAATGAATGTGCAATACGAGTCCCATCCCTAGGGTCATCTGTCAGTCTAAACGAATTCCAGACGTTCATTGATGTTCACATGTTCTGACATGACCAGGGAGCTCTACATTCGTGCGAAAGTGCCTTGTATACCTTTCTATTCACACGTTGCACAGATCTCTTTGGGCGATCAAACTTGGGAGAATGGCCTAAAAGGTCCAAGGAATCGTTTGTAGATGTGGATTTAGCACGGCTGAAGGAAGATGTCGCACAGATCACGTATTTTGGACATCGCACCGTCTACATTCAGGTGGAGGGTGCCAGACTTATGACCGATCCAGTACTGGCAAAGAGGCTAATGTCTGGTGGAATTGGAGGTTTGTTTCATGGGAAGTTCTTTTCACATGAGAGTTCTTTTTGGTGGAGTTTCTGCATCCCATAGATTATCCACTGCGGCACCACTGCCTTGTACCAACTGAATACATTACCATTTACAGTCAAGAGGGTGAGCAATAAAATGTACAAGTACTGGGAGCTTCCACCTGCGGATATTCTCTTGATATCAAACAACTCGTACGACTGTCTAGACACATGGACCCTGCGCATCATTTCAGACCAGGGCGGAGCCTTGGCGGTGGGAGGAAGACGAATTTCGAGGTACCTCAACATGTTCTTTAAAAGGTACACGTACCCCCTGCTCTGGTACGAAAGTGTAAACTTTGGCTGCGTGGAGATAACCTTTCTACCTGCAATGTCAGAGACTAGGAGGAAGCTTTTATCCTGTGGTATCGACCGAAACCGCATGCTTTGGGGCGGCTTCCTGATTAGATCGGATACCAAGACGATCTTTTACGCGGGGAAGACTGCCTTCTCGGAGCACTTTGACGATATTCGCAGGTATATAGCTGAAAAGGGGTACAGCATAGATTTGTCATTACTGCCAATCGGACCAATTTGTGGACATGGGCGTAACATGTCGCCTGAAGATGCCGTAAAGGCACACGAACTCTTAGGCTCCGACAAGTCTCTGATTATCGCACATGATACATTCCCACTTGGAGTCGAGGCATTTGGGGAGCTGAAGGACAGACTCTTGAAGGAGGCCTCGAGCAGGGGAATTTCAGACAAGTTCATCTTTCTGAGGGAAGGAGAGACACTATGCCTCGATTAACCATTGCACTAATTTGTAGATTTACTGTTCTTTGTGCTACAAGACTTTTATGGTCCATGCACCGCGCCAAAACTTTGCAGTAGGTCCTTGCAAGTTACTCGAAATCTTCTGCCCCCAAATCTTTGCCTGGGAGAAATTGTCTCCGGAATAAAAAGTGGCCACAGCATTTCCTCCGTCCTTCCAGTTGGGGCCTTCCTACTCGTTTACTTGTAGTATAACGTGTTTTGTTTTGAGCCAAAATCGGCGAAATTTATGGTCTCTACATTTTCAGTGAAAACAACTGCCACTTGTGGTCCGCAATTTTGGTCGGAGCATTTTTGCCTTTTGAAAGATTTCAACTCTGAAAGTTTGCACATCCAAATTGATGGCATACCGAAGGAAGTATGAGGAGGTAATGTAGCTGTGTGCATCTGTTCAGGAGATTCTACGCCAAAGTAGCGAATTGAACGTTTCAACTGGCATCAACACCAGGGCTGTGCGATGTAGAGTTGATGATGTGTGGAAGAGGCTATATGTCTTAAAGCATGCAAGTTGAAGCCAGTAGGAGCTGTCTCTCGGCTCCCGTTTGGTCCTTTGCTCTCATCAACCTCCCTAGACCTGGCTCTGAAAGATGAGGGTTTGGGGGATTTTTATCAGGCAGCTACTGCTCTTCTTACTCATAGGAGCATGTGCTTGTATTGATGAAGGTACTGGAGGATTGAAAAGGCTAACACCCATCAAGATAACCATTGCCATAGAACAGGAGATTGATGGAACAAAGTTTGATGTAAAGCATATATACCACAATGGTAGCCCTTGTTGTATAATAGTTCCAAAATTAGGATATTTGTTAAACGCAGTTTCAGACACTAGAGCTCCAATATGGACAGGAGATTCAGGAGAAGCTTGCAGTATTTGTGTAGTTTTATTCAAGGGTACATCCCCTGATATTGTTTTAATATTTGTAAATAAGAATTGTAGTTTCCTGTATAGGAAAAATGGTGATTTATGGACACTTGTAAATAAGGAAGAGACTGTTAATCTTCCCAGTTTTGATGCGAAACACTCGGGAAACCGCCCTTTTACAAGCGTTGATCCACACAAAAGATTTAAAGATTTAGCAGACGCCAAAAAGAGTCTCTACACCTCTCTTGAAGGGGAATATACTCTAGACATTTTAGCCACAATTGATGAGACCAAGGTGCATGCTGAAAGCGATAAATGTGGTGGAATTGTACGCACCAAGTTCCACCCAAAAACTGGCCATTACTTTGACAAGGTAGTTGCTGGAACTTCCGTTATATGGCCAGGTGGAAAGGATGAAAAGTGTACATTTGTAAGCCAAACATGTGTCAATAGGGAGCAGCTTATAAGAATTGTTTTAAAGACTCCAACATCTGCCAAGAGATTATACTTTGTGAATGAAAATGACAGGTGGCCAAAGATAACCAGGGATGACTATTATTCAAAGGTTGGTAAGCCTGAGACTGAACCAAATAATGGAACTATTCTGGGCTCTAGAAAAATTCTCACTGATGATGCAAAAGAAAAATGTAACGAGCCAGAGGAAGAATATTATGAGAGTATTGGAGATAACGAAGCCGCTTGTATCAATGCCATCTTTGAGCATATGGATGAATCTTTATCAAAGGGTCTATCATCTCAGGTTCAACGGGCAGCTCAACCAATTCCACAAGAGAAACAGACTGTTCCAGACACAAAGGTAGGAACTCCTAAACCTGTTCTACAACATAATCGCTCTACCAAAGAACTCGTAGTTCCAATTACCCTAGATTTGGCTGAGGTGAATACAAATTCTGTTGATGTTCCAGCTACTACTGTACAAGATGGCATAAGTACAACCTATTACTACCCAAAAGGAAAGTTTTATTTTGAAAAGATAGTAGATGGAGGCAGAACTGTATGGGAGTCTACTGAAGAGAAATGTTCTCCAGCGTATACTATCTCAAAGGGTGATATAACATTTCTTGCTCTCTTGCTAAAGAAGTCTGATGATGAGACCGATTTAATATACTACGAAAGGAAGAATCTAGGGTGGAGGCTCATAGAGAAGACAAAGTGTGAGAAGATGATAGAGGAATTAAAGAAGCAACCTGCCACTCCAGTGATTAAAGCGGTGGAGCTAGATCTCAAAGATGTTGACAACGAAATATTCTTAGCCAAGGAATCTTCAGAGAATGGAGTTGTGGAGAAAACATTTACCGTACAAGGGGGTTATCGTCTCACAGAAGTTTACGATCTCAACATTCCTGTTTGGAAATCGGAATCTCCGAACAAACATTGTACACTTGCTACTGTGCACTTTGAGGGAGAGAATCCCATGCTAGCATCCTTATCACTTGATTCTGAATCATTATACTTGCATGTTGAGGATGGAAAGTGGACTAGTATTTCTAAGGATGAATATGATTCTGCTCTAGCTGAGATGAAGAGACTAACTTCCTCTCCAAAGGTTAAATGTGTTGAACTTGATGTTACTGATATTGATGGAAATGTCTTCTTCATTGAGGAATCATTTTCCGGAGGAGTACCTATAAAGACTATAACTCCAAAGGGGGGTTATCAGCTTACTGAAGTCTATGACATAAATGTACCTATATGGAAGGGTCTAGATAAAGAGCGTTGCCTGCAAGTATTGGTTTACTATAATGAAGAGTCTCCTGTGTCGGTAACTGTAAACTTTTTAAAGGCTGATGGAAAGAGCACTTGGAGATATTACAGCATGCAGGATAAAAGATGGGATGTATTCAAGAAAGGAAGAAATGAGAAGCTCAAGGAAAAAATACCGGCTCAGGAAAGAGTGCCAAAGGATGCTCCAAATGTAACAGATAAGGAAACCACGAGCGAAACTAAGCCAAAACCCGTAGATAAAAGGCCACAAAAACATATGCCGAAATACTATTCCAAACCTTTTAAACTGGATACCCAAAACATTGATGAGAATCAAGTAAATGTGACAAGTGACGTACACGATGGAACAAAAACTACTATATTTTCTTCAAAGCGTGCCAATTACATAGAGGAGTTATCATACAATAATTCCACAGTATGGAAAGAACAATCGAATGAAAAGTGTTTGAGTGTTGTTGTACAATCTGGTGATACGGAACTTGCTAGAGTCGATGTGATAGATGCAAAAGGCGTTGAGACGTATCAGTGTTTCGAGAAAACGGGAAATACTTGGGCTATGCTTGACTATGATTCGTATATTGATAAGCTGAAAAAAGGAACAACAGATATAAGGATTGATTTTTCTAACCCTTCATATGATACTTGCAGTTTCCTACAATACTATGAAGGTGGAATTTTGTACAGGGTTGGAATTCCACTTCAAGAGTATAGACTAAAGACTCTTGATTATGGTTTACCCGTTTGGAAATCATCTGGAGATGAGTACTGTAGCAAGTTTACATTTTTATCCTTTGAAGGCTTCTGTCTTTGTACGCTTGAGTTAAAGGGAACAGATGATTTCATGATTGACCTATTTTTAGATGGAGATAACTGGTCACGTATGGACAAAAATTCCTCTGAAAAATATCTTACCAAGATGAACGAACTCAGGTCCAAAAACATGTCTATGAGAGTTATTAATCCAGAATTAAAAGCGTATTTGAAAAATCTGGGCTTCTCCACATTTGATCTCTCCAAATGTAATCCAAACGATGTGGAAATTGTTGACAAAAGCGTAGAAAAAGCATATCTTGATATAAACGATCCGTCGAAGATATTTTCAGTTTGCAAACATAAAATGAACAACCTTGATATATTCGAATACACTCCACGTCCAAATTATTTCATTAACGAGATACGAGATGGAAATGAGATTATATGGAAGAGTAACTACAGAAGTCTCTCAATTAGTTACATTGCTGAAGCAAACTCGATTCTCATCTACGTCAAAAAGGTCCAAATCGAACCTGTTTTCATGATCAAGGACGAAAAGTGGAAGGAAGTTGAAGATGATGGATTTATTACACGAATTGACCGTTTCGACACTAGTTTATAAATTAATTTTTAAACGCGTCTACGCCTTCTTGGTCTAACAGAGTTTATTCCAGTTTTGGGTAGTCTTGGTTCGTGAATTAGCTGTCCTACCTGTAAACCTATTGCCTGCAACGCTTGCAATACTGTTTCCACTCTTGCTATACGTCTAAACTTTATGTCTACCGCGTATACGCCAAGTCTTTTGCACTTCCTCGCGATGTTTTCACCGATTCTGTAGGCGCATTTCTCCGTCTTTTGCGCATGTTTGTTTATTCCTACATTCCCCGCGAATGATCCAAAGACTGTCTTATAGTTTTTGCTGCGATTTACGAGTTGTGCGTGCACATTATTCTTGGATGTTGTAAGCACCAACATGAACTTGTCTGTAGGCTCGATAATGAATCCGTGCCTGTCTCTATCAACGTTGTGGAACTCTGGGAGTCCTGCGTTCTTCTTGTATCTCTGGAAATGCCCCTGGAAGTTTTTAATCTCCTGCTTTGTCAGCATCAAGTTCTTCTTTGGCACCGCAGTCCTGGCTTTCCCCGCGGAACTGGCCGTTCCAGTTGACAAATTCCTCGTTAAAAGTCGTGAACATGTCACAGCGGTCCCTAGAGATGTGTCAAAGGGCACGTAGCGAGACGTGACCTCATTCCTGCCCCCAAATCTACAGAAATTTGCAAATGTGCTCCTGTATACATGAATAAGCCTGCAAGCTGGCCACACGCCCATTCTAGGCTAGTACGAGGCCAGAAAACTGCAAGTGAACATCACACCGGGGGCTGCACACGACTAACGAAAATATAAATCACAAATTATCAGGAGCGTCTTCGTTAAAGACTACTAGTGCCTCCTGTGCATTTTTGCGTTCGATAGACTCTATATTACGCTTCTTTGCGTGCAAACTCGAGAGGTAGACAACGCTATCTACCTTCCCCTTGAGACGTAAAAGCGCCTTGTTCGTCGCCAGTCTCAGGTGTATGTGTCTATTCAACTTCAAAAGAGCCTCTTTACCCTGAGTATTGTTTGCAAAAAAGTAGCAGTGTCGCCTCAGCAGGGCGTTTATCCATCCTTCCCTGGAGTAGAGTTGGTTGGGGGACTTTATCAAGTTTGAGGAGATGAACTCTATCAGAGAGAGCACAAGCGGCGGCGTGAGTTCGGCCACTGTATCCTCAATTGAAGACGAATCGGTGGTAGAGAGTAGCTTCTCCAGCAGCTTCTTGTCACAGGTCAGCAGGGCCTGAACCAGGGATACTGAGAATGACTTTTTCCCCGTCTTTTTGGACGCATCCGATTCCTCCTCAGTCTCCTTTGGAGGTTCCCTCTTCCTCTTTTCATCTTTACCCATTTCTGCGTACTGTACGGCGATACTTTGCGGCTGCTGTGGACAGGAATGTATTATCAATACGCCAGGTTGGATGGCGCTGGTACTGTTTTCCGAATATAAAAGGCGTCAAATGCTTTGGTATCCCCCTGGAACGTGGTGGCGGATTTGATAGCGACTGTTTATGACGCGGATTGGCATTGCAGTCTACCCCTGTAGGTAAATGTTTCGCGATCTTGCCACTAACCTAGGATGGGCACGTGCCACTTTCTGATTACGTAACGACAAGAACTACAGAGTAGCGTCAGAGAGCCGCGATGCCACATTCAATGATTATCTGCAGTACAATTACCAGAAATGTCCTAGATCTTAAACCCCTCGAGATGGCAGAAAACACAGATTTTAGGCGCCTGCAAGATTTCATTTATAAACGCACAGATGACGGCCAAAACCCCGGCGATTCTTGTATTTGCTCTTTTCTCTGCCAGAAACGCGGAGACCAACTCTGCCTCGGTTCAAGTTTCAGCCTTTGGAGTTTAGCAACCCTTGAGTACGAAAACTGCGATAAATTGTGAGCGGAAACCTACCGGAGTATCTATAGGGCCTAGGCCTGTAGTGGCGGTTGTCTCCAGTTGAAGTTTGGAGGAGAAAACGATCCTCCCATGGCGATTTTGTAGCATTTGTACTGGAACAGGTCATTGTCGTTGCGTTTTTCATATTTTTGGTACTCGGTAAGTCCATGTCTTTTGCAGCGACGACGGACGTGAGCGTTGCTGGGCAAATCTCCTGCTTCTCGAGGCTTTTTCCATCGCTCGTCAAGGTGTGTCCATGTACGCGCTACACTGGAGCCTTTGAGGGACGCCCCGCTGCGGTATGGAATGCACTGTCTTGATGCCAGTGAGAATCAAGTTGGCTGGAATGACAGCGCGGATGCTGGGTATACCATGTGACTGCGTGTATGAGCTTCGCTATTGAGATCTACTAGGGAGATTTGTCTAGACAGCTCATCCGTCCAGCTTTAGTGAGAAATACATTCTGACCCTCATAGCTTCTTCAGGAAATGGTTGCATCATCTACGTCGTCGGACGCTGCCATGACTGACACGCCCATATTTTCGCCGATTCTCGATGCCAAAAAGACCCTCCTGGTCATGAGGAACACGGACTTGTAAGTTTATCCTCATTCCCTCATAAGTTGCAGGAATATCTGGCTCGATAATTTGACGTCGATTCAAGTTCCGGAATCTGATATACACAGGGTGATTGCAAATTACCTATTCGTTAACATGCATGAAGAGAGCTTTAACAGTTTTGTCCAAGAAACACAGTTTCAGGGTAAGTTGCCTTGCATGGCTTCATGATGCAAATTGCGCACAAGTCCTATTCTCAAACGTGAGGAGACTCGTCATCCTTGAACTGAATTAGCCCTTACATACATGCCACATTTACAATATAGCCGACGACTTGAAACCCACAATATCGCAAAGAAAGGTGATAAGAAATGCTATACTAGAGGGCAGAATGGTTGATGCTATAGATAGCATCAATGCATTGGACCCGGGTATTTTAAAAGAGAATGGTAAAGTGCTATTCACTTTGTTGCTTTACCATCTCGTCGACATTATAAAGACGGGAAACCTAGTCAACGCTGTATCATTTGTCAAGACTGAAATATCACAATGCATACAAAAGGACTCTAGTCTACTACCTAGTCTGGAAGAGGCAATGTCTCTCTTGGCATTCTCTAATTTAGAGGCTCCAGAAGCTGTAGACGTCATTTCAAAAATTCAACAGTCCAATGCTATCGCAACAACCGTAGATAATGCACTACTTTCATATCACCACCTCGATCCACAATCAACGCTAGAAAACATTGTAAAGGAATCCCTTTGGGTAGAATCAAAGATAGAAACACTAGTTGGTCACATACTCACAAATCAAAATATTCAGGCGACTACACATGCCTTAAAACTTGAGGATGTAGGTCGATGCGGCTTCATAATGAAGCGATTACTTAAAACGTTGTGAAACAAATTCGTGAAGTTTTCCATCACAAGTATGCTTTCGAACTCGTTTTATTTGTCTCTTTGCGTATTGAGCTGCGATTACATTGCGTTTATCCTCGTATTTATGGTACAAATGGTCAGTTTCTCTCTCCTTGTCCAAAGTTTGCGAAAGATGTCCCAACTCCTCCTCAGTACCAGCCGCTAGCACTTGCTTTCCCTTGCTATCATCATCGAAAATAATATGCTTTGACACATCTTTAGACGCTACCAATGCAGAATTTGATGCTAGCATCTTCTTTACTTTATTCTTCACAATGTTCCGTTTATGTGTAAGTATAAACTTATTGCGATCAACGTTTGCCAACTCGTACTTGAACCTTGTTTTTCTATCAAACTTTCGCTTGTTGGCTCCGTCTTGTGTCTCCAATATAACTTGACCTTCTTCTCCCAGCCTTCCATTGATCATCTTAAAGTTGAACTCGTCCTCATTTTTAAAGCGCGCTTTAGCTGCCAGGTCCTTTATGATGTTCTCTCGTACATGGTAGCGCTTTGCTCTCTTTTTGTAGTCCGCCTTCTTCTCTAAAAATTGTCCTACGCGACCTCTACGGTCATGTGGTTGTGACCGCTCGAGGTGAACTCTGCGATGTACGACGTGTTTCAAGCCTTCGTTCGCCATGGTTACTCGTATTTTGACAACGTTACAATGCGTATTTGGCTCTGAGATTCTTTAAAACTCGCTGTTCCAACAAACCTGAGATGGAATGGCAACCAGGGCGGTCTTTGCCGACTGACTAGCGACTCGGTAGAAGGATATGAGGTCCCTGGACGTCAAATTGCGCTGTGAAACAAACAAACCTGCAACGAACGCCCTCGTCTAACAAAAAGAGAAGGTATCTGAGACAAAAATGAGAGTTTGCGCAAATTGTTGGAGTAAACACGAGCGTGATGCAATAAAAATACCTGGAATGCGATAGTTTTGGTCCAGCGGACGAATAAATTACCAAATCTCCGCCAAACTTTGCTCCGTCGGCTACTATAAACCCTAAACTCGTAAAATGGGCACTTATTGCACTAATTGGTTCGTCTTCATAGTATATCACTGTACCCATGAGAATATGACTTCAAATTTTAGAAAATTTACTGTACAGAGACTGTAGCAGTTTGACATTATTGTGTTGGTGGGCCTGGAGTATCTGCCTGGCCAAATCTTCTCCCTTCATCGTCTTGTAAAAGTTGAGACTTGCGGTTCTCGCAATGTCTATGACGTTTTTAGGTATCCCAGCGAGCTTAGCGACGTGCAACCCCTGAGATTCTGGGCAGATTCCCTCAATCAGTTTGTACAGAAATTCGACATTTTGCGATTCCTCGTCAATCTTGGCAGCCATATGATACATTACGACATTGTACATCTCCTTAGCAGCCTTGCATACGTCCTGGAAGTGCGTAGTGAATATACAGCGACAATTTATCTCCGAGATTTTCTCCAAACTGGCAACCGCAATTGCAGTGCCATCAAAAGTCGACGTGCCCCTTCCAAGTTCATCAACCAGTGCAAGAGAGTTTTTGGTGGCCTAAAGACAGAATGTGGAATGCAAAATGATGCAGCCAGAGGGTAGCAAGATTAAATGTACATGCAAACATACCTTTGATAAAAGTGCCGATATGTCCTGTAGCTCCACCAAAAATGTGCTTTTCCCCTGCATTAAATTATCCGATGCACCAAGTCTGGTGAATATGCAATCTACCACGGTGAACTCGCAACTTGTCGCTGAAGAGTTATATCAAGGAACTTAATGACAAACCTGTTACGTATGACCCGATTTGGGCCATAATTACAGCCAGTGCAACTTGTCTCAAAAGTGTAGATTTACCGCCCATATTAGGACCCGTAATCACAATGATTCCCTTGGAATCAACCATTGAAATGTCATTTGGAACAAACAAATGTGGATTTACCTGAAAGAGCGGATATGTACAACCCTTGATATCCAAAAATGTTGATGTTGATTTGGGATGAACTACAGGTCTGCACATTGGCACTGGAGAATTTTTAGCTACTGTGGCCAACGAAGACAAACAGTCAAACTGTGAAGCTACTAGGACTAGCTTGCAAAATTTAAAACTCTTTCCATGAATACCCCTAACAATGTACTGATAAAATTCTTCTTCACTTTCCTTTAGTTTAAATTCCAACTCTTCAAGATCCTCTAGAGCATCAAGGATCGAAGAATTGCGTATTCTTACAAAACCGCTGCGAGTAGATGTGATTTCAACGTCCTTATTTGTAATTTTCTGGTATCTTTTGAATTCAGCTTCGGATATTTCTACTTCAAATCTAAATTTGCAATTAATGTAAGTTGCAGATGGAGCTGTTTCCTTGATATTCTTCAAAATATCGTCCAATTTAGTCATTACTTTATCAATCTCCTCTTGTATAGATTCGGATTTTGCCCATGAACCGGTGGCACTTCTGCACGTCTTCACACCTGTAATCTGCATCATATTCTTAAACTTTGCACAATCTTCGGTACACGATACGAATTCATCCGAAACTTTTTGAATGAAATCTGATTTGAATTCAGGAGAAAAGTGAGATATGCATTGATGCAGAAAATCAAGTAAAATGTCCTCTAGTCTCTCGAATCGTGTAAGCAAAGTGTGTAGTTCATGAAGTTTGGAAAATATCCCATCGTCAAAGTAAACTGCCTTTTTATAATAATTTGCAGCTGTGTTCAAAATTTTGCCCAGCGCACGTTCTAAATCAGGAAATGCCTTAAGTTGTTGTTGTAAACTAGCAGAAAAGGAATTGTGTTCCATTAAAAACGTCACACACTCACTTCTCTGGTTGATCGATTCAATATTAACAAGAGGACTAAGAAGCCATGTACGCAACAACCTCTCCCCAAAGGCAGTTGCAGTTTTGTTCAAGTACTTGAAGAGGGAGTTTTGAACAGTTCCCTCCTGTGACAAGAATAGCTCCAAATGTGTCAACGCAGATGCATCTAAATTCATTGCGTCCACCTCAGAAAATTCAATTGGCTCTATAGAACAATATTCTATAAGCTTGTCCAGCAGTATACATCTTAGGTAAGATTCAGAGAGAAATATCACCGGTTTACATGTTGATACGTAATCGGTTTGTGGGAGTCTGGATAGCAGTAGTGATTCTTGTACATCTGTATTCATGTGGGTTGTTATCTCTGGAGGATATGGAAGCGTCCTTATACTGTGTAATAGGCTGGCATCTGCCATTAACGCCTTCTGAACAACAACTTCCGCTGGACACAAATGTATAAGCGTTGTTTTCAATCCAGACCAATCTCTAGTTTTTCTGATTACGCCATAGCGTATTTTGCTCATAGATACATCAATGGATAATAAAGCGAGATATTCTCCCGTAGAATCCTCATCCTCGGATATAAATACCAAAGGCCTACTTTGTTTTCCAAGCATTTCTGGTCTGGTAATGGTACCAGGTGTAATAATTTCACAAATATCCCTCTTAACAGCCTTGTCCGATGTTCCTTCTGTTTTGTTTCTCTGCTCCAATTGTTGAGGTGTTTCAGTTTGCTCTATAACAACTACCTTGTATCCTGCATCTACACATGTTGATGCATAAGTATGGAGGCTCTTTTCGGGGAAACCTACATGTGGCTTTGTCTCAGAGCCCATCCAGCGCAAGCTGCACAAGCTTTGGATAATGCACGCGTCGTGGTAGAATAACTCGTAAAATTTTCCCATCTTGAAAAATAAAAGGGAGTCAAAATGTGACTGCTTCAGTTTCCACCACTGCTGCATGCACTCGGTATAATGACAACTTTTGAATTCCGTAGCCCATTTATGGCCTTTTGGAGGTATCCAAAGAGTGCTTGGATTATAATTTTCGTCGGTAGGTCTATTTCCATCAATATCTTTTATATTACTAGGGTCGATCCACGGAGGAAATAAAAATGATATTCTGTATCGGTAATAATTTTCCACATACTCTTTGAATCCACGAGAATCTGTACTGGCTTTGCATGTCATGTATTTTTCACGCTCCCTATCATCTATATGGTCTTCGGCTGGTTCGTATTTTTGATTACCGACAGTCAGATTTTCATTATCTACCTTTCTATTTTCGTCATACTCAAATGTGTTTATGCTATCCTCCTCTTCTTCAGGTGTTAAATGGTCATCATCTGTATTTAAACTGTAGTACTCTTCTACACTGCTCCTGCCAAAAGTGCTTTTGAACAAGTCGTCTATTGTCTCATCATCCGGGTCCTTTTTGTGTGTAAATTTAGGATTGTCCAAAGAGTCCTCAAGGATGTCTTTGTGGGTCTTTTCAGCCGAAGCGTTCTTCCCGTCATCAGTTAACTCGATCTTTAGGGTTTTGGGTAGATCTGCTTCGTCAAAAACGAGTACTCTTTTACGTGGGCCTGGCGATTCGTCATCAAAGAAGAGGTCCGTTATCCCCTGAAATGACGTGTGTTTGAGCACATACACTTACGTTTCCAGTTGGCTGAGCATCAGCCTCTGGTATCGTGGTTTCTTCCTTGATATAGAGGTTATCGTAGAGAGATTCTCTAGGGGTAACCTTTTCGTCATATTCCCCCTTTATGCTGTTTTGTGAGTCGTAAACATCATCCTTTAGGGTTGTTTCAGTCTCTTTATCAAAAAGTGATGCGTACTTTGGCAAATCTCCGGTACTTTCCTGCGAATTTGGCTCGCTCTTTATTCTAGGCTTGAAGAACGACTTTATCGAAGTCTGCAATGCATTTTAAAACAGTCAATGCATAAACTTACATGCTTCACCTGCTGGGACTTTGTCTTGTCCATTTTATGTACTGAGCAGAGATTCCAAACACCCACACACCTGACCTCAACACAACGACGGAAACCTGGCGGATGGCCTTGCTGGAATACAAGTAGAGTGGCTATACGTCTGGATTCATAAAGGACAGGGAATCCTTGGCGGTAAATCTCTGCATGAATGACAGATACATTTGGGCGGAGGAGGAAGAAGACATTCTAAATCATATTGGGTATGAAAGAAGAAATTTAAAAGTCTAACGTTTCTTTCGTTTACCTCTCTTTGCTGCATTTGTCGTGGCACTAATAGAGCCTGTTGTAGGCTTTGAAGAAGATGCGCTCGTAGAGCCCTGCGTCTGCCCCTTTGTTGCGTCCTTTCTCCTCCTGGCGCTCTTTTTAAACGAAACCCTCTCGTACTTGTGAAGCCATCGTTCCGGATCAACTGGAAGATCCATATTCTTTGGCTTTTTTCCAGGCCTCTTTCTCTTTCTACGCTTGAGCTTTTCGCCCTCTTTGTGCTCCTCAGTTTGAAAGGTGACCTTGGTGGTAGCCTCGAGCTCCTCTGGGTCTATAAATCTAATGTCCCTTGTAATTCCATCAATGAAATCCTTGGACAACTTTATACCCTGGTCTACGTCCGTAAAGGACTCATTGTACAAGATACCGCACAGGGCCATTTTATCATTATTGTCTCTCTTGTAGAGTTCACTGTAAATTTCCATTGCCTCCAAATGCTTATTTTGCGATTCCAAATAACTACACCCGGCCTTTATCACATCAGAATCTCCGGATGGGCTAGCAACATTTAAAAGCTTGAGCAGAGATGAATGCACACCCTCCGTAGAACCAAGGCTAATGTGCACCTTTATAACGAGTAAAAAGTACGCCTTTAATGCCTCATTGGTTACTGTGAATAGGTCATAATAGTCCTGAGAAACGGATAGTGCTTCCTTGTATTTTCCTTCCTTCAATAACAACCTTATCAAGCAGCTAGCCAACTTGAAACTTTTGCTCCCCTGGGACAAACCCTGTCGCAATAACGACATACTTTTGGAGGTTTTTCCTTCAGCACTCTACAAGAAATGAGAAGCTCATGTCAAACATACCAATAGTGCAGCTTTAAGCAAAATGAGATCAACGTCTTTTAGTTGATGCTTAAAATTGTTAAGGTAACGCTGACTATCCTTTACATTACCACGTGCCAACATTGCACATATACAATTTTCGTGAATAGACTTTAAATCCTCTGTAGAAAATTTGCGCACAATCTGCTCCTTTTTAAGCAAAGATTCAATCTTTGGTACAAGTATGTCCACATTCTCGTCACTATAAATGCAAGATGCCAATTATAAAAACTCACCCAAATAAAAGCTGGTTGCAAAGTACCACAAGAAATGTAGACTGATCAACATCAAGAGAAGTGCTCATCGTGTTGAAAAGATCAGTGTTTATACTCTTTCCCAATTCCAAATTGCCACGCTTGCCGTGGAGAAATGCTCTAAAGGCGAGTATGTTGGCGAATTCAGCCTGGTCCTGGCCATCCACATCCAAATTCTCTCCCTTTAGCTCATTTACGAGTGTTTCTATACATTTTGTGAGGAATTTAGAAAACAAACCATCAGCTAAATCGAGATAGTCTTGAGCCTTGAGAATATCCCCGGAGAGTGCGTATGCGCACGCGTAATTATAGTATAGCTCATATGGATCGTCACTCTTTGGCTTGCTAAAGTACTTTTCGATGCTCTTGTGTAAATCGTTAATTACTGCTTCCTTGTCTTCCCCGCTCGTCTCTGAGGCAAGAGCTATATCAACGCTCAGACGGTTTATTGAAACCAGCGATTGAGATCCTTTAATCTTTACATTGTTGTAAATACTCCTAGCCTGTTCAAAGTGTCCCAGCCTAAGTAGTAGCTGTGCCTTTAGCAGAGTAACTTTTGAGTCCAATAGCGGCTTATCATCAATCTTGCATGTGTCCTGAGTATTTTGCACAGTCTTTAATAAATCCCTGGGTGGTAGTCCTTCCGAGCACATTGAGAGCACTTGGAGACCAAGATCGTATTTCCCAAGCTTGTAATAACAGTAGCTTTGCTCGAAATGGAACCATAGACAATTATCGCCATTCAAATGTGTACTGGCGGCTCGCTTAATATTCTCGGATAGCTCGGTGTTCGCATCATCTTGCGTGCTGGAACGCTTTGATTTCTTGTCAGAAACCGCTGGATGGCTGCGGAATCCGTGTAGCCATCCGATGGTCTGCAGACAGCTGTGCCATCTGGACAGCTGCATTTCGCAGTATATCTTGACTCTGTAGAGGACGTTTTCTCCGGGCCATTGCTTGAGACCTGAACATGATGCGTGTAACTCGTATTTTAATGGATAAAATGACAAATTGCGGGAGTAAACTAACATTTGTGGCAGAGTTTGCAGGCTTCCGCGAACCTGGCTTCGTCCAGCAGTACGTTTAGCTGCTTGAGCGAGCTTTCTAGCGATGTCAACTCGATACTGTCACCCATTCTGCTTTTGGTCCAATCTCATTGCCCTATACGTAACTTGCGATCTCCTATGGCCGATTTTTCATCCGTAACCAGTCGACAGGAAGGTAGTGAATAGGGGTACGTCCGAAATTCTGTAGGATGGAATGGATATAACCCATACAAGTGAATAAAATCTGGAGGATTTGGCGATGGCCAAATGTCCGGCCACCAACACACATCACAACAAATGCGGCGGCGGTTGGAGCACTTACATTTCACCTTGTACTGTACTTTTTCGAAATGGACACACTAATTGGTATATGTGGTCCAGATTTTGTGGCTATTGCCTCGGACACCTACGAGAAATACTCCATCATCACCCTGAAAAATGACGACGATAGCAAAATCATGCCAATCGACAACTCAAAGCTCTTGCTACTTGCAGGTCCGATGGGAGATCGCGCCCAGTTTGGAGAATACATCAGGAAATCGGTCCACTACCACTACTACAAGAACGGATTTCCAATGTCTACACCCTCCCTGGCACATTTCGTTAGACATGAACTCGCAGAGTACCTGAGAAAGAGCTCGTACCACGTGGACCTCTTGATCGCCGGATTCGACAAGGTAAGTCCTCCACTCATGGAGTCAGTGTGTAAGGGACTCCCTGGCTGTATGGTCATTCTTTGGACACATGAAGGGCTCTCTAGAGCATAGGCGCACGCATTCTGTAAACACATACACTACAGGACGGACCACACTTGTTCTGGGTCGACTACTTGGCAAGCTCTACAGCAATCGACAAGGCCGTGCACGGATACGGAGGAAACCTTTTGCGCGGTCTCCTGGATAAGGAGTATCACGAAAACATTTCAGTTGCAGAAGCTGTTGCGCTACTCAAGAAATGCCGACACGAACTCAAGAATCGTTTCCTCCTTTCACAGTCCAACTTTAGAGCAAAAATCATAGACAAGGACGGTATACACGATATCGACATTAGCGAAGGTGACGAAGTTGCACCTGAAATTTTTAAAAGGGATACGCGCATAGCGATCGACTCTTAACTGTTCACTATTCAGTCTTTGGGGAAAGCAATAATGAGCTGCTATTTAGCATAACCTTGTTTTGCGATTTAGCCAAAATATTCGCAATCTCCTTGGCAGTTTCAATTTTGCGCAGCGTAATAAACGCTGGGTTATCTCTCATGGCACTTCCAATCTGCACAATGATTAGGGCACAAGAAAAAAACTCACCAATCTGGCAGCCTCAGACTCTCCCTGCGCCTTGATAATAGTTGACTTCTTTTCTTCCTGTGCCTTGAGCACAATGTACTTGCTTCTTTCCGCTTGTTGTTGAGCAACCTGCTTTGCCTCAACAGCCTTTTCGTACTCTGGACTAAAGCTCAAATGGGTGAGTGAGACGTCATCCAGCAAAATGTTGAAATCTCTAGCTCTGTTGACCAGTTGGTCCCGAACAGCTTTGCTAACAGTCTCCCTCTGAGTGATGAGCTGCGATGCATTGTACTGAGCCACAATGCTCTTGAGGACCTCATTTATGATGGAAGGAAGGACCTTCTCGTCGTAATCCTTTCCCAAATGCCTACGTCATTGTAAATGCGTGCATCCCATTCAACTAACCTGTAAATGTCCCTGAGCTTCCTCTCATCCGGTCTGGAGAGGACACGGCAGGTTATGTTGACCATTTGCAAATCTGTATTTCTGTATTCTACACAAAAGGACGAACCTCTGCTACCAGTTAGCGACATCAAAGTCCTGGGTCTGGTCCTGACGTCGTATATAATTGGCCTTTCGAGCCACGGGATTAAAAAGTGGGTTCCTTCTCCATGTGTAGCGTCACTAATCCCAGTTATACGATTGTACACCAAGGCCCTGTGACCAGCTCCGACTGCAAGGGGATAAATGGCGCAAAAAATCACGTACCGTCGTAAAGACTGGAATTCACGAGCCAAACGCCGGCTCCAGCCAGCAACAACGTTGAGCCTGCGCCTGAAAATAACTTTAAAAGTTTGTCAAAGGGTATCTCTGCCATTATGGATGAGTTGTGGCGGAGCTACGGCTCGACGTCGGACTTGGGGCTCCCATGGGCCACGCCAGAAGAATTAAACTCCAAGGTACCCCTGAACGTGACGTTTCAAGTTCTTTAATGGATCTATAGTCCATCTCTGGGTGGAAGGATCGTCCTTCCATCGTAGGTTGAGCCGACCGTCCGCGGAAGAAGTTTGTGCCATTTTATTCTCTTACATAAATGCCATGTCAATGTATGAAGGTGTCAATCATATCATCATGTGGTCCTTCTAGCGGTGCTACCCTTCAAAGGGTCCATTGCCTCTCCCCTAGTCGTCTGTGTCCTGGGCTCATCTGCCTAGTGCCGATCCTCTTCGTTCATATGGTAGGCGATTCGGAACTTGTCCGATGCTTCAGAAATTATGTCTATGGAGGTAATGCTAAGAAGGATGCGGAGACTACGCAGTCATTTTCAGTCTCACGTTTGACCATCATTCTGCCGGATCCTCTTGAATATGCAGTTGATTATCCACGAATTCTGTAGAAGCTTTAACGGGATAGTTGGACTGCATGAGTAGACTAGTAGTGAGAATAGAGATCCAGTAAAGGCATCTATAGTCTAGTCTGTGGGATGGCTAACGAACAAAATGCGGAAACAGTCAACTGCAGACATGAGAACCCGGAAATGATGAGGTACATTCTTTACTCCATTGCGTCCCGTTGGTGAAGGATTAGCAGGCTACCATGCATATTCTGCATCAGTCCCTCTGATATTTGGCTCTTGGCATTTGCATGCAGACTACTAATTGAACTGTCTTGGATGTAGGTTTTACATGGATGGTATAGACCTGGAGATACTACGGTTCCTCATCCTCTTTTATCATCTGTCCATACATAATTTATGGATGAATGTGCAACGTTTAATAATGAATATATGGTGGACTATAAACGTGTAGCACTTATCATCTATACAACATCCCGGAAGGTAAAATGGCATTTTAGAGTTTCTCACTTTAACTATTTGCGAGTGTCTTATGGCGAACGCAGTGAGCTATCCGACCATAGGGAACATGAATGACCAATGATGTCTATAGGGAGTAGGAATATACAAGTGGACCTATGCATACTCAACGTGGTACATTCTTACTATCCTCTAATCATCCATCCATGGTAGTACTCCATCCCCCATTAGCATCAACAAGATAACAATGTCAAAATTAATCTTGAAAGATTCGTCAGGAGTAGACAGATAGTTCCAGGGAATGAAAAGGACGGTTCATGCATTTATACAAGTTGTCATGTGATACAGATTTCTTGGTTGCCTGTTTTCCGACATGTACTATTTGTAGCTGGTACCGCTCATATCTTAGTATTTCCTGCAAGATATGTAGACCACTAAATTTGTCGTACCCAGGGATCTCCTTTAGAACGTTTATATATCCACCAACCAAGTCCAGTAAGAGTACCAGTTCCGGCAAAAGCACCGCCATATATGCCATATGCAGCTAAGCCAGTAGCAGGAAGGAACCAAAGATAAGGTTGAGGATTAGGAGGAAGGTCTGGGGCTTGAGAAAGAGCAGCTTTAGGAGGTTCAAGATCTTCAGAAGGAGAATCAGGATTTAGACCTTTTGTACCGCCTCCAACAGGTTTAATAAGTCCAGGAGTACTTTGTCGAGGAGGTGGAGTATGAATACCTTCTGCTAGAGATAAAACGGCAGATAAAAGTTGAGTATTTTTAGTCAGTCCAAGTGCCTTTCCGATAATCTCCCCAGCGGCGTACAGTCCAACTTTATCAGCAAGAGTTGATCCATTTAATCCAAGCCTGATAAGAGGACCAAAAATATCCAGTAGTTTTTTGCCAGATCCACCTCCAACTTCTCCAGCACTATCAATAGCACCAAAATCCGAAATAGAATCGTTAATATCTTGTTCATATGAGTATTTACCAGAACCGATATCACATTGTCCATAGCCACATCCGGGAAATTCACTTAGTACCTCTAAAAGTGCATTATATTGCCCATATTCTATAGGACTAGTTGAGTTTTCTGGTTTTATACTTTTTATTTCAACAGAGGCATCTTCCCATCTATGTTTATTACTACCTTTCTTCTGGAACCACTTATTATTAACAGTAGAATCTCCGCCTTCGATATATATCAACATTGGCCGTCTCTTCGAAGAATAGAACGCATAGACACCTTTTACATTAGAAACAGAAACTGGAATACTGTAAACTTCATGCTTGACCTTAGAATGTATAAGATTCTCTTTATACTTAATCTTGGCTAGTTTAAAACTAGGATCAGCAATACTGTGGTTGTAGTATGGAATATCTTTGTCACCCCTACTAGGAGCATTAACTGATCCTCTAGTAACAGTTACCTTCTCTTGACCTTTAGGATTATGGTAGGTGCAACAATATTTACTTCCTATCTTATATTTATTGTGGGTTATATCAATGGTGACTAATTTGTAATACTGGCAATTAAGATCATCTAGTAACTGCTCAAGTTCTTCTGGTTGAAGTTGAGATTTAGAGCCTTTATCATGTGGAATCCAACTAGTAGCACTCCCATTAGTTGCATAATATCTATAAGTACCACCCTTCTCCCCAATTTCTATGAGAATAGGCTTGTTGTGATTAGGGTCTCCGAACCAATACCATATTGCAATATACTCAATATAACTATCATCGTTAAATTGCAATTGAGAATGATTTATGGTTTTGTCATCATACTTAACTTCCTTAACTGTAAAAGGAGTTCCACTTCGAATGCCATTTTTGGTATGTTTGAACTTAAAGAAGCCAGAACCTTGAGGATCCTCAATCTTTTCTAGCATAACTTGTTGGCCATTAGAACCATATGTCTTGGAAGTTTCTAGCCAACTAGTAACATTCTCCTTTATATCTATGATAACAGTAGGCAGAGCAGTCATTCTGGGTTACTATTTAAGAGTGTCAAGTTGTTCAGCTCATTGGGAGAGTTATTTCCACTCTCAGATACCCATTCATCCTCCATGTTCAGAGGTATGCTCCTTCAAAACTCTGAGATCCATGAGGGTCTCAATGCGACAAAAGGGAGCACATTCTCTTAACTACTCCCTAGACAACCATAGATTCATCCTCCCTCACAACTAGCTCACCGTCAGAGAGACTATCCACATAATAAGATGAACAAGTATCCAGACAGTCGTCTGAATGATCTCTATTGATATGCCACCGGAGTATAGTCTCAAATGAATCATGCATGTCCTGCTGCAAACATTATAATATAGTACAGACCAGTCAGCAACTGCACATCACTCATGCAAGTTCAATAGAATAGCACATACAAGGGCGGTGCCCACTGATTTTTCTAAGTTATGCTTTCAATATATGCAACTTGATAAACATAAAACACTCTTGCATGAACAAGGTATTTGTCTTAAAGAGAAATTAGTGCAGCTAAACTGGCCATTAGAATACAAATCTAGTACATTCTGAACTAGAAACCATTGATAGATTACCATCCTAATCCGATTCAACCCACTCGGCAAAAGCGACAATTCTCGGTTCGTTTATTCCCTTTTCTTGTACCCAATCATGGAATCCAGTAAAATCCACAGCATCTGTATGGTACAACGCCTCACACAGAGAGCAAAAGTTGAGCATATTATCGTCAAATTGGCTAAAGACCCTAAACGCCTCTTGAAAAAATGCATCATTTGGAAGAGTTGAAGAAAACGAATGCAAGAGTTCTGCAAAGAGCGAGTCTTCAATTATGCTGTTGAGATCTTCAAAGTTGTTCTTTTCAACGATCCAACGTATTCCAAACGAGTAAATGAATTTTACCACGTCATCTTCTGTAACGTGATGGGCTATCCTTAGGCTGCGTATTTCCAAGAGTTTATTCTCTAAATGTTTTGGAGATTCTAGGGCATCTCTGATCATACTGTCTAGTTCAAACATAAAGTCCTCACTAGGCAGCTCATCCACTTTGTCCAATTCCTCACTCTCAAACGATTCTGAGCCAGAGTCCGTATAGCATGTATCTGCATCGCCTGCGGCTGTTTGTGGTAACTTGAATGCAACATGTTTGTAGTAGTCGCTTCCCATTGAATCCAGCCCAGGATCAGTGTAAAAGCCATCGACATTCCAAAAGTGCCCCTGAGACACATACCCATGTACGTGTCTATCATCGTAGGTTGAATCGGTAAGATCCACAAATTTATTTTGCGAGTTTGCAGACTTTAAAACTGTATCACCCTTGGAGTTCACAGTGCAGTGGGAACCGACAATGGACCCGGATGCAACTGTGGAACCATCCAGTATCTTGACATCATTCATGATCAATGCGTCCTGTATTGTGCAATTGTCACCAATTACAGCATCTCCAAATATTATGCTATTGAGGACCCTGGAACCGTTGCCAATCTTTGTGTTTTTTCCGACAATACTAGAGACGGTGGCAGATGCTATAGAATGTGGTTCGTCCTGATCACTTGAAACTGCGCCTCCATTTACAAACAACGAGTCGCTACGTATGAGCGGTCCATTTTCCGATGAATAAGCGTCCTTGGCCTTGGCCTCAGAAGATTTGTCAAACCTGCGAATGTACTGCATGTAGACATTATAGTATATCCTTGGTGTTGCGATTTTAATGACAGAGGGATAAGTTGGAAATGATATATCGTTTGGGACAATCGTCGCATAAATTTCTGTCGTCTTTATATCATCGGTGAGGGAGCCGTTTATGAATTGGTGCATTGTGTCGTGGTCAAAAAGCTCCAGAAAGTGGTCGATTACCGAGGACGTGCATATATACACATCGCCGTGGCACAGGTTATACATGACCCTAATGGACTCTGCATTCTTGAACTGACTCATGTACGAGTCATCCAACTCAAAAGTATCGGAATTGTGCCCATACGCCATCAATTCGTCATTCCCGTCGAGCAAAATGGTTGACGTATTCGACGTCGTGGACAAGCTTAACATGCGCATGAGATGTAAACTTGCAACATACCTTCTACTCTCGTCGTCCTTGACAAAGAGCACGGACATACAGTACTTGGAGTGCGTCTTTGCGCGAGTGTAATGGAGCTCGATGGCCTCGGAGAGCGAGACGGTGAGGAGTGTGTTGGCGTATAGCTGAAGCATTCCGTGACGTTTCCTCCAAACTTACCAGTACAAAGCTCTCCCTCGAACCCTTTAACGAGACAAATTCCCTGAGCGCCGGGCCTACTTCCATCTTGTCGACGTTTATTCCTACCACTTCCACGTCAATGTAGCCATCCTTCTTCCCGAAATTGAACCTTTTGTTGTACTTTTCGTACTTGGGGGCCTTGTTGACGTCGACCAGCAGGTAAGCCGCGGTTACTCCGCTATACCAGAGGTTCTGCACGGTTTCGTGGAAGATTAGGGTGTCTCCGATGCGCAGGTCGCCGAGGTTCATGTAACTCGCGAGCGGCTCAAAGGCCAAGTTCTCGGAATCCTGCAAGATTACGGCCTCCATCTCGGAACTGGGACCAGGTCCAGGGGATAAAGCATAAAATATCTCTACTTGTACAAGAGTTAAAATGTGTTAGTGGTGCCTAATTTCGTTTATTCTGGCGGACCCAGTAGGGGAGCTCGTCCAGCTCCAGCGGAGGGTCCATGGCGTACGGAGCGAGTGTGGAGATCTCCCTGTAGAGTTCAGCTCTGCACTTTGTCAGCTTCTTTTCGAGCCTGTCACATATCCCGTCCATGTACTCGAGGCCACGACGCCTGAGGCCAGTCTGTTTACTGTGTGTACACAAACCTGTTGAGCTGGTCGCACTCCTCGCGGTACTGCTTGGCCGAGTAGAAACAGGACCAGTCCTGGGGATTTTCGTACAAGAGGTGCATGTTGTTGCGAAAATTCTCCGCCGAGTGCTTGGCTATCTGCTTGTTGCTGGCGAAAATGAAAAACGCGCCGGCGGAGAGGAAAAGACACGACGCCACCCCGAGGGGCGACATGCCCCCAAAGGTTTTGGCCGCAGTCTCCAGCTTACCCATGGCGAATGAGCGATAACGAGGGCCGCTCTGCGATAAAAGGTGATGCCGAACTCGACCAGGCGCTGCCTTCCAGCAAAGGCCCCAGTGACGTCGCCCTACGGACTTGACATCTACACACTCAACTAATTCCCGGAGATATCAAGATGGCGATACGTGGCTCCAACGCCAACGCCGTCGTCCTCACGACGACCATCTGTCTCGTCATTCTCTTCAACTTTGTCTCCGTCCTCATGTTCTACCTCAACTTTGAGGGAAAGAACATATTCATGCCGTATTACTCGGACAGGAACATCGTACCATTCCCGCTCCTCTTCAAGGAGTTCGATCTGAGCAACAAGGACGCGATAAGGTCCTCGGTGGGACGTGGCAGGCCAAGGGACGAATTGTGCTCCCGCAGAGTACTGCCTGAATACGACACTTATCGTCTAAATGGAGAAGGCGTACTAGAACATGTTAACAGTAGAAGGTAGGTGATCTGTGCTGAATATAGACGTTGCAGCTTCTGGGTGTCAAAGGACATGCCGCCGGGATGGTTATCGTACACTGCCGTTGATAAGCTCGTTTTAACGCTTCTAGATGCGTACAGATTCGACTATGTCATCTATGATACCATGCTGGATAACGAGTCCGAAGATACTCGTACCATATTCACGAATCACATGACGTTCATAAGGGACAGAATGGAGCATTCTGAAGTGCAACTGCGCGATAGGCTGTACAAGCTCAAGTGTCCTCATCCAACCATAACTGTCTCTGCTGTAAAGGCGATTTTGTCCGGTGATACGCGAAGCGTTGGAGCGGTATGTTTTCCGGTATACACACTTTTGTCCATAGATGACTGATAATCTCAATCCCGGAAAGTTGAGCCTTGACCATATACCTAATCAGTGTCATTGTAATAATCTAGAGATAAACCTAATTGGTGCGCATTCCACTCTTGCAAATCATGTTTGTTTAGGTGATGTAACATCCTACAATCTCGCAACCGACTGCTTTAAAACGAGCATAACGAACATGGATGCGAATACTGTAAATGATATCTACGTTGCAGATAACCTGGTGTATGAAAACTACAAGGATTACCTTGATAGGTTTGCTCTTTGTCCAATTTACGCGAATTCAGATCTGACATTTTGCTCCTGCATTTGGTCGGTATGGATCACTTGGGTCACTGCGGAGGACGTTTGACCAAAGAAATGACGAATGTCATGAAAAACTACAACATTTTTACAAGGGACCTGCTCGATGCCTGTGGAAAGCTCAACAACTACATGCTGTTTTTCTTTGGCGACCATGGACAAAGAACAAATGGCTCGCATGGACGCGATTCTGTGGAAGAGGTACAAACTATGTTATCATAATATTGAATGCAGGTGGAAACATTTCTGTGGATACACACCGATCATCCATTGAGGGAATATAAACCTGAAACTTGCCCAATTAGTGAAACTCCAGCCGGGTACAGAGTTCACCATTCATCATTAAATGGGCAAGTTCCACTAAATTACAATGTTGGAGAAGAAACTCACATGAATTTGGCAGCTACAGTTTCCCTACTATCAAATATCCCAGTGCCATTTCACTCTGAGGGCACACTGATATCTTCCTCTGTACCACTGATTAGGGGAAAAGATGGGAATATAGACCAAGGATTGTCTTCCAAATTTTATATTCAGCTCCATCACGTAAACTTGCACCAGTTATTGCGCAATATTGATGCCCTGTCGACCAAAATAGAACCTAACAAATACAAGAGACAAAGTGCAAATGTTCAAGTAATGAGGCTGCAGCTGGCAAATTTATACATTCTTGTGCGTTTGCTTGACTCTTTGGATGGAGAAGTTGATACTTTTAAGGATGTAGAGGCTGTATATAACTCCTATGCTAACATGTGTAAATCAATGTCTAAAATCTCTGGAAAGTTGATCAATCAATTTACAAGGGCATTTACATTCCACTACTTGTACACTTCGATTCTCATCCAATACGTTGGACTTATTGTTTTGGTCTATTGTGTTGCTTTCTCACTAGGATATTACCAATATAGTAAATCTGGTGTAAAGGAAGTTGACCGTTCTAGGGGCTATATCATTGATCAAATAAAGATTAGGTTGTTAAGAAATGTTGCTCTATCATTAGCAATATCGCTGTTCCTTAGTGCAACCTTTGAAGTGGATATTCCTATTCGGGGCCATACTATACACGTGAGTTGGCCATTGGATAACTTTATTACGCACCTAGCCAAACGTTATACAGGAAGTTTTGAAAGGATGTTTGTCATTGAGGAAAGTACCAGTATATTCAATTTTTCGATATTATTTACCAGTATCATGACCTTGTTATTTCTGTATGATTCACCGCTGTTGTTTTCTAGTATAAAGAATTTTAATTCTTGCACATTATTTCTGGAATCATCTGAAACCGTAAAGAGCTCTCCAATTGGGGTGTTTTTCCACTCTTTAGGGTCATACAACTTTAGGCATGTAAGCTTGATCGTCTATGCTATAATATTTGTAATGGTTCTAGTATCTGAATGCGCGCTGTATAGCCATGATACCATATCCAGACACTTGTTTATAATATGTCTATTGGCTGAATTCGTGCCAGTGTTGTTCCGGGAAGGGGATGATGAGTTGTTTAAAACTGTTAGGAGGAGATTGCTTATAATCTGCGTAACATGCAAGGTGGCCTCATTTTTCCATGACTACAGGCTATTTATGTACGCTTCATCATTGCCCCCAGAGTTCTGGATAAAGGTCGAGACATTTATGGGAAATTTTGAAATTGGTGCTTTATCATTAGCAATATTCTACCTTTTATCAATTAAAGTGACAAGGTATTTTGGAACTGAACAAAAGGATCCATTCTTGTCTCACATCTCAGCATGCACAAGTACATTTAAGGCAAAGGGGTTCCTCATTTTTTCCTGGACCATGCAATTTCTGCTTGTATTGCTGAATTTTGGATCTAAAATGCAGCATTCCCTATCAAAAATAGACGGAATATTACATTCGCTTTACAATGCGTACAATATTAAGACCTTTACAAGTGTGTTGTTTGCCTGGAAGGCAATTGTTGTTTCTCTAATTTCATCCTTGTTGTTGATTACAAATCCATTTCATTTATTTTTCAAAAAGGGCTCTAAGCATAGACTAGAAAGTATCTTGATACTTGTTATACCAAATTGGTGTTGGCTATTATTTCTCTTCATTGGACCAAAAAGGTCTCTACACGTTTTATTTGCAATAATATGCATGTACCATTCGTGTGCTTTGATAATAACCAATAATAAAAGGATACACTTGTCTCATTCTCTGATTATAAATTCATTGGCGGATGTGTTCTATTTCAGTTCTGGGCATATAGATTTGCTGACGGAATTGCCATTTGAAGCTGGATTTATCCTTACAAGCACATATGTATGGTACTTTTCAGATACCGGTGCTTTTTTCAATGTTTCTGGCATGTACATTCTCGGGTCTCTCGTTCTAATGTTCACATATCTGAGTTTGGCCAGTTTAAACCATGATTTGGAATCAAACTCGAAAAAAATGCATGTTCCAAAAAAGAGCTTTAAATTGCAAAGTATATCACACATTATTACTCTGTATGTTTGTTCTTGTAATTAAAAATGCTATAGGTGCCTATTACTCTTTTCAGCGCTCATGTTTGTAACACTTGTTATCATTCTAAAACTTCATCAAACTCCATGTGTAAGTCCTACTTGGAGCAAATATTCTCACATTATAGATCGCCGATTTGTCGTTTCCAAAGGCTTATTTTGTATTTGTAAAGAACATTGTAAACATAGGCACGCAGTGCATCATATTCATGGCTGCGGCTATTTTTTAGTCAACTTGTATCACTCATTGTTATATATCTAGTTTATTCTTGAACGGAATAGTGGCGGAGAGAAGTTTAGGGTCACGATCTCCACGCTGATCAAGCCGCTTGATTCACTAGAAACTGGGACTGGCGGATTGTTTCCTAAGATGCCATGGCTACCCTTTGCCATAAGCCGAGATTCTTTGGGGAAATCCTTTCCAACTACCATAATGGTACTATCATCCTAATCATCCTATACTACATTTATGGTCATGATAAAACTGCATTAGTGGCTTTTACTAGCCATACTGGCTAACGCCTAAAATGTGTAAGACACTCCCTGCCTAACTCTTCATTTCACAGATCCTATCAACATCCTCATCCATTAATGAAACTGACTGGATGTTATGAATGGAAAAGTGGTGGGTTTAGGGAGAAAATTCCTCTGGTTGAGAAAATAATGGAGATTAGTGGTGATAATTATCCCGACTTACGACATCACCCCTTCCTTCCTCGTAGACTACACACTAAACACTTTCAGATAACAATGCTCATCACGTGTTCTATACCTTTGTGTCGCTGAGAGACTTTAGAGTCTCCCGTGGACAAACAAGTTGGTCACATGGAGTTAGCATAGTAGTTGACTTGTAGGAAGGTTCGTTAATCATTCTGGGTGGAAAGAGGAAGGATTATGGAAACATCTCCTTTCTGTTATTCATTACCTTGGTATAGATTATTCTACATGTCCTTGCAGATCTTCAGCTTCTTACTCCGTAGGTTTTGAGGATCTTCAGAGATTCTAGAAGATTCTTTAGAGGTTGAATTCCCCTGACTTTTCGTTTAGACGTGGAAACATTCTCAGGAGGTCCCCTTGGCTTAATAAAGAGCCTGTAGGAGACCTTTCTTTGGGGCTCTGTACATCTATTTAGGATTTTAATGGCCATTCCCAGACCTCCTGGTTGTTGACATCTTCCGAGTCCCTATTTGGAGTCATAAATCTACATTCCATCTATACTGAATCATTCATCTATATGTGTACGGTTTATTTACTCGGAATTGTCGTAAAGATGACTATTCCTAAGTGTCAAGTTCCAGCCCTCAGTTGTCGATTTTGGAGCTTTTGTGAGATTTAAATGTCCGCATTAAACTCGTGTATTAACTTGTTCATGTTTATGGTAATCTCTCAATTGTGACGGAAATTTTATTCTTTTAGAATGCTTGGAGGGTGTCTTGATTACGTGCCAAAGTTTGGTCTTCTTGAAGGAGCTTTTACCATAGACACCAATGAAGAACTCTATTACGATTGTTCCTTTGGGGTTAGTAGCTTCAAAATATGGAGATTCTGTAATTATGCAAGGCTACTGGGAATGAATGGCAGACTTATGGAGAGACATGCTGAAGGATCCAAGTGAAATGTTTGGTCGGTTGAACTCTAGTTGTGGCTCTATCATGTTATGAGTAAAAATACTGTATCACAATCTGTAAAGGATATATGTTGGGAAAGGTCTTGTCATTCGATGGAGATGCTGATTGGGTTATCTCCTTTGTGCCAGGTAGTGATGCCCAATGTAATGCTGTCCATGGTGACCATACATTGTTGGTAAAACTCTCGTTTTTGAGGTCTCTACTAAAGGAATGTACATTGAAACTGAGTGTAGGCATCTTGAAAACGAGGTATTTCAATGGTATAATAGGGGTATATATAGGCTCCCTATCACCAAATGGGCTCAGATTAAAGTTTTACTGAAGGGGTTTTGTTAAATTATGGATCTAGTGAGGGATGATGGATGGTTGTCTAAGGAGTAACTAAGGTACTGGTATGCTCCCATGAAAATGGAGGATGAGCGCTGGAGTGCTAACATTAAATGTGGAAGGAAAGTGTGGAGAGAATGGAAATAAAAAATGTAATTGTGACAATTCTGGCAAGTTTGTCGCCGAAAAAAATATAGACACTCCGGTAAAAGGTTTCATTAGGGTTACTCACCAGCATAAGAGTGGAGATAAATTTACTCTAAGTGGCTATTTACAAAATGGAGGCAAAATAGGAACAAGAGGACAATCCATTCCTGGTGTTAAGGAAGTCTCTGTTTTCTACTGGGATGGAGTACCTACTAATCCAGTCCTGCTTGAAGTTACTTTTACTACTACACCTTTCTATTACGCAAGGAGTAGCGGCAGTAACTGGAATTTTATTTTTCAATCTCTCTCTGATGAGCTTCTTGAGACTTATCTGGATCAACAGAACTGCCAACATCATAATGCAGTTACCTTGGATTTATCATATAAGGATTTTACAGGTCAGCATAGGTACTGTTGCAGTGGTAATCATTCTGATGGTGCTAGAGTCTCTAACAGAGTCACTGTTACTTCTATGCGAGTTTCCTGTAAAGAACATCATCAAACTACTTCATACTACAAACATGAGGTTAATACTAGTTCTGGTACTGGAATTAAATTAGCAGCTATCAAGTACAATAGTGTGGGTAAAAGGAAGAGAATAGAGATTCCTGGCCTAGCATTACCTACCAAACAGTCAGTAAAGTTATATGTCTTTTACTGTGGAAATACTCCAAAACTGATATACGTTGAAGGTGAAAGCCCTCCGATTAATAAGTGGTTCAAACCAAATGGTAGTGATGAGAGACCTTGGACACAAATTAGTCTCCAAGACATAGCACCTGATGATTTCAAGGACTGTAGTCACGGCAAATACGACCAACTTATGACGGAACTGCAGAATGCAGGATGTGGTGTATCTAAATGTCCTCCACCTAGACCTGTTCCCTCTCCTCAACCTATATCAGGCCAACATTCTGGAGGATCTTCTGGTGGAGGCCCTTCTAGTAAAACTTATAAAGACTCTAATATAAATATTCCTGCCATTATCGTCACTTCTATTCTTGTTGGAACTGGTGGTATTACTGGATTCGCCTACTTGCTCTATAATAATTCTAGAGATCCCTGGGTTCGGCAAATATGATGGTCCACGGATCTTGTATGTTCTAAGAAACTCCAATATATGACCAGATCGGTCACAAATGTGTAATCATCAAATCGAAATGTACCGCTTTAGCTTTAGACGGAATATTCTGAGGGACTCCATAAAACTTGGACAAATCCTTCGAGATTAGTGTTTCTTGTTGATGTGAATTTGCACGTCACATTTTGTCTTAATTTGTTTTTTGTACTATACTCTCTTCTATCATTGATTTTTAGGATCTTACCCTGTTGCATATACTCTAAAAGGCCATGTGGATTCTAACATTCCAGTTTACCAACAAGAGAGGAGTCTAGAGGGGAGTCTCCACTGCCTACCAAGGGTAGGGAGAGTAAACTACAGACGAGCTATTAGGGAGATAAATAGCTTATATCCACCATATCCTAAGGCACTTCCACCCACTCCCGTTGCTAGACTTCCTCCACCAATCTTAACAGGCGTAGAATTAATGAAACCAAGTATCTGTTGACCAATGCTCGGTGAATGATCAGGAGATTGTACCTTCTTAAGTTTGTCAAGTTCTTCCTTTAGAGGGGTACCCCTTAGTTGAGTAGTTCCTTGTCCAGGTACAGAATATTCAGACCATGTGAGATCTTCCTTGTTTTGTTTATGGTAGTACTTGTACGTGGTTTGATTATTTTTTATAACAAATTCAACAAGGAGGAGCTTAGACATATCTTGAGGATCAGCTCCTCCATAGTAATAAGCAGAAACACTCTCAATGGGATAATTAGAGGATATACCAGTAAGTGGAGTATTTCCCGTTCCATGGATAACTCCTTTCAGTTCAAAGAGACCACCCCTCAGAGAATGTTCAAATTTAGAATAGCCATCCTCAATAAAACTAGCTCTAACGGTTACACCTATGTCTGTACTTTCATCAGAGTAATTACCGAGATTTGAGAGATCTGGAATGATAGAAGGATAATATCCCAGATGTTGGAGAAGACCCTTGATTTTATTATCACTGTCATCGCTAGGATCTGTAGGTCTCTCATACTGGCATACTTCACTCCAGGTATTTCCAGATTTAGTGTTTCTTCTGAACCAAGATTTTTCACCAAAATCTTGCTGGTATGTGATTAGGAGTGGTATCCCTCGAGAATTTTTTGAATTAAAGTAAACATAAATAGTAGAGACACCTTTAACAGGTGGTAGTCCAACTTGATCATTTTTATCCCTGAAAGTGGCTACTGACATGGAAGAATAAAAATAACCGAATGAATGTGTGGAGTAGTTGCAAATTGACATACTATAAGGAAACACACGTATGCTTGTAGTAGCACAACCTGGGCATTTGTAACTAGTACTTCTACCAGGAACACCCTTCTCAGAGAGATCTATAATGTGGGAATTATTTCTGTTACAGTTCTGTTTGTCAAGTTTCTCTCTGAGATTACCAGTATTTATGCCTCCTTGCTGGCTCCAAGTATTATCACCTTCAGGATCAGTGTAATAATCACCATTTCCACTACCAAGTTGAATTAGGAGGGGATTGCTGAAACTTTTGTCCCCTGACTAGTAGTATACGGTTACACTTGGACAGTTTGTGAGACTAGCTCCTTCAAAACCAGTAGTGGCACTACTCTGACGTGTAATACTTTTAATGCTAGCATTTTCAGGAATTTGAATAAACTTCCTGTAAATTCTTAGTTCCTAGTCCTTTCTCCTCTGCCAATTTATAACCAGCATTTGTACCCTCATTCTTGTACCATTTATGAGTACTTCCACCATTATTGTTCACATATACTAGAAGAGGTGTGTTGGTGGCAGGATCACTAGGACCTTCCGGACACCGCAGAAAGAAGATTACTACCTCCTTAACATTCCATATTGGAAGTTCTTTCCCATGTATTTTGGGCTCCCCAGTAAAACCGGTTATGGTAAACTTCTTTCCTCCGTAGGTGTGCCTTTTGGCTTTGTAGTTATTCAAAGCCAGTCTACCGTAATTTTCAACCATTACTTTATGAGGAGATTCTTTCTTACATCCTTCCTTTATACAGTATAGATTATCATACTTTTCGGTTTTTGCCGAGACATCTATTGTCACAGGATTGAAAAGTTTACACTTGTGCTCTTGAAGTTGTTTCTCAGATGCAGATCCAAGCTCCCCTATAATAGTCCATTTACTATTATCCTCTTCCCCGTTATTACTAACAGGAACTATACTATTATAATCTTCAACATACACATCTAACATAAGAGGCCTTGTATGCTCTTTATCTTCGTCCCAGTAATATACTGTGAGAGTAAGAGTATAATCAAGGGTGAGTGTGAGGAGTTGGTAATCATCTTCAAGGCTAACATTTTTGTATCTAATTGGCCTTATACCTGAACTGTATGAATGATTGTATTTGATATATCTGCCAATAATTGGTTCATTAGTTACCACTGTCTCATCGCATGCACATTTGTACGTTACTGTCTTGTGAATGTCCACGATATGAAGATTGTGCAGATCACAGGTGAGTCTATTAAGTTTCTCTTTAAGTGCTTGAGTTGGGTTACCATTTACATAGTAAAACCCGTTATCTGGGATCCCCCTCCATTTAGTGTTTGTAGGTGGTTTTAGTTCTCTATGCTCTTTGTCTTGTTCTTCACTATCTTTCTCATTTTTTGCATCTGCGTTTTCATACAAATAATACTTTCCTTTATCTAGGATTCTGAGTAAAAGAGGTCTACTTATGTTCCACTCATCTTTCTTGTCATATACTTTACTGTAGTAAGTGTATACTTCATCTATCTCAGTGTGCGTTGAGGTAAGGTCCTTTCCACTCTCATCTTTAAGTTCTTCGCTACCATATTTTAGGCTAAGGATATTTACCTCCCTCCTCTTATGACGACATACTCTGTAGTGTGGATGATTTTTACCGTCTAAATTAGATAGAGAAGCTTTAAAATGGTTGTGTGTTGGACAATTTATAGCTCCAGCACTTCTGTCTTTCTCTCCATTTGGGCACTTCCTCTTTATGTTTATTGAGGACATTCATGTTACCTTCTTTCTTACTATCTACCGTACATGCCTTGAATTCTATCAGTACTGTCCACTCAGTATCCTCATCCATTCATTCATTCTCCCTCACAACTAGCTCACCGAGTGATCCTATGAGAATCTTTATAAGAGCCTCTTAAAGAGTCTACTGACCGTGTGGTGTCGAGATAACCAAAAAAACTACATTACGTATCAACAAACTATTCATCTGGGGGCAAGTCACAAGTAACTAAAATAAACAAATGATCATCTTTATGAGTCAAAGTAGTCCTCATATCAAAAGTCAACAGTTCAGGAAGACTGGTATAGAGACCACGACAACCACATTTACACCAATATCCCCAAGAACTCCAAAACCCATAACGTGAAGTAGGCCAAGAATCTCTATCCTTATCAGACAACTGACAAACAGCATGAGCGTAACTCTTTATCATTGAATGTCTCCTCGGTATGAGTCTCTCCCTCAGACTCTCCACTAGACTTTTACCCAGGGACGAATGGCCAGGGATGAGTGAGTAGTCTAGTAGCCCATTAAACATGACAGATTCCAGGTCATGCACTAAAATTCCTGATCTTCATAGACAATTAGTAGAGCCTCAGATTTACCCAAAACTTTGCATCTAACATTCTTGGTAAAGGAAGACTTAACGCTCTTGCATGCCACCTTCATTCCATTCCATGTCCAGTATCCTAAGGACTTAAAGAATCCATAATCCTTAGTAGGCCATTTACTCCTATCATGCTCATACTTGGAATAGGTCTTAAGGTAACCATCTCCAGTAAAAGCTAGGACAATCATTAAAAATTGTGAAGTAAATGTGTTAAAAGAGGAGATAGCACCACCATCCTTGTCTTTACAGCATTTACAGGTACAGTCTCTACAAGTGCAGTTGTCTTTGCATAGTTCATAGTTGGTTTTACAGCATTGGCAGTCTCTGCAGTTATTGTTGTTGCAGCTGCAGTATTTACCTACTTGCTTACCAGCTCCAGCATATGACACTGCCTTTAACCCCTCTTCACAAAACTTTAGGGTTACAGTAATGATTCCAGCATTTAAACCACTACTCTTGATGGAACCAGCTACTCCACTATCAGGGTAATGAAGTGTAACAAGGCACAAGATCATTACGGTAATATGCGGAATTGCCAAGAACCAAATGTAATTCCAGTTAATATTTTGACCTTTCCATTCTTGATCTGGACCTTTGCCTTCAAATGAGCATAAAGCTGCAATAATAATACCAGGAACAGCACTCATGAACAGAACAACCAGGTCAATAGTGTAACCGGTTCCAACATCAGTCAACTTATAAGGAGCTATGGCAGGGTAGAAGGCATATATACCACCCATTCCAACCATGGCCATAAGAATTGGAGACCAAGCCTTTGGAAGACCCTCACTTAGAGAAGCAGATTTAGTATCACCATTAGCACCAGCAGTACCCGAAGGATAATAGGCAATAGTCCACACTATGGCAGAGGCTGCTGAAATCAATATTGCTATAATAAGCTGCCAGAATATAATCCTGTAACTGACGTTCGACCAGTTATACCTCTCAGCCAACTTAGTAAAGACGAAATAGTAGACAGAAACTTGGATACCAGAGATAGGAATTCCTACATTGAAAAGGGAAGCATCTGTACTTGCCACAGTCATTACAGTGGCCACATTCAGTCCATAAATAAATGAAGCCAATACAATAGCCCAGTAGTAGGAGGTGAGATTTCCCATTTGACCTCCAGATGTAAATGCATAGAGGAGTAGAATGAAGGAAAAGCACAGTGTTACGTTTGTAAACGCGGCAAGGTACCTGAAACTTTCCTTGCAGCCATTGCAGCCATCTGTCCAAATGAGTACTATGTTTATGATAGCCATTCCAGTAAACGTTGCCAGTTCCATAGGATTATGGACCATGTTAATGAACGAACTGGCATGCTGTTGCGGAATTTTAAATCTATCAAGTGCAAACTTTGCTCCAGTTAAAGCCACACGGAGAGACTGCAACAGAGTCAGCCCTGCCATAAACATGGCGCCTTTCTGAAGTCCTCCATTCTGTGCCATCTGTCATCTTGTGAGCTTACCTGTCATTCACACCATTATATACCATATCATTGGCTATAAGTTGAAGATATCCTTCCATTCTCTACTAGGGAGTTTAGTGTTCCAGTATCCCTCATTTCAAGATGCATGTTTAAGTATCTTTCACATCCTTAAGGTTTCATAGACGGAGTGTAGAGTTGCTGGAATTAGTAAGTGATGTTATGAGAACATGCATGCAATAAAAGGGGAAATGAGTATCCATGCCAAACAGCTGCAGGATATAGTAGACAATTATCTAGCAATAGAAGAGCGGGTCACTGTGAGTATACAAACTCCTATACTCTGTATACTCGCAAGGCTCCTCTATTCACTTCGCTCATAGAGTCTCCATCCCTATTTCATTCGTTACACTCACTCCATAGTGATCTACTACCTAGTCTATCCTTCTTCTATGGACTCCCTACGGTCGTCTAGTACTCCATACAGTCGTACCGAGAGTCCTTCAACACTCTTGTCCTATTGCCACTTGCAGTGTCAATAAAACACTCGTCTACCACCATCTAGAGACGGTGGCGTGATCTCCAGATTCCCTGCGGTCATCTGGGCATAGCGGCTGTACTGAGCATTGCTCATGCTGCGCATTACGGTATCATGCTCTGGATAATCTCGCGTTACGACGTACACACCTTGTACTCTGCCCCCATTGGCATACACACCTTCTCCATTATGATGAGCTGGAGCGTCTAAGGCCCTTTGGTCGCTATTGGTTCGATTTCCACATTTACGACTTGTACAAAATAAATCTGCTCTAAAAATTACGCTGGTGGCGCAAGATGGAAGTTGTGGTCACTGGTGGTCATATGGAGGCCAGCGTAAGCCTGGGCGACACTGTCATGGTTTACGGCTTCAAGGGCATCGTAAAGTATCTACATGGCGGCTGTGGGCCAGCTCAAGGGGCAATTGTAGACCCAAAATCCATAGTTGGCGTCGAGCTAGACAAGAGGATCCCTCAGTGTACAAATGGGACGTTTAACGGAACGCAGTGCTTTGTTTCAAACAGTGAAACCGCACTTTTCGTACCTCTACGGTCCGTGCAAAAGTACAGAGAAGATGAAGCCGCAGCAACGAGAATTCAAGCCAATGTGCGAGCGTTTTTGGGGAGGCTCAAGTTCCTAAAGGAACTCTCCTTCATCTTCTGGGACCACATGGAGAATCTACAAGAGTTTAAAACGCTAGACACGAAAAAGTTTGTTCAATGTGCATGCAAAAGGTCACCAATCGGTGAATTTTCATCCGACGCCCATTCAGCTTACATCAACATTCAGGAATGTGTCCGTGCCGATCATCGAGTACATTAAAAAGAAGTACTCGGACCAGGGTAGTCTGTTAAAGGATCCAAGGATTGTTCGCAAGAGACGTTTTTCAGACACCAGCTACGAGTTTACCGTAAAGGACTATCCTCCCTCAGACTTCAATGGTCCAAAGTTGGGTAATATTGTCACCGCAAAGTTCGCCCACGAACTCCTGGACATGTACAAGTCCGGGTCATGCGTAAGTTTTTCTTCATGCCCATTACAATGTTCAGATTGAGGTGCCCATTGACTACGCGCAAAAGATTCTGTTAGACATGCTCTCTTGGTATCAGAAAAATGACCAGGGAGCTATAAACTATATCAATGTGCCTCCTCACGAAAATAGCAACTTGATCCTTGTGGGAGATCTCCATGGTCAGTTGAATGACCTATTGTGGATTTTTTACAAGTTTGGGCCGCCGTCTAGTAGGAATGTTTACGTATTCAATGGAGATATTGCAGACAGAGGTATGAACGCTTCTAACATTTTCCTACTCTTATTTGCCTTCAAACTAGCGGAACCAAATTCTGTAATCATAAACAGAGGAAATCATGAATCTGATGATATGAACGAGTCATATGGATTTACTAGAGAGGTAAAAAAGAAGTATGACGGACACATTTATAATTTGTTCCAAAGAGTATTCTGGGAGTTGCCTTTGGCTGTTGTCATTGAAAACAGAATTATAGTTGTGCATGGAGGTCTTTTCCGCCATGATGATGTTACTCTGGATAAGATAAATGCTGTAAATCGCAAACGCGGTTGTCCAGCATCTCCAGATTTATATGATGATAGCATTATGTTTGACATTCTCTGGTCGGATCCTCAGCAGAATAAGGGAAGGGATGTAAGTACTAGAGGTGTAGGGTGTATTAGGTTTGGACCAGATATCACAGATAATTTTCTAAAGCTCAATAATTTAGAAATTTGTATTCGGTCCCACCAGGTTCCACCCACGCTAAAGGGAATTGATATTGCACATGGTGGAAACTGCGTTACTCTTTTTTCAGCCTCAAATTATTGCCAAACTACTCACAATACTGGAGCAATTTTAATTTTCTCGCAAGGTTTAAAGTTTGAAGCACATGAATACATGTCACCGCCACTGGAATCTATACAAATGTTGACAAATAACACCAACAATGTTACAAATAAGATTATAGAAGCTGCATTGGTAAGAGAAATGGAGGCACAAGACACTACGGACACACTTTCCAGGAAATTTTTGGACGATGTCCTCTTAAAATTATCGGAACTTATTTGTGAAAACAAACAAAAGGTTTGGTTGTATTGCTATAAGCATGATATTAATAAAAACGGAGCCATTTCACCAGAGGTATGGAGAAATGGTCTATCTGAACTGGTTGGAATGACAGTCCCTTGGCTGTTTGCTGTTAAGCTTTTCAGGGCCATAGATAAAACCACAGGTTTAGTTCACTATAATGATATTTTAAAAAGTATATATATCGGCTTTGAGCCTGTTGGGTACAACCATGAACATGTAAAGAGGGAATGTATAGCCCACATGTTTGATACCATGTTACAGTCTGACCTCAGTCTTAAGGAAATCTTAATGATATTCGATCGCAATTTGGATGGTCTCGTCTCATATTCTGAGTTGGACGAGGCTATAAGAAAGTTGAATATTGGACTTTCGAATCCGCAGATAAAGATTTTAATGAGGACCATCTTTTCGAGTTGTTTGGATGGAACTCAAGATGGAAAAGCTGACATTGTTGAGTTTTTGAGTAAACTCAAGGTGATTTATTCCGCTTCCATTCGGTATAATGCCAAGGAGGAATGGATGGAAAAGGCGCTTCCAGCGATCGGGCGTGTAATTTTATCCAACAGAGTTGAGACTGCTGCCAGGTACTATAACCCTAGTCAAGCTCCAGACGAAAAGAGTATTGAGATGGGTAAGCAAGAGGTCAATAGAAGGAGGTCATCCGCCATACGAGCATTCGCCTTGTTTCAAAAGTTCCAAGATTACGACAAGGCAGGAGAGGGAATTTTATCCCTTGATGATTTCGTAAGAGCGCTAAAGTATATGGACTTGAGCAAGGTAGAAGAGGAGCTGGGATTTAAACTCACCGACCATCACCTGGCTGAAATTGCACGAATGGTTGATGTAAACAACTCGCAAAAGATAAACTATCTGGAATTCCTTCAGGCGTTTTACGTTGTTGATCAGAGCAAGTATTCAGTCGTCAATGAGGTATTTCATGTACGCTTACATGCAATATTTACAGATGTGGGATCACATTTGCTCAACCATGTACAAGCACAAGAACAGTCTGAAGCAAGCCCTTTATCACTATGATGTCAACCACGACGGAACAGTTTACATTCACGAGTTCAAGGAAGTCCTCTATGCCCTCAATGACGTCTTGGGAGGAACAAAGGCGCCGCTCACATTCGAGCAAACCGAGGTTCTGGTGGAATGCATGGATACAAACAACGAAGGCATGATCCTCTACAATGAGTTTCTCGATTCCTTCAGGCCCATGTACAAGAGTGATAATTAACCCTCCACCCATAATGCCAGTACATAATCTTTATACATGTCTAACAAATGGCCAACCGGTCTGAAAAGAAGCGTAACGAAAGGGAACGAGTCTTGGGAAAGTATTACAATCTCGTAGCTTTGCTCTCTCTGGTGTGTATGCATTAATCTGTGAATGCCGCGTATATGGACGATCATAGGGAGTTGTAGCTGCTAACTCGCTTGAATGATGACATTTATGCATTTAATATCATGGGAGTATCGCGTTTGTCCGCAAAACACGACGGTGAATGGCTGATGTCGGAGGACCGAGATGCAGGGGCCACCAAATTATCGCAATGGATTAAATGATGGCTATTTTGGCGCTGTCATGATTAGGATGAGTACCAGAAGGCTAAGCGGCCGTATGGAATGCGAACTACGGAGTAGTGAGCAATGGCGAACAGACGACTACAAGGAGTACTGAAACAGGTGACCTACCGATGTCGTTAGACTAGGTAGTAGATCACTATGGAATGAGTGTAACGAATGAAAGAGTGATGAAGAGATGCTAGGCATCGAGTTGTGTATTCGTAGGTAGATGGAGGAATAAGTTACCATTATGAGATTCTCCATTAGTCTCTTTCTTAGACTTATTAGGAGTATCTAGAAGAATGGAGGAAGGATAGGATTAATGGCAACTTTATGAACGTAGCAATTATAGATGAAATGGCTAGTACACAGAGTATAGGAGCCTAAATGGTCACTATAGACGAGAAGGGTGGACTTGGAACTCATGCATAGGGCGAGCGCATAGGGATAAAATGATTGATGCAACAGAATAGATATGCGAGGCTACTGTTGACCTATGGAATGCGTAAAGGGAGAGTAGTGTTGATTATATGGCCGAATAATTTATAGAGGAAAAGTTGGAGAGTCTGGTCAACATTCATCTATACTGACCATTCTGCTCACACCAGTTGAGAGGTGGTAGAGTGGGATGAAGATTCTGGCATTGCTATGGACGGTATGTTTGGTAAGATTGTGTCATGGTGGAGATAATGGTAAGGTAGATGAATCCCTCTTTAATGTAGAAGATGGAGAAGATAATGGGTTTAAGGTTCTTAAACTCACAGCCAAGGAAGGTGTTGCTGTTAACAAACTTACCTATGGAGATGAAATAGTTTGGGAAGAAAAGGATCTGACGTGTCTCTCAGCTGTCTTGTACTTTGATGTATACGAACATACTCTTACAATTTTAGAAACAAAGAGTTTATTTAGTGGTAATAAATACACTGTCTATAAGTACTATGACGATAAAGAATGGAAGAGTTGTAAGGAGAAAGACCATAATGTTGGACTTAAGAAACTAAAGAAGAAGTATAAGCATGCACTTCCTGCCACTCTAGACCTTGTCACTCCAGATAGTAAGAAGATTGATGTGCATATGGAAAATGAATCAGAGGTATCCTTCAAGGGGTATTATCCAAAGAATTACTCAAAAATAACGTCTGTTGTTGACGACCAGACTTCGATATGGACTGCTTCTGGAAAGGAAAAGTTTGTATTCGCTGAACTATCGTCCAAGGGAGAGTCCTCTCTACTTTTAATCCTTCTTAAAAAGGCTCTTAATAAGTACTTTGAAAAGAACGCTGATGGTAAATGGACTCCCATCAAGAAGGAGGACTTTAATAATAAGCTGAAGGATCTCAAGAATGGTGTTACTAAGCAGTCTTTACATCCTTCTTCTTCACATTCTTCTGCTCCATCTCAGTAATGACTCACGGATACTCTCTATGGATATAATGCAGTATGCTCTCCCTACCCTTGGTAGGAGGTAGACTCTCTATGGTCGTCAAAATTTCCTCTCATTTCACTGATACTATTCATAAATCATAAATATTTACAGGTGATTTGGTCTTTGACATTTCTAAAGAGCCTTTTGTCTGGTACGCTCCCATTTACACTCTTTGGGTGTATCTGGAGAATTGCCATTGTGCTATTTGGATATTCTACAAGTCTCTCTGGTATTTATAGCAGTCTCAAACTTGGTGTACCCTTTAGCCTGTCTAACGACTTGTTTATCATCACAACAGTTGTAGCTGTAGGCTCCGCGTTTTATGATTTCTTCTACAAACTATTTTTGGTCATTCCCCTGTATGGTCTATACAAATTATCACTCTTTGTCTACAAGTGGGCCACTACTCCGGGACCGGAACTACCTCCACAAGAAGAACCCAAACAGAAGGTGAAGTATAGAAAGATTAGAGCATAGGTAGTCTAGTTAGTAAAGCAATGAACACTATGACTGTGCCCAGTGAACAAAGGGACACCGACTACGCACGTGACAAGCACGAAGGAAACGCTCTATTTAACGCTGGAGATATCGATGGAGCAATTGAATGTTGGTCAAAACCCATGCGTTCACTAACCTTTATCCTAAGCAAGGGTGAAGATTTTGGTGCCACTCCTGGAGATAGTCCAGAGAATTCCACAATTCAAGACAAGTCTGAAAATGGTGACTCTAAAGGTAAAGAACCCACAAATTGGGAAAAGTTTGTTTCGTTATACGTTGCTCTATCTCTAAACCTTTCCTTGGCATATCTTAAAAAGGGAGAGTATAACAAGTGTATTCAATACTGTGAATCTGTATTAGAACGTGAGAAGAATAATGCAAAGGCGTTCTTTAGAGCTATTCAAGCCAGCATTAAACTCGGAAATTATAAAAACGCACAACAATATTGCAAACAAGCCCTCATTTATCATCCGAATGGAGAAGACTTCCAATCACTCAAACAGCGTATCAACTCCTACATGCTCAAGGATGAAAAGGCACGCCAAAAGGTTATGCGAAATATGATCAAAAGTATGGACGACCCTAGGATAACTAAAAAAATGTCAATAGTTTGCCACATTCTTGCGATTATCAACAAGCTATGGGCACTCGTATTTGGAGCCGCTAAACACTATTCACATAAATTATTTGGGCTAAAGAGTAAAATTTTCTAACTTTTATTAAAACCAACTATACGACATGCAAAGTGTGAACTGGGGAATCAAAAATGACAAACGCGAGTGAATTGTTTATAGAATTTCTTCCCTAATTTCTGAAAAATCTCTGACAAAAATTGGCATCCAATGGTCCTTTATTCGTTTCAATCTACTTGTGTCAGCATCCACCAAAACCTAAATAGTGCTGTTATGAAAATAAATGACAAACCCTGGGGATAACGGCACCAAGATCATCCAAAAACGTCTCAGACACCTTTGGACCCATTTTGTGTACAAATTCTCGTACCTGTAAACATTTCCATCATAAACACTAAACATACCAGTAGCTGAAGTTCGGTACGCATAGTGATTAACTCTCTTTCTGTCTCTCTCCATGTATTTATCTTTCCAATCACAATCAAGGGAACAACATGCAGTTGCCTCAGCAATCGGGGTATTTTCCTAGCGTACTTCAAGTTTATATAATAAAAAATCGGTAATGTTACCATGCATGCCAGGGTAACCATTAGAATCTTTTTGAGTTCCACGTAAAGCCAAAGGCCTAACAAAAACCCGTAACAAAAGTTGAAAAGCGGAACAATCACAATCAGAACTAACATCTTGTAGCTAGCTACCACATCTGATGCATCGAGCTTTACTGAGCTATTGTTTAAGGCTTTTATCCTATGACGTTCAGCCAACACCTTTGATATAGCATAAAGTGGGAACCACAGGGGAGCAAAGGAGAGGCCCATGAGAACATAACATCCAAGGCGAACGGTATTCTCAATAAGGAGCAATATTGCCGAGTGCAACGACTGCTTCAAAAGCCATACTTCTCCATCACGCAAAAAGCTGTTATCCAGTCTCTTTTGATATCCAGAGAGATGTTCAATCAGTTGTTGAGTTTCAGGGCTATCCTCATGTTTCCAAAAAATTGTTGATATGATCTGCCTGAGCTCGAATGCAATGCTTGTGGGAATTAAACTCCTCTCTGGTGGGTATAGACTCGCGCACAAATCGATCCATTCCTTTATGCGGATATTAGGAGCTGTAATCATGCAGTGTTTTAATCCTGTTTCAATCTGTCCCAAAATTTTGCTTACTGTTGCGCGTCTATCCACCTGAAATTCCTCGATATCCTCCTTTGTTATAGTTATAGCATTTCCATAGTAAATTGTTGCGTACGATTGATCATTACGAAGGTTATTGCTAATGAGTCCAACGGGAACGATAACGACATCCTCAGCTCCGTCCAAGAGGGAATTGAATGCCATGAGAGCAACTCCAGGCTTCAGGGGGAGAAGGTTTGTTCTATCATGTGACCCACCCTCTGGAAAAATCACAATAGCGTTACCGTATCTCAAGGATGCTGAAACAGCCTGGTATGCCTCTGATTGGTCAACCTTTGGTACAATTAAAAATGGCTCCCCATGTTGCTTATCGGAGCATGTTTGAGGGACCGGTGATTCTAGTATCAATTCTGTATCAGAAACAATATCGCGCACAGGTATCCTATGTGGTCCAAAAACTATCTTGTCACCAATACTTAAATCCACCCGGAATTTGGTGTCTTTCCCGACCAACACAGTGGAGTCATTTTCCCATGTGATTGTTCCAACTCCGCTATATTTTAGGTCTTCTGGGCGGTATACTGAGATGCAGCCAGCTAAGGATGCCAGGGTACCAATAAGCTTTCTTTTGAGAGTCTTTGCTGCAATGATGAAGCTAATTTGTCTTGGTATTGCGTAAATCAAGAGTGCTGCGTCGAGAAACTGGTTGTTGTGGTTCCCAACTACAATCACAGGCCCGTACAAGGGCAGTCTTTCTTCATGTATAATGGTAATCTTTGTGAAAATGGAGCGTACGACGATGCTGGAGAGCCACTTGATGAAGAGGTAGCAGTTGAAGACGCGAAAGTCGGAGGACGTAATGGTCATCATGTTTCCTCAGTCTCTTGATTCAAACTTTGACATCTTGCGTACGCTTTAAACTCTTTGACTCGATGATACAGTCGCAAATCCCAGAGTTGCCTTCAGCCTTTCCTCTCTTTTCGGCGCGCGATTCTCTGCCAAAATCACATCAAACTGTAGCCTTTCTGTCCACCAAAGTCCGGATCTGAAGCTCCAAAAACGATTAAGACACACCGACACTGGCGTCGCCGTTAAATGATCCACAAGTGCATTTACTCTCACAAACGAGATTCTCCGTCCCAAAACTCAGCCTTTTAAACCAAAATATCGTAACTCTGCATTAAAATTTGAAATAAAAGGCCGCGTGCGGGAAAATGGTGTTGCCGTCGGTTCCTCTCGCCAAACTGCACATCCACACACAATTTCTCGTCTCTTTTACGCAAAGTCCAAACATTTCGTCTCATCGCCGTGGAATCCGCCGCAGTTGTCAGTCCTAGCGGTCCGAGCTACTAGACAAGGTGGTCGTTGCAGGGGATTGAGGGTGTGATTATGGCAAGGGCGTTTTGACGACATTCTGGCTAGTGTGAGCTCGAGTAGGAGGAGCCAATCGATAGGGGAAGGACAGGAATAACTGAGAGTTGGCCAATATGCTGATCACCAGGTCGTGTGTGAATGTGTACAGTCTCCCAGAGCTTCCATTACGCGGTCTAATGCTCAAGACTTCTTCCCTAGTGGAATCTGCATCGCATTCTCAACCTGCTCTGACCTCTGCACACCCCTTTCAGTGCACTGGAAGAGCACATTTTGGCTTCTGCTTTGACAGAATCCCGGCATACAAACCGTCCAAAGAAGACCAGCATCACGAACTCGATGACGTCAGCAAGACATCCATAAAGACTCTTCCATTCCCGGAAGATGTAAAGGATAAACTCTTTGAGCTTGTCAAGACAACGACGAGGAAAAAGGATATCGACAACATTGGTGCATACATTTCCAAACGTTTAGCTGCCAGAGCATGCGCAGAACTACCGAGAATATTACCCTCAGGTTAGCCCAAAAATTAATGTACAAGCACATCTAGTTCTCCTCGATCGAGAATCTGAATCGCAACCGTTTGATGAGCAAAAGTATTCATCAAATCCGAAATTTAGAGAATTTGTAAATCTCTACAAGAATCGCTTTGGATCCAATGAACAAGCGCAAATTGAGCTTTCAGAAGCTGAAGATGCCAGGCACAAGGTAATGTTGTTTACTAGACAATATCCGGTGTACATTTTGCTCACACTGCATACACGAATGTTCAGAATGCACAAATTAGTTTCTCCCCTCAAATCGCAGTTGCATATACGGCTCACACATATTTTGGGCATTATGCAGTATTACTTCGTATATTCAGCGAGGTTTGTCTTTATTTCCCCAAATTCACGTGTAGATTAAAAAAAGAGTTCCGGATGCAAAAACAGGAAAATGGCTCTTTTACAACGCTGGACCAGGCTCAGCTATAGTGTACGTTGTTGGCACATTACAATCAGTTTTCAGGGCTGCAAATACCATATGGGATCTAAACAGTTCTACAGACGTCCTTATAGTTGAGGGTTCGGAAAATCTCTCAAAAGTTTGTCAACACCTTACTCCCGGTTTGTCTATATCTTACATTCCATCATTTATAGAAATAAAAAATATCCGGTACCAATATGAAGTTTATGAAAGTACAGAACTGTTCGATGTCGTCGTTCTTCCGTACTGCATGACCAACATTGGAGGAACGCAGTCCAGATCACTGCTAGTAAAGAACCTCTGGAACAGGCTTAATATAGGAGGAATGATGGTTTGTCCATATCTCTATTATTAAACTATTCAGGTAATAGTTGAACCGGGTACACCGACTGGATTTAGAATAATCCATTCACTGAGGGAAATGTTTATATCGCAACTCAAAAAAGGCAACTTTCACTTTGTGGCACCGTGTCCACATGAAGGGATATGTCCCATGGCATTAACTGGAAGAGATTGGTGTCACTTTTCACAAAGGATCTTTAAAATCCCGCATTACATTTACAAAAAGGGTGCAAAATCTAAAGCTATAGAGGATGAAAAGTTTTCATATATTGTGGTGAGGAAATCTTCTGGACCACGAGATACCTTTGACGATGAGAACCACGCAAAAACTACCGCTGAAAAATCGTATTTTTGGCCCAGAATAGTTCTGGTATGTATATCTATGGATCATCCCTAATATTTAGCCTCCCCTTAAACTCGGAAGGAGAGTCCTCATAGACGTATGCAGTGCTCCGCATAATTTCAAGAGACTAATCGTCCCAAAAAACAGTCCAGAATCCGGTGGATACAAGTTTGTATAATTGTCTTAACACGAAAATTATTTAGGCATGCAAGAGATGCCATCTGGGGTGACTTGTGGAGATTTACGCAACGAGAAGAGAAGCCAATCGCAAGAGGATATACGTCCGATAATGTGAAGGAATACCTACTCAACAAGGAAGAAAGGGAAGTTGGAAGAAAAACGCCCAAAAAGGTGAATGAAAAACTAGAAAAACAAATAGAGGAAGAGATGATACGCAACTATTCTTCCTAACTGTAGACTATTTCTTAACTAGTAAATTACTAAACTTGTTCGCCAAGTATATTCAATAACACATTTAGGGGGTTATAACTCCATTTGAGCTCTATATGACCTGAAGAATTTCTCTGCTGGATAATATCTAGTGGTCTGTTCCTTCAATTTTACTCATGTTAATACCTAGTTAAATTTGGACTCACTACCTATTGTTTGCATGTGACATGATTTTACGCTACAGATCGTATCAAACCCTGATTTCGTTGGTACCGTGTCATCCATACCTCCTGCACTATAGCTTCCCCTTTTATAGACATCCTCAATTCAACATGCATCAGTCTCTGTAGAGTCCCTGGAATGATACTCCTTTACAACATCTACTTTGTCCTTTAACCATTGTCTAGACCTATAGTCTTTTGTCATGCCTATTGTCTCTTCTTTACATAGTTACCACCATTCATCCATACTGACTATTCTGCTCACACCAGTTAAGACATTGGAAAAGGAAGAGAAAGGTACACAATGATGATCAAATTATGATGGGATATGGCCAGAGGGAAAACTGTGGATGTTGACATTTACAGAGGTTATGATGGAGACGACAAAATTCAATATTTTAATGGAAGAAAGTGCTATACTAGTAACAACGGAAAGGTATTCATCAGCCAAGTATTTGGGGCAGGTAGTACCAACTACAAACAACTCATACATACTCCAGAAGACGGTAAAGTTGGAACCATAAAGAGTCAGTATTATCTTCAATTCGTATCTCAACCATCCAATGAAACTAGTTTAACTGTATTCTATAGTAAAGATGATATAAAACATGAGACACCACTCATTGTTCAATTTGGTGAGAATAATTACTACATTACTTCAGATAGTACCCACTGGAGAAGTACTGGCAACATAGGCGTAGACCATATAAAGAAGAAGTTAGATGAGCAAAATTGTAAAAGACGCGGTTATCATGTTATAGACATTTCCAAGACAGGTAATCAACCTTATCCTTGTCCAAGCAGTTGTAATACTGCTACAATTGCTGTATCACCTCTTCAAAGATCTGATTATTCGTACTATACACATACTATTCATGGTAATATTGGAGAATTAAGAGAGAATGAAAAAGAACAAACTGGATTTAATTTAATTGGTAGAATATCCAATGCATATGTCTATTGGTCACAATGGGAAACGAAAAAACCTCTCCTTATATATTTGTCCGATGGAAAATGGTATAAAAGAAAAGGTCTGGATGAATCTATTTGGGAAACAGTATCTACAAATAGACCTGGTACTCTCTCCGACAGTACTAATATTTCCAAGATTCTCATTGAGTATTATTCTCCTACAGTTACAATAAATGTTGGAGACGGAAGGGGTCTTGAAGATAGAGGTTCAACTACATACAAAGATCAGGGTTCCCTTGGAAGAGAAGAAACTATTAATATCACAAGACATGATATAAAACTAGATGAAGGAAGTACTGAATATACTAGTTTTGTTAACTATGTTAATGATAGACCTGGTTTTAAAACTAGGGAGATTAAGCATAATAGTAACACACTAGATGGTATAAAACCAGATTATCCTCTCTATGCCATTACAGCATACTATTTTGGTCAAGATCCTTCAGACGAGAAGAAGCTTCTCCTTGTTGAACTGAAATTAAGTGGTGGTACCACATTTAAGTACTATCAAAAGGATAAGAATGGAAATAACTGGACAGAACTTAACAGGGGTGAAAAAGGAACTGATAGGCTACAAAATAAAGATCTAAAGGATAAACTTGACGCTCTTAAGAGGGAGCACGTCTCTGATCCACCTGCATCTGGACCTTCTGCAGGAGCTAAAGCAGGTTATAGTACTGCAGGTGTAATGACTCCATTGGCCACCGCTGAAGCAGTAAACTATACACTTGACACTGGATGGAGTATAATTAGAAGGGTACTTGCAATATTCACTGCTGTTGTATAGTAGACTCCCCCTAGACTACTCTCTTGTTGGTATACTGGAATGCTAGAATTCACATCACCTTTTAGAATCTAAAGAACGGAATACTATCCTCACAACAATAAACAGTAGAGGAGAGGATAGTACAGACAATGACCCAAGAAGAACAGAAACAACTAACATGAAACAAAAACAAACCAACAAATTAAGACCAACTAGTCAGTACCCATTCATATCAACAAGATAACAATCTCAAAATAAATCTTGAAAGATTTGTCAGGAGTAGACAGATACATGCATCTATATAAATTACCGTGGTACTATGGATTTTGTTGCCTATTTTCAGATAGCTTGTGGTAAGTATTTGCGACTGGTGCTTATCATGCTTTTGACATTCCTTAGAACCTCAAATGCCAAAGAATATAATTATATTAAGCGTACCAAAGCGTCTATAAAGTATTTAGAATAGGCCCAATATCCTGCACCGCCTACGGCACCACCGGTTCCAAGTGTACCACCACCCGTAGAGATAACTATCTTCCACAGTGATGTTTTACATTTTGTGTCATAACTATCAAGAAGAACCCATAATGGAGTATATTTCTTATCAATATCACTATTGTCATTCTTAGGCTTCTCATTTGGTTCCAGTGGGACCCAGGGACCATCATCCGTTCCAAGAGGTTTCTTATACCATGCGTCAATATCAGCTCCTGTACCGGGTGTTTTCTTATACTTAAAGTTCATTACCAAAGGTTTTCCATCTTCAGTAGAACTGCAATAGTAAACGATGACTTCAGGTACATCAATAAAAGGTGGAGGAAGACCGTCAAGTTTGACAGAGTTTTTAGTTTTATTGTTTAAAAACGAAGATATATGAAAAGTTCTTCCTCCACTCCGTAAAGTATGTTTATATATTGCAAAGTCACCGAGTTTTTCACCACCATATTGTTCTTCCTTGGAAACATCTGTTACCTTAAGCAGTTTAGGCTTATGTCCATCATTATCAAGACTTTCATAATCTGAACCTTCATGACAGTAAGTAGCATCAGAACTCATCCCATCAGTAGGTCTTTGTCCAATGTCTATAACAGTTACGCGGCTAAGTCTGCAATTCAGGAGGTTGAGCTTTTTCTGGAGAGTGGACGAGTCTTTAAGTGTTTCCTCCTGTGAATTATCAACCCTTTTCCAGTCTCTGTTCTGTCCATCCTTACTACTATTCTCATACCACTCAGACTCTTCAATACCATTCGACTTCATAATCTTGATCAGGAGTGGATTACCTTTATCCTTAAGGGGTCCCCAATAATATACTGAGACGGATGTAACATTCTCCATGGGAGTAAGTCCATTGAGTATCCCAGTAATCTTCTTTCCTGTTTCATATATAAATCCAGATACTGTAAAGTAACTTCTAGGTCTAATAGTTACGGTATGATCATATCTCTCATAGTTTGGTGGAGGATCATCCAGAATACCTCCAGGAGTTTTGACAACCTTTACATTTTGTGGAGATGGAGTGCTTTCAGGACTTTGGTAGGTTATTCCATCGCCCTTGTTTGATATATCAATTGTCACCTTGGGAGGTGCACAAGTGCTAGTGAGGGTGTTAAGTTCAGTGAGGATTTTCTCATAATCATCGGTTTTTGACGAAGGTAGATAAACTACCCATTTCCACTCATCACTATCACTGGTAGTTTTCTCACTTTTGTACCAGTTATGTTCCGGTGATCCTCCAGGCTTATGATAGTATATGAGAAGAGGCTTATTATCTCTATCCTTTGAGCAGAAGTAGACTCTCACTTCATCCACATCTATAATGGGTGGATCTCCAATTCCAGTAAGAGGCGTTTCACCATTCTTGAAAGAGAGTATGTGGAACTTCCCCCCCTGATTGAGAACATGTTTATAGACACTGTAAGTTCTAATAGGAGAGTCCTTGTATACCTTTATCTTTGAATGACCATGGTTGGTGCCAAGAGTCCTCTTATCAATATCGTCACATGCATCATAGTTCTCTGTACTGGTAATAGTAGGTTTCATACTTAAATCTATTATCACTGCACTGTTAAGCCGACAATTTAGGAGTTTAAGCTTTTTCTCAAGTCCATCGGATTCCCTAAGTTTGTTGAGTTTTTCACCTTGAATCTCTGCCCATTCATTCTCACTAGACATAGTACTAATATTTTCATAGTAAGCTTCTTCAAGGTTTCCTTTAGATCCCTTAGTAATGATCTTAATAAGAAGTGGTCTATTTCTCTTCTCTGCAGGAATAGGCCTCCTAGTAGGGCCCTCTAAAAAGGACCAGTAGTAAACTGAAACAGAGGTGACGTTTGGAATAGACGATCCTTTTATAATCCCAGTAGAATAACCCTTATAATTCACCTGCTTAAGGGTAAAGTACTCACTTGTTTTATTAGGTATAGTGTGAGCATATCCAGTGAAGCCCTGAGGACTCCTACTATTGGGAGTTACCTCAATATTTCTGTAACCATAAGTGTAATCATAATAAGTACTATTCCATCCGATGACAGACCTTTCAGAAATGTCAATAGTGACAGAAGGCGGGGGAGGAGCAACAGTTCCTTCACTAGCTTTAATTCCATCAACGGTACGATCACTAACACCATTACCAACAGCATCACCGTCTAGTGGAGATAGAAGAGCAAACATTTCTTCTTTACCAGCCTTAGTAATAACTAGAGCCCTTTCACCGTGAGCATTAGTAAACGTACTCTGAGTATCACCAGCATCACCAGTTAAACTAGTAGTAACACCAGAAATAGAGCCTACTGCACCAGTATTTGTTGAGTTATCTTTACTATCCTTTTCTTTACCATGACTTCTGTCGTCTGGAGTATAATTTTCTTTATTAGGGAGAAATACATTGCCACCGTTCGAATTTGTCATTGTTAAACTAATTTGGTTATTTGACTTGGTATTCTCTACTATATCCATCGTCCCGGCTCCTAAGTGCCTCAAATTCCCTACATATGTTACAGTATCTGTATCTACAACACTTCCACCGCTGGTAATCTCTATATTATTATGTCCGTTGATGGATCCATTACCGGATGATGTTTCCGTACCAGCAGGCTTTCCAGTTATCCCTATATCTAAATAATCAGGCTTTTCTTTTTTATCAGGTTTAGTTATTTTAAAATAATTGTCAACATAATATTCACCTTGGCTACAGTCTCCTACATCCATACTACATCTATTGTTGAAGATATTCTTTAAAACACCTCCAGTCGAGGGAATATTAGGTTTACCTGTTGTCACACGTTTTTCACATCCTTCTATTTCCAAACCTTTTAGTATTCCCTCAAGAACACTCACTATTAGTACTTTGTTTATATCGTCTGGTCTGATATTCTCTAAGACATTCCCAACTTCTACCCATTCATTAGGGTTTTCTTTAGAATTCCTTTTATACCACTTACTATCATTACTTCCATGAGTGATATGAATTAATATCGGTGTGTCATTTTTGGCACATTTCGGAAAATATACGGCAACATGAGTAATAGACTGAATCGGAAAGGAAATACCATGTATCGTTATATTCTTATTCCCGTTCATGAACCTACTGATTGTAGAGCTGATACCGTTTGGAAGAGTATGAGTGTATACTTCGTAACCTTCAATCCCACCGCTAGCCTTAGTATTGTTCCAAACATTAATTCTGTGGTTACTTGAACAAACTTCCTTGCAACGGTAGTTGGTCCTTTCCCTCTTAGATATATCAATGGGAATAGCATCGTATACTTTACACGCATACTTATCTAATATGCCTAAAACTATTCTTTCAAGTTGGTAATAATTATGGGTCGAAGTTTTAAATTTCTGTTTCCAGCTGTTTCCATTCGGCTCATAAAATTCATAGCGTCCGGAAGTATGTTTAAGCTCAACCAGGAGAGGGTGTTTCATATTATCATCACCTTCTGCATAGTATACAGTCATAGAATCATATTCCGATTTAAACAAACTGTCTTTGAATGGAAGAAATTTATTTCTATGCCATGTTGATAGAATATGCATTGAACCACCAAGAGATTTGTGTATAAATGCGGTGTATCCTTGACATGGTGTTTTATTCTTCAAACTCACAGATATTGTGATATATTCACAATTCGCATGACTAGGACTAGATATGTAAGGTTTCTTAAAGTCTTCTTTTGACGGATGACTGCAGTAACTTGTCCCAAATTCGGCCCCAATGTTAAGTATTACAATTTTCTTGAAGGTGCCATCGAATATTTTTGTAAAACTAAAATCATGGGAATATGGTGATTCATTATATTTTTCCCACCATTCATTATTTAGACTCTTTTTACGGAAGTGTGTCTCATTCCTTCCGTTTAAATTAATCCCGATGAGAAGGGGAATGAGATTGTCTTCATCATTTTTCCAGTAATAAACGGAAACATGTTTACTATTCCAATACTCTTTGTGATCACCTAATCCTTCTTGTTTAGCATTTTTGTGATTTATTACTCCAAGATCGTAATAAATTCCATACCAAGTATCAGGTGGCAATCTGTGGGTGTATAATTTGTAACCAGTCAGCTGGTTGTAGGTAGTAACCCTCTTTGGGTCATCTTCCTTTATTAGAGTTATAGCACAGTTTTGATGGTCATAGTACGTGGTTTTTTTGTGCCTTCCTGTTGTCTTACTTATGTCTACATAGACATGGTATACCATTTATAATTTTTCCTAGAGACATACCCATCACTTATGCTGTTATGGTAAAAGGTAACCCCTACTCGTCAAATCTATTAAATCTATGAGGAACAGATATCCTCAAGAGTTTTACCGGGTCCATTACTTATTAATAATTATCTCCATTCCATTCATCCTCCCTCACAACTAGCTCACTGTCAGAGAGACTATCCACAGAACAAGATGAACAACTATCAACACAATCTTCAGTAGTACAATCAACACTCACGTCTATCGATACAACTTCCACCGAGTCCATATTCTTCTCAATACCATTCCTTGGTGGTTATGGTCAGACAACTGTGCATGCATAGTAGTAGGCAGAGGTCAAGGACTTTAAAAGCTTTGGAAACACAAAGAGTCGCTCTTTAGTCCAGAAAATTCCTCTACAACATTCTTCCCTTTCACCACTAGGAGGCCTCAGGAATTTCCCAGAGATCATAGAGACTACAAAGGAGATAAACCATGAATTAGAGGACAACTCCATTTCTATCGACTACATTGTAATACTGGAGAGAAGAATAGACGCGCAAATCAAGTCTGTTACGAACGTATCATGATGCTCTATAAACTATGGAATTCTTGGTCTCGACCACATGCTTACTGTTACGACCATCTACCTACATTTTAAGCACGGAAATTTGGGCATGCAGGACTCCAGCCCAGGGATCAATGACTTTAACCATCCAGAGCATTCCAGAGAGGGCACTATTAGTGTCAACCATACCATTATGGTCGTTGTAGAAACTCTATGGCTCCGACAAAGACTACTAGGATGAATGTAGAATACGAGACCGTTGCGCCGCCTCAGAGGTCCCAGTTCAAGCTGTGGAGTTATGAACGAGCCGAACCTCGACCATTGGCCAGAGCTACATCGCCAGCGCCACTAGCAAGAGAAGAGAGAGCCGTTTTGCAAGACTCCATCCTGCTAGTCGCTACGCTCACTACTCACTGCAAATGTCGCAACTGTGACCCATTTACTGGACCAGTATGGCAGAATAAAACTGGTGTCGCCACAGCTACAGCCTCCGGGCCATACACTCGAGGAACAACCCGCATTGGGTACGGCGGGGTCTCGGAGGACATTTTCCGCGTTGGAGAGCGCAAAACGACTTCACCTTTTCGGCGAATGACGATAATGTGGAGCTTCTCGCTTCTTCCCACACAAGAGTCGCGTTCCCGGCGTAGCGTCGCCGCGGCGCCCGTAAACCGATACCTGCACGCGTAAATCCAAGTTTTCAGTCTTTTAAAATTATTTTTACCGCCGTAAATCCCACGGGAGAGCGCGGGGTCGCGTATACCCCGCAAACGGGCCACACGCCTCCATGTGTAGGATTCTGCATGTGTAACTCGATCTCTCCATTCACTCGACATTATGATACCACTTTGCAGTGCGTGATTGCTGAATTCTAACTATGGCGCAAATTAAAACATTAGTGGTGTTATATGGGCTCTACCTTTTGAGATTATGCAACTGCATAGGTCCTGCCGTGACTCGGGTACCCCTGGACTTGTCGAACCCCGACGAGCGGGCCGCAAAGATATCGCGAGTACTAATCGACGATGTAGAATATTTTACCTGTGAAGATAATACTGGTTTTGGCTTTACGGTAGAGTCAGTCAAGGAGGGAGATCAGTACCTGTGGAAGGCGGCTCCCGGGGAGATGTTCCTGACAATCAGGAGATTTTCAAAAAAGGGTCATGAAACTATACTATCTCTGCGATATGATGCGCAGTGGAAGGTCAAAAATGTGTACTATAGATACGACGAACTCTCCGCAGAGACTCCGTGGGTACTAGTGACCGAGGAGGAGTTTGAAGGGAGACTTGACGACATGAAGGGCATTTCAATAAAAGATGGAGAAGAGGAAAAGAAACCAGTGTCGTTAGATCTTTCCCAAGTCGACAATAGCACGACGGAAATGTTCAGCAACACCTCCGTCGGAGTTTCATGCCTAACGCTATGTTCCAAGGGAAACGCAGTCATAACTGCGGTTTTAAACTCGGGATCCATCTTATGGAAGTCCCAAGGAAAGTATAACAAGTGCATGTCCGTCAGACAGTTTGCAAAGGGCGACAAAACTATACTCTCAATATACACCAAGAATCGCATGGTGCCAGAGTTCCAACACTTTGAATTGATTGACAAAAACTGGAAGAAAATCCAAGTAACGGAATTTAACGGCAAAAACTACAAGATGAAGAATAGAAAGATTGTCGCTTCGTCCAGATACCTCTTTTTCCCAAGCATCAGAGGACATAGAAGAACTTGCAGAAGGGGATGGTTGACGTGCTAAGCCCCTGTAATTTAGGTATTTTATAACTTTACCATGACATTTAAACATCCTACTATACTCTTTATGCTAGTTATGGGCCAATCAGCCGAGGGTTTCGGGGTACTTGCATTGTATCAGAGACCACCTGTGATGCCATGGCTCAAACCGATTGAAGTTTGATAAATCGGTAAAATAATGGGAGATATAGAACTGTAGCCGAAATGTGTAGAATGATGTCGTAAGTCGGGATAATTATCACCACTAATTTCCATTATTTCTTCAGCGATTGCAAGACTCTTTTATTTTATCAACTATTTTAATGCTATTTATTGTTTGTAGAAGAATGAGGAGACGACAATACGTAAATGACCTAAAAGCGGCACAATAGAGATTCTTTGTCCCACACATTTTTCAGTATGGCCGATATGGCCACTAAAAGTCATTAGTGCATTTTCATCGTTATCATTACCATGTTATTTTGTAGAATGATGGGTAATATCCTAACACATTGGTTGTGGAACAGTAGACAGTCATATGGTCCTACATGGATGTCCTGTTCATCATTAAAACAATTCTGGCATCATTACAGGGATGTGTAGGATGGAAATGGAAAGATTATTTCCACCCGTGGATATAAACTTGAACGCATCTCCATTATAAACCGTGGAAAATCCTCAACAAGTTCATCTGCATGGTCCCATCCTCTGTCCCCAAAAGCACATGGACAGACCAAATTCTAGGTATAATCCACATCTATTAACATGTGGCAGAGAATAGAGGAACTAGCGACAATGCACTGGTCATGGAAGATGCACAATCTCCTGCTCACACCATAGACACTTTCAAATGTGTGGGTGAATAGGGACGAGAAAGGACAATATGGGCAAAAGGGACGGCTAATCATTGCAACAAGCCAAAAATAATCCATGGAATCACGACAATATCAATGCAGTATGCTCTGCCAGTAGGTAGTGCTAGCGATACAGCCCTCTAGACTACTCTCGATAGCAATTCCTATGGAAGACAATACAACAACCATCCAGACACTTTGTCCAACAACGACATTCTCTTGATCTGTAGCAAAATTTGGCATAAAACTCACCAATCACGGGGCAACATGCGAAGGTCCACGAACTCACAGCAGATGGAACTCCTTGTTTTGTGCCGTGACACACATGTGACAGTTTTCAAGAGCAAATTAGTAGGATGAACTAAAAATATAGCGATTAAGACAAGGAAGAAAAATTCTTCTGGAGGAAATATTTTCTCTCCCTTTTCTTCGTTAATGGGGATATCCGAAGAATATTCTTCGCAGAGTTATTTTCCGCTTTTTTATTAGTGCAGGATGTTAGTTGACCAAATTTATGTTTTGTTTTCATGTAAACACATGGCTGCTCATTTCATAACACTAGGGGAGTGAGGGTAGAGGGTGGACTCGTTCAGTTCTGTCTTTGCAATTTGCATTCTCCCTCACACTAGAATCCCACTTTTGAGTTTTTTACAAACATTAAAATGTCGGATACAGTGCATGCCTCAGAGACTATCACTCATCACTTTTGGGAAAGTGAGGTGGAAGTTCTCAGGAAAAAGGCCGTGACACAGGATGGTAGGCGATTCCGCTACTTTGATGACAGAGGAATCTTCAACTTTGTCTTTTTTATTTGGGCACACAAATGGGTTAAAGCAACTGCCAAAGAGTATCTGGACCCTTACATGCTCCACCCACTTCCACTGGCTGACCAGCTTCTCATATGGCAACCGGTATTCTCGAGACATGTAAGTGATGGGATAGCCAGTATTGAGACTTTTGAGTCTCTAAGTGAAGAAGCAAAGAAGAAAACAAAGAAACCAGTCAGGTACATTTTGTTCAGGGCCATTTGGCTGACCTTTTGGAAGAGGATTCTGCTTGCCATAACGGCAATTATCTTTATGAACGCAATTGGAATGAGCGTTGCGATCATACTTCACAGATTGCTCAATCTTCTCTCTACTGGAAATTTTAGGTTCATGACGTTTTCTGGATTGGCCCTCTCCATTGTCATCATTGAGCTTTTCAAAGAGATTTGCATGGACCACATTTACTACTATTTACAGAGGCTTACTGCAATTATTGATTCATGTCTCCGGGTAACCACCTTTCAACATGGACTGTGCTATAGGCGCACCTTTTTCAGCAATTTGCAGTCCAAGGAAGGAGCCTGCAAGAGCATCATTCACGGATGTTCCGGAGAGGATACATGCTCAAGTGACCCACTATTATGTCCTGCTAGACGCCACAAAAACAATAAAGTAACTCCCAAGATTTATTCCCTTGTTTTAAACGATCCACATTACATTCCACTTTTTGTCGAGTTCACAACTGGCATGATTGATTTTCTGACAGCGTTCACATACGGTCTCATCTTGATTAGCCAGCAGTTTAACATGAAGGCACTCACTATCCTTATCATTTCACTATCTTTGGTGGCATGCATGTTCGTAATGGAACTCGTCAATGGTTTTGTTATGAAATATTTCTTTGGGGTTAGGGATAATAGAATCGCTAGGTCTGAGGAAATTGTTTCAGCCCTGGATCTTATCGAGAGAATGTCATTAGATGATATCGGCCACAATGCTATTACAGAGGCTAGGAATGATGAACTGGTCATTGTACCTATTCGTTTCTTTTTATCTCTCATGAACAAGGTCCTCATGACATCAATAATGTGCATAGACATCATTGTTCTAATTAATGATTTTGTCGGACAAGTTGAAGTTTCTGAAGATGTCAAGAGCATAAATCCTTCTGGGCTCTTGGCATCAATCTTTGTTCTGTTAAAGATTCTTGGTCCACTATACATGGTTCCTCTTAAACTCAAACTTTTAGTTTTTACCATAATATCATTCAAAAGGGTTGAAAGATTTTTTAGAACTTGTTCACCAAACTTTTATCTTCCGGATAACAAGTTTACTGGGGATATTCCTCTGCCAGAGGCACTACCTGATGAGGATAAGACACTGCCAAAAGGCCTAGTTGTAATGTTCAAGAAGGCCTCCTTTGCCTGGATCAATAGCAGGAAGGATCTTTTAGACCACACTGGTACCACATATCTGAGAGACCTTGACTTTGTCCTCAATACTGGTGACCTTGCCATCATTACTGGTGCTAAAGGTTCTGGAAAGACCAACTTTATCAAGGCGGTTCTTGGTGACATGACTCTGGTAGAAGGATCAATGGCTGTGTTGCCTCTATCTACCAACATGCCAATATTCTATGCCTCTCAGGATGTATGGCTACAAAAGGGTACCATCAGATCTAACATTACCTTTGGTCACAGATTTGATGAGGAGCTTTACAAGACAGTCATAAAAGCAGTTGAACTTGAGCATGACATATCCACTTGGGAAGGAGGTGACCTGCGTAAGATTTCTGAACATGGCTACTCCCTCAGTGGAGGTCAGAGAGTGAGAGTTGGACTTGCTCGTGCCATCTATGCCTATCTCATCTTTAGCAAGACTAATAGAGAGAGTGAATCTGGACATTCCTTTTTGGTAGTCCTTGATGACTGTTTCACTAGCTTGGATCCATTTGTTGCAAGAACTATCTTTAGGAATCTCTTTAATATTAATGATGGACTATTGGTGAAAGAAGATGTATCTACAGTTCTAACGATATCCAAGCGTATTTTGGATGCTTGTGTAGCATCTGAATCTCAAAAATCATTCCCGGATGCTCCAATATATTTCCTGGTAAATAAAACTCTTTTACAGAGCAATAAGCTTAAATCCCTAATAGAGCACGAAGTTGGTCATATTGAACCTCCAAGACCTTTTGATAGGGTAAAGCTTCCGCCTGTATCACATGATATCCTCAGAAGATGCAGTTCTGATGACTTTACCAGACTAGGACGAAGGAGATCGACAGAATCTAGATACTCTGATTCACCAACACTTCAAGAGATACAGGATACAAAGGATACAAATAGTAAGAGTTTTAAGCCGTATAGAGCCTATTTCCTCGCTACGGGCTGGCCCATTATGTTCTTCTTTATACTTACATTTACCTTTGCAACTTTGGATAATACCAAATTTGTTATTACTTCCAAAGTATCAGATTCAGTCCTTGAATATGCAAAGGAACATGACGGAGCAAGAATATCACTAGAGGATGTTAAAGAATACTGTATTAAGGCATTACAATGGATTGTCATTCTTTCCATCGCTGTCATGATTGGAGCTTTCTTCCGTGTAGTTGCGATGACATCCGCTTCCCTAAATGGTGCACTAAGGATTCATGAATATTGCATAAACTCTCTGTTTACAAACAATTTGGCTGTTTTAAGAATAAAGGCGTCGCTAGGCAGCATTTTGACATTCTTGTATATGGATACGTTTTTCATTGACAACATATTTGGATATTTTCTCCACGATTCATCTGTATTGTCAATTGAAACTGCGGTCCATATGTTGACACTATTCTTTTTGGTACCATGGGCTACTCCACTTGCTGTATTACTTGGTTTGATCATTCTTAGGCTCCTTGTATACTACTATGTAAGGTCCTGCAAGAACGCATATCTGGCACGCTTGGAAACATTTGGCCAAATTGATTCTACCATAGAAACGGCTATATCAGGTCTATCAATTTATAGGAGCTTTAAAAAGGAGTGGGAATTAGTTCATGCTATGGCAGAAAGTGTTGATTATAATCTAAGGTGTTTTCTTTTGACATATTCAGCAATGACTTGGGGAACAATTTCGTCCAGATTATTTCTATCACCTTTGGCTTTGTTCATTCTTGTCTTTCCTCTTCTTCTTTCACGCTGGACAGGAAATGAATTACAAGTTGGATATTATGCCATGGCATATTCCATCTTCCTTAGCTTGAATACCTCATTTGCAAATTTCCTCAAACTGTACTGTTTGATGGAAATGCATATTGGCTCTGTCAAGAGGTTTTCAAGTTTTATTCCTGAAAATACACCTCTAAAGTTTAACAAGAAGAGAAACATTTATAGAACGGAAATTGTTGTTGACCGTTCTAAGGACTCAGATCACAATAACCTAAGTTTGGACAATGTTGAGAAGTATATTGTTTCCAGGCGCTTTGCAAGACATATTTCAAGGAGGGGCTTGTATTGTACAAATCTTAGAACATTGCTCTTTAGGCACAAGGTTAATGTGCTTGACGTGTCCAAGTATGCAGTTTCAGGTACTACTAGGATAAAGTTGGATAATGTTAGTGTATACATCCACTCTACCAAGGATTCCAAGGAGAAGTATGCTATTCTCAAGAATGTTACTTGTTCTGCGGATACCTCGGACATTATTGGAGTTATTGGAAGAACTGGCGCAGGAAAGTCTACCCTATTGTCAGTACTTCAAAACTTGGCTAGAAATAGAGATGGTTCTGTATTCTTAGATGGCTGTGATTTGAATGATATGCCAAAGAATGTGACTAGACAAGTTATTGGAGTACTACCTCAACTACCATTTGTCTTTAGAGGTTGGACTGTACGTAGATTCATTGATCCAAGAATGTTATTTGAAGATGCTGATATTGAAATGGCCTTGGAAATTTGTGGTTTGATCAAGTTTGTCGAGAGTCTTCCAGGCGGTAAGGGTCTTGACACGGTCATTTTACCGGATCATTACCACAAGGATATGCCAAGGTACTACAAGAGGGTATACTACGGCCCAGAATTGAAGCCACAGGATACTTCTTCCGCAGACAATGTAAATATAGACTATGGAGCTGTACTCTCAAACTCACAGCTACGCACACTTTCAGTAGCAAGACTAGTGCTCTACAGGGAATTCTTCAAGGTTCTCCTGATTGATGAACCTCCAGAGGATGAGGTTGGATCAACAAAGGAAGACGTCCCAATTTATGAAATTATAAGGGCACACTTTAGACACTGTGCAACATTTATTGCGGCACATGATGTTGACGTTTTGCGTCTCTGCACTTCAGTTTGGGTCTTCCATAGCGGGTCTCTCATCAAGACCTGCAAAACTGAGGATATTGTAGACAGTAGTTCACTCTCAAAGATTATAGAGGATTGTATTACCACACACGTTTAATGCAGTAGGTTGGTTTTAAGAAAATTTAAAATTACCGTTTTGCCATACTGGCATTTGTTTAAAATGATTCTGACTATGGTGGTTCCATAATGTATACATGTTTAGCCTGTTTTTACGTTTTCAGCTCTTCAAGGCCTCTGTGAGTCACATGAAAAGGTATTGACGCCCAGTCTTGTATAATCACATAGAACCCCTCAAATAAAAACGGTAAGGTACCTACTGCGCAAATGAATTCTCCATTAACATTAATGCCTAGAAGGTGCGCCTTTCTCAGGTTGGTCTAGGACTTTTGTGAATTTATTTTAATCCCTTGATCAAGTCTAGAACTCTTGAAGAGGATTTTTCTGTACAATGTGTACATTGTGGAAATATGGCAAACCTGCATTTACGCCTCTTTCAAATGCCAATATTCTTGCATCCTTCCCAATGACAATGTGTGATCTGTATTATTCATAAGAGTGAAAGTTGTGATACCTGTTGATGAGAAAGTACATCCAAGTGCATTTTAAATACTTTACAATTTTAGAATTTTGGTCAAACAGGATCGTGTATGTCAGTTGATTTCTTTTCGACCATGAGCTCTACGTATAAATTTATAGACACGTGTACGAACCGCAATTGCTTTTCTGCTGGCAGTGAGACCGTAGACTTGGTATCCGAGGTCGTTAAATGACTTGTGTGATTGAGCAAAGTTGCACGCCTGTTTTGTACAGTAGGGGGTGCCTACTGATGGGAATAGAAAGAGGACAATTCCCTTGTAGTCGCTTGGAAGCTTGGATAGTATAGCCTTTAGGGAGGTCGTATCGCTGCCCTCTGTCGCCAAAGTCTCCTCAAGGACAGTGTCTGGGATCACGCTACCGACTGTGGGCCGAGTATATCGAGTGTATGCGCAAAACGTACCGTAATCACTCTCCGAGTTTGACATTGTGGATATGAAGGAGGACTTTCCGGGATCACTAAAGGGTAAAATGGTCCTTCTGTGACGCGTATCCAGTGGAAGGTCGCGAGAAAGGATTTTAATGACGTCGCAGGGGGTGTGTACACTGAGAGAGCAAACGCACGTAATAATTTTCAGTACAAGAGCGAAATATAGAACATTTACGCACAATTTAACCATTAAATCTGCGCACAGGGAATAATACTACTGCAGAGGCAAGAAATTGTGTGGAATCTTCTCGTATGTGGTCCCCGCGAAGATTCCACGGAAAAACGTCGAGATGTGACCGCAAAAGGAGGAAAATGTAGCGTAAATGTAAATGTGCCAAAGTAAACGAAAGATTCCTGAGGAATCCTAGAGAAGATGTGCGATAAAGTTGTTTGTCGGTCTAATTTGTAATATCACTTTCAAATGCGCCCAAATGATCAGCGTTTATGGTTGCCACGGCAAATATATTGGAGTTCTCGTAGCTGATACCCTGTATCCTCATTCTGACCTCTGATTGAGGCTTTATGCTAATAGTTCCATCAGAGTAACACGGATATGCCGCGTCATTGTCATAGACGAAGTTTGGGTCTATGGAGGTTCTCGAGACAAATACCTTGAGGGGCCCAGCTTGAGCAAAGAAGCCAAGTTTGTTCACATCCGTTACTATAGCGTCAAGAACCTGTGTATTTAGTGTATTGTAATGGCTAGAATTGATGCAACAAACCTCGTCCTTGAACGGTTTAAATACAATGGCCTGATACTTTACATTTACAACAATCATAGCAGTCCCGTCTTGAACTCGTCCAATTTCGTTATGTACTATGCGAATTACGCACACAACATAACCGTACTTTGCTGTACAATGGCCTTCTACCTGGTCACGGAGCATTTCCTCAATGTTCTGCTGATAATTCGGACCAAGTTGCGAAGGCTTCACGTTTATTAGCTTCCATTGCTCCACGACAAAGTACATGGTGAATTATAACTGCTAAAAATATGTCCCTGTGTTATAATGTTAGCAGAGAAGCGGCCTCGGCAAAATCTCCAAACTATTGTGTATTACACCATAAATCACCTGCTCGTGCACCTTTCCAACAAAAAACAAAGAATTTTTACTATACACTTGTGTTTGAGAGAGTTTGATACCATTCTTCACCCAACACGATAAGCATCAGCTCAGAGTAGACTCACTTGCAAGAGTCATGAATCCTAGCTCTGGAAAACTCAGAGTTTTGATGAGAAAGTACTTTAGACCATGTAAAAACAAGCACATAGTACCAATAACCAAAAATCCTAACCGTGCGTGGCATCTGTCGCCAAGCCTAACTAAAAAGTACTCGATTCAGACAATTCCAAAGGAGATATACTCAAGGTTGGCGTTTATGTGTTAGAATATATTGTTTCAGGTACATTAAGGACCACACCAGGAATTGAAGTTTTACTTTCTGTAACACAATTGGACTTGTATACTAGAATTCTATCCACTCTCGGCTCAATATTTTCCTGATAACATACTCGAATAATACTCCAGTGCTGGTTGACTCTTCCAGCGCTTCAATTTCTATTTTCTGTACTGTTCTTTGCTGCTCAATTTCGTGCCTCAACAGGGTGTTTTCTGCTACTTCTGGATCGGAGATTAGATTTTCCAATATTCTCATTTCTCTTTTTGTCAAATCCACTACTTTCTTGATGCCATATTCCTCGACATCACTCGCACGTATTCCTATCCATTTGTATCTATTCCCTTTCCTCCTATTTATGTGGACATCCGGTATGAGGCTATTTATTCTTGTGCTTACAGAACCTTTTGCGTAGGATAAAAATATGAGAAACCCATGAGGATCATAGTCTCCCAGGTAGCAGATCTACACATTTGTATCTTCCGCGGGAACCTTGAAACTGACCTCAATGTCAGAATTCATAGAAAGGTCTTCTACTAGTTTTCTAGTATTATTACTGGGAAATCCGCAACCTGTGATTAAAATGATGGGTAGTTTCTGTATATGGTTTTTACATTAGGCACATGCACCTTCCAAATTCTGCTGTGACAAAGACTCATAAAGACTGTATATTTTTCCACAACTAAAACGTGATTTGCCTTTAAGTTTGCCTTGAAACTGAGCATATCATACGTGATATTGACTCCATAGTCTGAAACTGCATGTAAAATGTGGATGTAACAAACATTTGGTAGCAACATCAATACGATCTTCACCAGTTATAAACTCTATAGAACCCGCGATCATGCCTATTTTTATATAATGCCTCTCTTTTCATTACCCTTGTCGGATATTCTAACTCCTAAATCTACCAGAGGGATGCCAGTTGCTATTGCAATGCACTGTATGATACCATAGTTGGACATGAAGTTACTTGTAGACACGATTGTATCTCGCTTTGGCTCTTGAATATGTTGGAGAACGTATAGTACAACTCCCTTTGTGTACATCCGCGTTTCTACAAGACCTTTTTCTAACGAGTGGACTCACATTTTTGTTCAAGAAATGAATGTGATGCATAAGGGATATGACTGTTTATGGTTGATTGCTGCTGCACAAAAGAACCTTTAAAGTACCATTGCATGAGTTTAACATGGGTCGGTTTCCTGGAAAGTCCTTGGGGCCTGTGTGACTTTATCAGCCTTATGAATCCGAGAACAAAGTCTTCAATGCCTAAACACGATGGCTTAATTTCTCAGACAAACTTTTGCAAGATGCTTCAAAACGGTCCATTCTAGACAAACTAATAAATATGAATGGTAGGAAATTCAAGATTTAAAATGGAAATTTAGGGAGAAATTTCTCCAAATTATGCCCAACTGGGAAGATTTTTAAACATCAAGTGTTTCAATGCTACTGGGTATGCTGAATATTAGTACAAAGTGGTCTGTCTCATTATTCCGACAAAGTCTTCCTTGGATACTAGAGAATGTGACATTTAGCGTTTGAACTTACTGGCTCCATCTCTATCGTTATCAAACTCTTCAATCATTGCGCGCAGGTCCTCGTCAGACAAGTCATGGCCCTGTTTGTTTGTAAACCGCCAGCCAAACGTACCAGTTCCCTTGAGACCCTCTTGAGATCGTTAAAGACAATTTTACCTGTACGATTGTTATTCTCCAGCGTAATGTGCACTTCTCAGAGGCACCAAAAATAAACACACCCTTTTTGTCCTCGTCAAACAGGTCAAACGCCCTGTTAATTTCGTCCATTGGATCGCGTTCGTAAAACTTTTTGGTCACTGGAATGTGTTTGTAGAATGGAATATTAGCATTGCATAGACGTGAGCAACATACTTATATCCTTAAAGTTCTCAAAGTCAATGTTCCCAGAGTTCGTCTTGTCGTACTTTGCTATGAGGTCCAGGACCTCCTGCTTCTTCACCTCGAACCCGAGCGCTCTCATGGCGACCTAGGAGCTATCAGGTGTATGGGTAGACAAACCTTGAGTTCGTGGTAGTCGATTCTGCCGGTATTGTTGGAATCCAGCAGGTTAAACGCGGCTGAGATCTCTTTAAGCTGGTCGCTTCTTAGTTCGAACCTTCCCCTTCTGTTATTTTGGCCAAAAGCGATTTTTATCGGCGTATTGTACGAAGCTTCGGATTTTCTGCTATTCATTTTATAAATTTGGCATAATTTGCAAATTTTTACTAAATAAAAGCAGAAGTGTGACTACGATGAAATTTGAACAAAATATCCCTGTGACTTGAACTTGTGATGTCGTGTGTGTACATCGCCTGTGCTATGTGGGCGCTCGTTCTGCATCAACAGGGCCAAGATACGGATATAGACAGATGTAAAGGAAATATATGTAGCCGCAAGAGGCCACGAGTGGCTCATGTTCTCTGGAGACTCCCGAGAGGTCACATTTAGGCGGAACCTCGTCTCTTTAATGGACTCAAGTCTACAAAGGCCGATAGCTCAGCATATAGACGCAGGAAACAGATATTTTGCGCAAGTTTCCCTGTGAAGATGGAATTGAGCGACCAGCTTGTACGTAGAAGCTGCCGTAAAAACTCGCATGGATATTGAAACGTAAATATTAAAAGTGAGATTTTTGAGGTACTCGTCGAATTGACTTGACTCTCGACGGTTGAGACGAATGGTCAGCAAACTCAGGTTAAGCGGGAACGTTCGACCAAAATGTAGTTCTAATAGGATAAAACAAAGGGGAAAACCCAAACTGGAGAAAGGGAGTGAAACATACAAATCTGAAATTGGAGTTTAAGGCCCCTGGGGTCAGGAGCCTCTCGGCAGCTGGAGGAGATTTTTGACCTCGCGCCACAATTTAAATGTTTCGTATAGAATAATGTAAGTATTTTCAGCATTTTAACCTGTTGCATAAAATTTAGTTCCCTTTTAGGTTAATTAAAGCTGTTGGTATGAAAATTTTAATGATTCTAGACCAAAAACAGTGTCTATCCCGTGTATATTAGCAAAACACCCAGATTGGCAAATATTAAGGCCGAATTTGGTACCATTTAAAGATGGATTTTGTACATTACAAGAAAACGTTGTAAACGATCATTTGGATTGTTAATTTTAAACACGTACGCGTTTTGTTTGTTGCGCGAACACTTGTGGCTAGATATTGCCGTCTAAATTGCCGAGAAACTAGAAGTAACCGTTATACGCCGACCCAGAGAAAATGAAGATCGGTTACCCGAAGGGAGATAACTATAAGCTGGTTTTAGCCGGGCTACAACCATGCCAGAGAAGATATATTGAGTGTTTAGCGTCTTGCAGCGAAGAGGAGCTTTTCCTCCATCTGCAAACATTCACACAATGGGTTTGGGAAAAGAGCGATATTATATGCTGGGCTCCAGTTCTTAATAGATTTGATGATCTCTTTAATCGCTATGTTACGCTTCTTAAGGATTCTTCCGGACAGTTTCCAAGTCCAGAGAATGTGGAACTTGTCAAGAGCGCGCTTAAAACATCAATCATGATTGTAGAGAATTGCACATCAAAGAATACATACAATTCACTGGATCTCTTAATTCACCTTTTGGATGATGTCAATCTTGATATTGTGTTTCTAGCTACAAGACTACTCTCTGTTTTTTTCAGTAGCAGAAATCGCAGAATGGCACTCTCCAAGGAAATTTCATTGGTAATTACCAGACTCTCCACATTCATAGAGAATCCACTTCCAGATAAAACTTGTAATATTGCTTCAACTACTCCTACCGAATTTACAAGGAAAATAGATCAAGAGACACTTCCAATGGTTTTGGACCACTATTTTTGTGCTAATAGGTATTGGCTATCTAGTGAATCGTTTGTGGAAATTGACATTGGTAGGCCAGAGTTGCTCAAGATTCCAGTTTTCGAGGTTCTCAGTGTTGGTGATGTGAATTTTACAGCTTTGCGTGAATGGGTTTTGAGTTTAAAGAATCAAGATTTATTTCCCCAAGTTTTAAAGAGTTTCAGGGTGCTAATTGACAAGTATCAGATTGAAGATAGGTATCACCATGTATTGAAATACAAAATAGCAAAAATATTCTCTCTTTACTTTCCCTCCTTGCAACGTACTATTGTGAACATTCGTTTGTCATCGCTCATTTGCCTCTTATTGATCAATACCTCACTTTATTCACAATTCTTGACTTATAACCCATCATTTTTGCTAGAGCTCTCCTACTTTATAAAGTTCCACAGGTTTATTGATCGTTCAACTATGATAATCGCAAGTGAATTGTTATCAGCAATGATTTACGATGGTATACAGTATAAATTGCTCTCGAATCTTCTGGGCTTTATGGTTCCTCATGGTATTTTTGTCAAGGTTTTAAAGTTTTACCTGAATCACGTCCACGAATCTGAGAAATCTACGCTAGATATACAGCACATGGAAAGTTGCTCTGGGGCAGGTAAACGCGAACAGTTGAATTGTGACGAGCCTTTTACATTTTCATCTACCTCACTTGATGAAAGTATGGCTGTAGATGCAGCAACACCCATACATGCTACGTTTTATATTGGAGGTGACGAAGAAAAGTGGAACTGGGATTTGAGGTTATCCACAGAGGAACTCAGGGCACAAGTTGCAGAGGATGAGGAGTTCATGCGCATACTATTACAACTGCTGATCGTCTATTACTCTATTATATCTTACCATGGAAATTGCAGCGCTTTAACGAGTATTGGAGTTTTGGATAGTCTGGTTAAATTTATAAGGATAAGGAATCCCATATATACTCCTGTGATTATATACGTTGTCCAAGTATTGGAAGCTCTATTGGACTACAACCAAGCTGTTTCACGAAGCCTGAGAAATGACTTGCAACTATTTCACGTATTTATCTCCAGAATCCAGTATGACATGCATAAGATTCAGAATTTTATTCATTTTGGAAATCTTGATGCAGATTTGAAGCCCTGGCCAAATGGATGGAATCTCCCAGACGTAAAAATGGAGATGGTACTTCGGACGTATTGGTTGTCCCTCAGTGAAATAAGTGCAAGACGGTTTCTTTTCAAAACTATCGTAAAAGATATATATTCGGTAACTAGACCATATTCCATAAGGAATGAAATAAATGATCACGATGTTTTTGGCCCAGGAAGTCCCATGATTTCTGTAGTACTTGAAATATTTAAGGATCCAAAGTCGTATGGACTGGGGATTTATAGCTCCGCAATCACTCTTATATTGGATGTAATAGGAGAAGATCCTATATCACAAGAAGATTTGCATAGGTTAGGTATAATACCAGCATTTTTGAACTCTATATCGGAGGAAAGCCTAAAGTCCGAAGACTGCCTGAGCATTATTCCAACAGCAATTTGTGATTTGTTTTTGCACAAGAGTGGCCAAGAATATATTAAGAACAATAACTATAAACATGTTTTAAGGTTGGTTGATATTGTTGTAAAGAGGGAGTTTGTTTTATTCGATCGTTTTGGTGAAGTAGCAGCGTCAATAGGAATATCTTTGGATACTATTGTTAGGCAACACGAATCATCTCATTCTATAATAATGAGACATGTTATTCAGGTTATATTTGATTTATTACAAGAGTCCTTGCAATTTCCATCATTCATTCCCTGTGACCCAAAGAAATATTCAGAGAGGGTGGATTCATACTTGCAGCAGTTCCGTACTACGTCTGCAGAGATAACTATTGAGATGCTTTCAACACTAGACAAGTGCAGTAGTCATGATTTTTATGCGGATAGGATAGCAAATTTGGGAAAGTTTCTATCGACATTCTTGTCCTTTGGTCAAAGTATATCGCACTTTATCTCATGTGATGGAATCAAACTGTTAATGCAGTTATGTACGGCGCCATGCCTTCCCCCCTTATTTTTTAGTGTATATCCTCAACATCCTTTGGTTTTGGCTACAAAGTATATTTTAAGTCAGGCTGTAGCACCCTCTATAGTTTATCTGCATTCCTTATGTAAACCATATGTGGGTCCCGAGTTATTTGATCGTACTACTCCCATGGATAATATAAACTGGAGAGCTTCTCACGGAACTAATCACTTTCTCTACTCTATGCACAAGGATAATACTGGTATTTATACCGCTGGTTGTTGCGGTCAACATCAAATGGGTGTACAGCTCAAAAATTTGTCGACTTGCGAAATGCACACTACTCTGACTCTTTGGTTGGAATCTTTTGTGTTTGGATTCCCTGGTCTTTTGCATACATTTCATGCTTCTTTGAGTGATACTGATAAGGAAACTGCCTTCTTTCTCTCAAGTAAACACAATTCACACGAGCATCCGCAGCTTCGTGGGTTCAAGTCGTTTATAAATGACGCCAAGAACGCAAATACCGATGCTTTATTCTCTGCAAACGATTTGTTTTGGTCATCACAATGCACATATGCATACAGTTTACCAAATTCTGCCTTTTCTGGTGGTCACTTGTCCCATGAACGACGTGCTTTAAGTTTGGAGATGTGTCGTTTGACTTTAATTGCATCAAGGTCACTTTTATTCTCTTTAAATGCATCGGTAAACAAGGCATTACGAGGATTGAAACCAGAAAATGAATGCCTTAAAGCTCATATTGCTAAAAATTCCTACTCAATTGCTACGGCTGTTATGATGTTGGCAAACGAATTTCCAGATGTAAAGAAATGGCAAAGTAGTGAACCTGTATTCCTTAAAAATATGGATTGCATCAAGACTGCACGTTACTTTGCCGAGTTTATGGAATTCGTATACAAGCTCTGTATTGATGAGAAAAATAATAACTCATTATTCGCTCTTACTACTTGCATGATCACTGGGCTGGATGGAATGAAGACAATAACATCGATATTTGACTATTTGTTATCGCTTTACATCGCATGTTCTCTTGCAATTGCTCTTAGACTAAATCCATCGTTGTCTTGCAATGATGTTCTTGGAATTGAGGTTACTAACCATACGTCACTCTTCAACTTTGTAATTGCTACAGCTAATGCTCTAACATCACATGACTTGAAATGGATAAAATCATCAATGGTTGTTCTGGGAAAGACCATACAGGTAGCACTTAGCCTTTTTTGTAGACTTTGTAATCCAAGAACTATGCTAAATGTTACAGTGGATTCTAACCTTAGGGAATTTATCAGCAGACATTTCTGCCCGGAAAATATGGATCTTCCTTGTTCATTGAAGGATCACACTTCTTGTTCATCTAAATGTCACATTTCAATTGGTCAGATATTCAAGAACATTGTGGCTACAATATCTTCTACATGTTGGCCATGGTTGAAGGTTTTCTCTCAAATGCAGCCATCTCTCCCAAGCAGTAGTACTGCAAGTATTGGTTTTTATATTTCTCCAAAAATGTTGTCTTCTTTGTTAAAGGTTCATGTTTATATTTTGGACTATGCATCATCATCTAGGCAACAAGCACTTAATCTATTCTTTCTCAAGATGGATACCAGCTTGGGAGAGCCATCTTCAGAGATGGAGGGTATATCTAGTAGCAATTTGATCCAGCCATTTTTGGGAACTAATATGCGCCGTAACAGGAGACTGAGGAATAGAGAAGTAAATTCAAACAGGGAGCTCGCAAACAGTGGAGACGAGGCTAACGATACGGATGGAGATTATGAACTTGATAGTACTGGACGAATTCAAAATATGGATTCTGTGCGCTCACATTTGTCAGAAATGGGATTCAGTGATCGTGACATTTCTAATGCAATCTCTCATTGTGGTATTTCCGATTTATTGACGTTGACTGATTGGCTAATTAATGTTTCAGAGTTCAATCAAAATGTGCCAGAGTTTGCTGATTTACCGCTAACCTCGAATCATAATGAGCGTTATGAAACAATATCAAAGACAATTAAGGATTCTAGCTTATTTTCAGACTTTGAAACACTACCTATGCCCTTTTTTGCGCAGGATGCAGACGTAGTTGTATATATCGAAGATGTAGATTTAAATGTAGTTCCAGAGATTCGTAGAAATATTATTAAATTGTTGCTAATGTTCTGCAAGAATATGCCAATAACGCTGAGCGTTATTTCAGATTGTTTGTTCCGTATATTGGCCCTTAAGCTAGATGTAGTATATGACGATGAAATCAATGCATCATCATTTGGTGGTATTTACAATGTGGAAAGTACACATGATAAAAATATATTGCACATACTCGCTTTTATTCATAGAGAGATTAAGACAGTGCACTCTCAGATTTCGCAGACACAAGTGAACTTTGGGTCAGAGGATATTGCCTCTATATTTAGTCCTATAATTTTCATGAATGAAACAGATAGACAAACCGCATTTGAAAGAGCAGTGTGTGGTGGAAAAACAAGGTTGGATGAACCTTATAATTATTCGATGGCAAAGACCCACGAATATCTTGCATCTCTATTTTATCTTTTGGCGTATCTCCTAGGTGGAAGGGAAAGTTACACTCATTTAGCACTGATGTTTGATGATTTTGTGGACGTTATTTTTTCTATCATTGAACTATTCCATAAAATGAGGTTGGATGCATATAATAGCGGTGTAATAACACTTGCAAGCATGGGATTAAAGAAGGCATTACCTGATATTTCTGTAAATATTCCAGAGTGGTGTTTGCTTGGTTCAGGTGATTCCACTGGACCTTCAGAATACGATATGGTAAAATATGGTTTTTGTTGCACATCTCGCGTACCACAGGTTGCCTCACCTCCTCCATTTTTTAAGTTTGCTTTCATTTGTATTGTTGAATTTATGAAAAAGTACAATTTGTTCGATTTGTCAGGTTTATACACAGAAAATGACGAAAAAATTAAAATTGTGACCTCTTGCTCGACACGATTCATTAAGAAAGATATGCAGGAGAAGCTCTTGAACCTCTGTATGGGCATATCGGAGCTCTTCCCAGGTTTGGACGCTGATTTATTACTCCCTATCTTGTGTATTGTTGATAAATTAACAGAGGTTTGCAGTAATTCGGAAAAATTGCTCCAATATAAACCTGTTACATTCCATCAATCTAAATCCATAAACAGACAGAACCTTGGATCTTTGAGAATTTTGTTGAACATTCCAAAATCGGCACAATGTAAAGGAATATTGAGATTAGTCTCTAATATATTTGTGCACTGTTTGGAAAGCCGAAATACACTCGAGGAATCAATGAAGGATAGGATAATTGGCATACTATCATCTGCAGATACTCTCTCTATGCCATTGGATAAATTCGTCCAAGAGGTTTACCCGTTTGTAAAAAAGGATCCCTTGTTACTCTTGGACTTGTTGAAACGCCACACTGTTATAACCATACAGAGCTCTGAAGTTCATGAGGAAAATGAGCAATCATATATAGAAGTAAAGGATTTGACAATTGCATTAAAATCTGCAAATTTCTTAAAGGATGCGCTCATGGAAGAAATGATGGGAACTGGAAAAAATGTAAATATGGATGCAGTTGATTATGAAACTCTTTATGCAAAAAAGAACCTTCACATTTCTCGATTGCTGCTTGAACATATGCACATATTTGGCAATATTCATGGACTAACAAATACTCTTCCAAAGAGCAAGTCAAAGCCACTTTATCCATTTTCATTAACACTAAACAGTGTCTTCTTCCTTTTGAACGCAATATTCCACAATTTCCCACTTCCAGAATCCATTAGAGATGGAGCTGCTCTCAATATTCCCATTGAGTTGCCATACAAACCACTTCCTTGGAAATTTGACAAGATTGAAAGATGTAACTCGAAATCTCTTGTTATTTTTCTTTCAAGGTATATGTTCACAATGATATGCTCTCTCTCTGCGCCAAAAAATATGTCGACACCCGATGAAGCTTCTGTGCAATCCAAAGCAGAATTTGAAGCCGTTCAAAAGTTAATCATTGATTCACTGGAAAACTATACGAATACTTTGATACTACTTGCATTATCATCTTCTGAATTTTGTCTAACAATTATAAGTGAAATTGGAAACTTGCTACAATCATTTGTCGGATTAGATATGGCAGAATGTGGAGTTTATTTGTTTCCCATTGCTATTTATACTCTATGTAATTTGCTACACCATTTGTTGCAAATTCCATTTGATCATGTGCAAGTCTCTTCCGAGACATTTACTCAATTGAAAAAGGCGCTAACGTCCCTATTTCACAAAATTGATTTATTCAAGGATGAATCAAAGATTGTTTGCGGTTCAATCGTTAGGGTTCTAGTACTGTTAACATCTCCAAGCAAGAATGTTGAACTTGTAGATAATGATTCTAGTGCAGAACCTTCAGCCTTGGTTGTTGAATTGGCTGACGACTCTAGTTCAGACGATTCTAGCCTAAATATGGAAGTAGATTTAGAATCTGATGAAGAATCCGAGTCTGAAGTATCTGAAATTGATGAAGAAATATCTGGTGAGGAAGATGATGAAGAAATGGCTGACGATGAGGATATGTCTAGCGAAGATATGTCAGATACTGAGGATGAAGGTGATGACGACGATGGGGACGATGTGGATAATGATAATATAATGGAAGATATAACCGATGACCTCAACGATATAGAAATGGCACTACCTCATCAAATTGATGAAGAATACGCTTCTAATCACTACTCTGATTCTGCTTCTAGCTCAAGTATGGATGACGTCGAAGAGGATGAAGATGACGTGCCTCGCATAAGGGTTGCCGGTGAGCTTGATGAAACAAACATGGACCATAATGTGCAAGAGGTCATTGAAAATCCAGAAACTAACCTGAGTATTGCTGATGACGCAGACGAAGATAGTGAATTCTCTGGTTCCCAAAGTGATTCTGCACCTTTAACTACTTCTGTGGAACAAATAATATCAGACTCTGTACCATTATTAAACAATTTATCATTTCCGGTGAGTGATGGAAGTTCTAGGCAAACATCAGCCTCAAGAAACCAAAATGGAACAATACACATTGAAATACAGTTTGGAAATAATCAAAGAGCTGTTCGCTATCTAAATAATCCCAACAGGATATCACAAACTGAGAGCGCTTCTGTGCAGATGCAGCAAGGTCAACCCAGAAATGAAACATGGTCTAATAGCGGAGATTTGGAAGTTCCAGAAAAACATCCACTACTTCCATCAACTAAGAAACAACTTTGTAGCTTTGATATGGATTCTGACTTTATGAACATTATAGCTCTAAATGTTCAAAAGGTCCAGGTTAGGAACGATCCAATTGTACCCGAGCAAACTGAAGAAATATGTGAATCACCACAAGATGAGGAGAACATGGAAACTGAAAATGTAGATGCTGTGCATACCAATGTAGAACAAAATTCTAGCGCAGAGAATACTTCTGAATCAGCCTATGAGAGCAGGTCATTACGCATAATAGCGCAAGCTCTGGGGATTTCCTACAATGATTTGTTCGGGCTTGCTAACATGGACCCATCCGTCATTTCTGAGCTTCCATATGATCTACGCGATGAAATTATTTCTCAGCAACTCAATACAATCAATGTGGATGCTGTTGCTTCCATGAGAGATGTTAGAGCTAGAAATACGCTTAGTCCAGCAATAACAGCGATTCCATCCAGAAATGAACTGCAGTATTTGGAATCTCTCCCTAGAAGCCTAAGGTTGGATGTTTTGCGTTCGTTGTATGGAGATAATTCTAACGAAGCTGATGAAATAAATGCTACATTAGACTTGGATGGAGATAATGCAAGTTTTATGGCGGCACTGCTCCCATCACTTAGGGCAGAAATATTGCATGGATCAAATCAACCAAGAGGAGATGACACAGCAAACGAAGCCAGGCATACGTTATCAGATTCGTCCAACCAGATATCCGTTAATGTTCAGCAGGATGCCTCCTCTCAGCAAGCTGCAGCTAGTGTAACAGACTTGGGCAGACATCGATCACCGGGCGTTACGCTAGGATTTATCATTGGAGAAATACAAGCTGCAACAAACCAGTTGAGACGGTTAACAAATATACACACTCGTTCGAGAGGCTCAGCCAACAGAAGAATTATGAATAGGGATAGTAACGATTCTAGTTTTAATACAAATGATGTTTTGTTTGTGACTGATAGAAGAACTAGGGGATCAAGATTCACAAACTTTGAGAATTTGGGAAGGTTTTCACTTAATGGAGCAGAGGTTGATGGAGTGGTTGCGGAAGGACAGTCTAGCAGTGGCACCAACAACGCTTTAGGGCTGGATCGCAGAATACTACAGTCTATACCGCACCTTTTAAACACATTCGAGCCGCAACTTATAAACATATTGCAACCACGAGGAGCACCGGCAAATGTAGCTTCAGCATCACAATCATTTGACGTTTCAAACCTTTTAGAAGCAAATGATGTAACATTTGACAGTGTGGTTGAAAATATTCTTGGACTTTTACCAAAGTCTCCTTGTGCAAGAGATTCTAATTTAACGGAGAATGAAAGAACATTGTTGAGTTACTGTGGACTTTCAAGATCTGATTGGAATACAATGGGAATAATTGGAATATGCAAAGTTTTTTACCTAAAGAGTGAGATAAATAAAAAGATGTTTTTCAAACTGCTGTATAACTTGGCATCTTTTGGAGGACCAGTGTGTGACACTCTCCTGAAACTATTTCTGGTTATGATAAGTTCATCAATTTTGAGTGTTAATGCCGAATCGACATGTACAGATATAAATGATTCATTTTTCAAAAATCTTCCAAAGATATGCAATGTAAAAAATGCTTCTTTCCCCCCAAAGCAAACATTTTCATCCTCTTGTAAGGAAACAGTAGAATCTGGGACAAAGAATCCTCAAAATACGGCATCCCAATTGTTCCAAGGTAGTGTCACTTCTTCAGTTTCTCTCAACTCAAGCTATTGTAGCTACGTTTCTTCTGAAAAGGTATTGGAACAGTTGAGAAGTTTACTTATTGCGTTGCCAAGTACTATAAGCTTCTTTTCAAATTCTATATCTACACCATCTTCTGAGGAGATTGTGACAAGCCAGGAATTAAAAAGAAAGAAGAAACGTCTAAGTACTAGTACTTTGAAAAACACACCCTCGATTTATCCAATCAATTTCTTTTTCAGTGCAACAGCTACTCATTTGTTTCAATCGTCCACGAAACATATGAATCACTTGCTGATGATTATCCACAATTTGATAGTGGCACCTGAGAATAACATACCAGCTGACACTCAAAAGGACTTTTCAAATTGTATTGATTTAGTTTCTTCGGAGAACAACATGCTAGAAACCTGTGCGCTAGCTAGCTCATCACCTAGCGAACCAAACAATGTTCAAAAGGCTATAATTGATTCATTGGATGAAGAATCATTGGGTCTATTCCTAAATGTGTATTCTTCCTGGAAATGTCCAAGCAGTTGGGTTCAATTTTGCAATATTAGAGATATTAGCTCTCAAAACCAGCTTCGTATAATCGCACAGATATTTGGAGCGCTATACAATAGTAAACATAGCCAGTTTATCACAGGTGTTTTTAAAGAAAAATGTTTATTACTTATTGATCTTGTTTCAACAAAATTGAGGGTCACAAAGTCTTTAGCATGCACTGATCAAGATCTGGAGCCAATTATTTTTGCGCTTTTGAGAGTGGTTACTTTAGTTAATGAGATGTTTACAGAAGCTTATAAACCAAAGGAATCAGAAAATACACCTGTTTTGAAGCTTTCCACAGATTTTTACAGGAATTTGCCATTTGAGAGAATATGGAAGGCACTAGATGATGTCATGCTTTCACTCATGGATAACAATGCATTGGATTCCCATGAAATTTCAGCCTTTGAACGTTTGAGAGGTTTGATACCATTGCTTGAAGTATATCTACTCATCTCACAGGGAAATATCGCTATGGAATACAACTTGGATCATATATCAAAACTGGAAGAGACACTTTCTCTAATTGACTTTGATATTGATGCGCAAAAGCAGACCAGAGAAAAGTGGGATAACGATTCCTCGCATTTGGAGCTGAGTAGTACACATTTAGATTTAATAAATTTCGTGGAAAGACATAAGAATGCCATTAACATAATTGTGAAACAGTCACCATCCTTGCTGAATTCTGGATTCCAACCTGTTGTACGATTAGCGCCAATGTGCTTGAATTTTGACATCAAACGCCAGTACTTTAGGATAAAACTCAAGGAGAAACGTCAAGGAATTCGCCTAGAACCCATTAAGATTACCGTAAGGAGGAAGCACGTATTCCTTGATTCATATCATCAACTTCGGTTAAGATCAGGAGATGAAATGAAGGGAAAGCTTACTGTCTCTTTTGGAGGTGAAGAAGGTGTAGATGCTGGTGGATTAACGAGGGAATGGTTTACAATTTTGTCAAAGGAGATGTTTAACCCAAATTACGGTCTCTTTACTCGTGAAGGAAGAAAGCAAGAGTTTAACCATCCAAATCCGCTTTCTGGAATTAATCCTGACCATTTGAACTTTTTTAAATTTATTGGTCGTGTGATTGGAAAAGCCCTTTATGACGGACATCATATGGATGCATACTTTTGCAGATCGTTTTACAAGCATATGCTCGGTAGAAAAATTACTCCAGCGGACGCAGAGTCTGTAGATCCACAGTTTTATGAGAACCTCATTTCAATTGACAAGTATAGTCTCAAGGACCTTGATTTAGAACTTTACTTTAGCACGGAAATTGATGAATTTGGAAAGGTCAAAGTCATTGATTTGATTCCAAATGGTCGCAATATTCCGGTTACGGATGAAAACAAACACAAGTATATAGAATTACTCTGTCGTCACAAGGTCACAAATGGAATCAAGGAGCAATTGGATGCATTTATGGCTGGATTTAGGGAATTGATTTGTCCGCAATTAATTTCTATTTTTGATGACAGAGAACTTGAACTGTTAATCAGTGGTATACCAACGATTGATCTGCAAAACATGAAACAAAATGTCGATTATGTAAATTATACTGAGAATAGTGAGCAAATTGTATGGTTTTGGGAGATTTTGGAGGAGCTGGACCAGAATCACCTGGCTGCCTTTTTACAGTTTGTCACCGGAACAAGTAGAGTTCCAATTGGTGGCTTCAAGAACTTGATGGGTATGCGTGGTCCACAGCGAATTTCTATTCACAAAACGTTTGGAGATAACAGACTTCCAACTGCACACACGTGTTTTAATCAGCTTGATCTCCCCGCATATCCAGACAAACACATGTTAAAGTCCAAACTTCTTCAAGCAATCCTAGAGGGAAAGGAAGGATTTGGATTTATTTAAATTTTTACAAATATTTGCGTTTATGAACTTTTGTCAGCATTCAAAAATTTGTACTCCCTGGATAAATAGAGTGCGAGTTTTCCAAACTCCTCGCGAGTTGTATCGTTTGCCCTACGTGTTTGAACATTTTGTACCTTTTCGTCTTCATGACACTTTTGTCCAGACAAGATGTTTTCCCCATCTTTTAACAAGCCTAATGGTATGGACATTCCAGCTAAAGTGTCAAATTGCTCAGAGTCATTGGGTAGCAAGTTTTCATCTTCATTTGTTTGTCCATCATTTAGTGAAGTTACTTCGGTAGAAAGTGAACTGGGTGAAGTAGAAAGTTTCAATGTAGAGCTGTCTAATTGGAAAACCCTCTTGAATAGGATATCGTGTTCGTCTGGATCGAAATCGTTTGTATGTTTTATCTGTGAAATTTCAGGAGCTTTGTCCTCTATTTTATCTGTATGTTGATTATTGCAATTGTGAAGGTATGTTATACCAATGTCATGCACTTTGCTGAGCATCTGGTTTGGAATTGTTTCAGTCGACAATATACATTCTGATTCATAATGTAGATGATTTCCACATTTTTCAGTACCCTTTATCAAATTGCCATTTAATTCGTCTAAATATAAATACGTTTACATGATAGACAAACCTTTAGTTGCATTATTGAATGTTTCACAAGCATTACGTATCGGACTTCTTGTCTTGTTCTTCACCTTCCCAAAACACTTGTGAATTAAGATTGCTTCATCAAAGACATTTAGATCATGAGCAAGTTCCCATAACATTGATACTCTGAAGAAGGGTAAGTTGCTGATTGTTGTAGGTGGGTTCTTTTTTTCAAAAACCCTTTTAAAGTTTTTATTACTCTTGTATGCATTTCGAAGTAGTTTGAGCATGGCTTTTCTCCCCTTTGAGCCCAGCTGTAGACAGAAACCAGGTTTCCAAACATATTCTGTTTCCTTTAAGGGATTAAATATATTCTCAGATCCAGAGTTTGGTTTGATTTGAGATTCTTTGGCTAGTTTTTCAGAAATGCCTTCATCTTTCAAGTTACAACTTGATTTACTTTCGTTAAATATTAAATAGTTTGACAAATCATCAAAGTTGTCACGTTCAGGTCGGTTAGTTTCGGATGTGGTATCACTTCTATTTTCGCATGTTCCATTGAATGCATCACTGAGCACTTTGCTAGTGTTGTGGGTTATTCCCTTGATACTATAATGTCCAGTGTGACCATCTGTGACGGTAGTCTTTTTATTTTCATGACTGATAAGGCCAGTTGGTACACTCGCTTTATCTTTAAACATTTCCAACTTGCTACATAAACAGGTACAAATTAGTGTAGCTGTTTGTGCTGATAATATACAACGATAAAGATTGTGTATCAAAAAATCACTAGATCTGGGTGTGCTCACTTTGTCTACAACTGTTCCCAAAATTTAGCATTACAAGTAAAAAGATGGACTTTTCCTCTATAATGTGAGTCTTTGGTCAAAATTTTAATCTTTAGAACAAAAAGTAAACTATAAAGTGACTTTAAGTACCGGTGACTCATGGAATCTCGGCAGAACAATCCGACTATAAATGAGTAACAATTGATTCATTAAGAAGCGTCAATGTTCTTTGTCGCATTATTGAGTATAATTGCGCAACTAGATGAAAAAATTCCAAAATTTAAAAACGTTTTGATATGGTGGTTGCCGTTTTCCCATTGAAATCATGAGGAACACGATGTCATTCAACATAATTCCTGTTGTCTTGCTTTTCTATGTTGCTTTTTTCTGACATGCATGGCAATTGACAGGTGCAAGTGAAATAAATTTATATTTAAATTACGTTGATTGGGCACTTTAAATTTATTAGTAAGTGATAGCATAATCCCAAATTGGATAAGGTATGGTTAAAGAGATTTATTATGCTAATTAATATGGAAAATTTAATTATTCCAGACGCAAATTTACACACCATAATTATCCACCTGAACATTAAAATCTCACAAAAACGGGGAAATTTGGACAAGTAGACAAGGGTAGAGCTTAAACATATCAAGAGTAATTTTTTTAGTTGATGGGAGTCATATTTTTCTCATTTTATAAACTCCCACTTGTGGCTATCAGGGATATGTTTTACAAGAGTGTAAAAATTAAGCGATTTGGAAATTATTCTACTTGGTTTATGACTGGTTTTTCCTTTTCTTGTGTTATGGTTCCATCCTTTGAGTGGAGAGCTCTGTTGATTTCTCTTCTTCTCTTGGCTGCTTGGCTCTCTTGTTTCTGTCTGCTCTGTTTGAGCACTAGAGCAGGAACATGATGATGCCTTTGTATTCTTCTGATTTCTGGTAATCCTCTATATTTCTCCTTGAGGGCACGGCGATATGCTAGTGCAGCCTTTTCCCTCGGGGTTCTTGGACCTATTGGGGCTGATGCATCCGATTTCCAGACCCGTATGCACATGTCTGAACTTCCCGAGCAGACAAATCTTCCATCGAGTGAGAACCGACAACAAAGGACATTTTGCATTCTCCTGTTTGAGTAGACATCTCTACTTCTTCCTTCTACGGAGAAAAGCCTTAAGCACTTGTCGAATGAAGAAGCTACAAACTCCTTTCCAGTTGGACTATAGTCGACATCCGTCCTGATTAGGTGTGGAGCATGTGAAGAAACTTACACTGAATTTGTAAAGTCCTTGTGCACCAAGAGTGCCTTTTGCAGTTTTCTCATGTCAAATGTGTACAGATTTGAATCTTCATTTGCGACTGTGAAATGTATGGGATTTTGCGGGTTCCAACACAAGGCATTGGACCTCATTTTTAGTATAACCTTTCTTATTGGTGTGTTTGCTCTAATGTCATACAGACCGATGGAGTTGTCAGAGCCACTCGACCCAAGTAGATCAAAATTTGAGGGATTAAACTTTACAGAGTAGAGAGAATTGCATCCCCATTCAAACTTCATTATTGGTGAGCTGCGGTGACCGTCCCAGACCTCCAAAACATCCCCGGCAGAGGCTGAAATGTTTTATAGATTGTTAGACGAACTTACCAATGAGATCGTTTGACCAGTGGTGATCAATGCCATTAAGGATGTGGTTAGAGAGAAATACGGTTGTGGGCTACAGACCTTTTGTGTATCAAGGATTGCTCACCTTTGGTCTATTTGAATACTCTGTTACTACAGATGTAAAAGTGTCCAGATACTTTTCGTCATCATCCTCGTCAATGGCATTACTACTGGAAACATTCCAGCACTTTATGTACTTGTCATTGCCGCAAGAGTAGAGCAGAGAACCGTCCCTGTTTGTCACGAGACCTGCACGATTTAGAGGTACGCGGAATAGACAAACCGTTTACAAAGCCTTCATGATGGCCAAGAGTGACTCCCTTGTCCTTTTTGAGCAGATTCCAAATCTTAACTTCGCCCTTACAGCAACCGGTAAACATGTCCACCTGGGAAGAAACGTGGGAGCGAGGATTCGACTTACGAGTTTCGTTCTGCTGACAGCCATGCAGTTGACGGAGTCTGTATGTCCTTCTAGCACAGAAACGAGTGGTTTTGCGAACATTTTCTCCATTTTTGTGGCCACCAGAGCCCTAGTATACTCTCTTGCCTATTTAGACATAATGTATGCACGCAAATGATGACATGAATAAAAATTTACCCTTGAAAACGGATGAAGCTTAGGGTCCGGGTTACGCATCGGCTTTGGCCGCGCGCTCGGCCCTTCCGAGGTATAATCCGATTTTTTTCTATGCAAAATAGAGACTTCCATTATAAAACTGCATTTTACGGATGATTTACAACATTGGAATCCGGAAACGAATCCTTTATGGTACAAGAAATGGAATGGGCGAAGTTAGGACGCGTCGTTACACCACCCCTGGAGCAGCATCATCAGAGAGCTTCTGGATCCTCATTACTATCACCAGTACTACAAACACCTTCCAGATACCTATAACGCTTCTGGACTTGTAAAGATCGTGATGGAATCCGCAGAGTCCATAGCCAGGGTGCGACCGGTGGATGGCCAAAAGGAGGCGCTAGTGCAACGTTTGCTCACGAACGAATAAAAATAGTAAAGACAGATCGCCACTTTACGGTGGAAAGGCCTCAGTAAATGTGATACGAGTACCAAGCACGGACTTTGACGGACCAGACGAAACGGACCCCGTCATGTCTCTTTTGTGGGCGTGGCTGAAGAGCACAGTTGCATTTCCTCGGCACAAACTCCACTCGGACCTTTTGGAATGGCAACACCAATGTGCAGCTTCCGATTTGTGCAGAGATTCCAACATCGCCTTGAGTGCACCCCTTGTAGAATCCTGGATTCACTCTTTAATTTCCACAAAGTGTGACTTTAATATTCGGGATTTAATTTATGTTTTAATTTTCGGTACATTTGTGAATGTGCTTTGGATCAAAGTAGCAACTTGGAACTTTATCAAGTTTGATTTAGCATTCAGGCTATCGATTCTTTCAGTGTTTTAATTCATCAGCATATAAAGCTCTTCGAGACTATAATATAAAATGAGGTCCACTTTCTTCTTTTTGTTCTTCATCGGGAGTGCCCTATCCCACAGGCTTCGCAGCAACGTTCTTGCTCCTAGCCTCTACACCTCCTTTTCCCAAAAGACATACGTAGATCGTAAGTTCTCTATGCTACCTCGTATACTAGAGCCTATAATCTTCGTCTACACACTAACACCTTTCATTCAGGTATCTCAAAGATCATTAGAAACGACCTGGACTCCAAGGTTGACGAAATAGTTGACATTTTGGCTAGTGACTTGGAGAAGGAGTTGGGAAAGAATGGTCTGTTGGCTGCTTCTTATCTTGAGACTGTCAGTGGCAACGGCTGGGCCAAGCAGGCTAAAGTTATTGTCAAGAAGACCCTCCTTAGCATCATTAAGCGCATGATTCCTCTCTTTGATATGTGGATCCACGATGCCGTTCAGCCTCCAGTTGTTGACAGATTGGTCTACAAGCTCCTCGTACACCCACTTGGCTTCGGAATCTCAGAAGAGCTCCGCAACAAGCTTCATATCACCACAGAGAACCCATGGAAGGAGGACGCTATTGATGATGACGATGATGATTTTGACACCCTTGGAGCAGATGAAGATGAGGAAGATGAGGATTTGGACTTTTCCTAGATTTAATGAATGTAGTGTAGGCTCCAATGACCTAATCGGTCAGGTGCCATTGGGCACTGCTGTGCTTTAATTGTTTCTCTTATTCTTTACCCAAGAAGTATATCCACCGCCGCAACGGCACCACCGCCAGTCTCCATTGTGTCGAAATGGCAACCGCCTCGTGTGTTTTTGAGGACCGTTTTTTGGTCAGGTCCATTGACAAGTCCAAGTTTGAGCGTGTTGCTCGAATTAGTGCCAAGAGCACGGGTTTCGACGCGGAGCTCCTTCTAGATGTGAATTCGGACCTGCTTCCAGTAAATAACAAAGCGGTAAGTTCTTCATAATCTTCTATTGGCTGCTGGAGCGTCCCCAAAAGCGCAATCTTTCACTTTTCTCACTGCCATTTAGATGCTTCACATTCTCATCACGAATTCTCTCCTGCCTAGCGGTTCGGATGTAAATTTGAGCGAATGCAACGACATTCCTACCCTTTTGGGAGACTATGAGTACGCGATGTACGGCAAAATATTTAAATTCGAGGAAATTTCCTCAGAGACTCGGTAAGGTTCATGTTTTTCCTCAAATTTCCTCCAGGACGATATACGCCTCTTTTGGGGGTTTGCTAATGTCATTGACGGCTGACAAGCAGGTTGTTGCGGATTTGGAGCTCGACATGAAGATTTACCTCTTGGTCAGGAGGATTACCGCGAATAGATAGCGCGCCTTTATTTTGGGCCTGTAACTCGTGTACCATATACTTTTATCTATGAATACATGTACTTTACATGTTAACCGTGTTTGAAGAGGAGTACAGCTGTGTTTCCGATGTAAAAGTAGATGAAGTGGTCCTTTTCGTGAGTGACGTATGACCCGAAGCTTCGTCCTACTATACAATGCCATGTTGGACTGTATGTTTTATCGAATTCCTTCTTTATGTGTGCCGCGATATCCTTTTCTACGTCGAACTTGCTGAGGGCGTGTTCTGCTACCTCTAGGGCGTATTTTTGCATATTTTCGTCCATGTCGACATTTTTGATGACTGTATCTTTAACAGTTGGTCTCTGAGCGACCTTGTGGTCGGTCATTTTGAGGCCTTTGAAAATTTATAGTGTGTAGGCTGGGATCGGCTGGCACCCAACTCAGTGGCGCGTATATAGCATGTACAATCAAAGTTATAAATGAGAAATTGGTAGACTAACGCCTCCAGCTTGATTCTTCGTCAGATGACTTTTTACCAATATCTGTTTGTCTTCTGCCTAGTGACCGGAAGGGTTTTGCGGGTTGTGATTTCTTTGGTTCAGCTCTCCAGACTTCAGAATCATCGTCTGGTTGTTTATGCGAACTTTTGGTAGTGTTAGCGATAAATCTAGATGGTTCAGTAGAGCGACTTTCGCCTGAGGCCATTAGACGCTTCTCGATTTCAAGCTCCTTGGCACGTTGCTTTTCTGCCATTTCAGCAAGCTTTTGCTTCATCAAAGCCTCTTCCTCTAGTCTCTTTTCCTCTTCAAGTTGTTTGCGCCTCATTTCTTCTTCACGCCTCTTGGCTTCGTTTATGGCTTCTTGGCGGCGGATTTCAGCTATTCGCCTATCCCTTGCTCTCTGTATCTTTTCCTTGACTAGCATCTCTTTAAAGCGCCTCGTTTGTTCAGCGTGTTCCCTTTCAAACTTTTGACGTCTAATAGCCATGTGATTTTCTACCCATTTATTCTTGTCATCAATATATTTCATGAAGGCCTCCTTTTCTTGCTTCATGACTTCAGAATCTTCTTTAAATTTAGATTCACGTCGCTTCTGAACTTCCATGAGGAGTTTAGTGTCCTCTTGACAGGTACTGTTCTGCCATTCAGGATACAGCAATATATCATGTTCACGTATAGCCCTAACAAAGTGGTCTATACGCTTGATTTCAGCTCTACGCTGCTTAATACATTCTTGTCGTTCCTTAATCAATTGTTCTTCTTGTGCCTTTTCCAAATCGTCATATTCAACAAAACCGTCGATAACATCATCAACATTAATTTCATCTAGTGTCTTACCCTTGATCATAATCTTGGAGGACTGAGCGCCACCAAGCTTGCGAATTTCTTGAAGCATTTGCTGGGCAGTTTCACTCTTTATCTTGTATTTTTCATCCTTACGTCTCTGAATCTCCATCTGTCTGAGGGCTTCCTCACGACGTTCCTTTTCTGCCTTTTCTTCATTAATCTTTTGTTGCATCTCGAGTTTCTTGCGCTCTTCTTCCACTCTCATTTGTTCTTCTTGGTGCTCCTGACGCCTCTGATATATTTCACTTGTACGTTTCATCAAACGTGTACGCTCTTTCTCAATGTTGTTTTTCATTGATACCAGTTGCAAATGTCGTTCTTCTTGGGTTCTCTTTGTTTCTTCAGGAGTCAACAACTTCATTGCGTAATATAGATTCTTTCCCAAATCAGTCAATTGGTGGCGAATTGACGCTATGGAATCCGCAGATACCGATGACGAATTAAAGTATAGAACGCTGTTTGCATAATCAAAACGGATGTGACATAAACCACGGTGAACCAATTCCACAATTTCCTTTTCAGCATCATTCCACTCGTAAAATTCTGGTGGGCAGATGGATTTTGTGAAGAAACTAATGGTCATTGAAGCATAGACCTTTGATATCATCAGTAAAACCTTGTGGAAGACTACGCTCTTAATCTTTGGATAGTAAATTGATAGTTTGTCGCAGAATTTATCTCCAGTTTTTGCTGCGCCATCTTCCTCTTCTTCCTCCTTCTCAGTCAAGAGTGGTACGAGCTGTAGACAAAGCTTCATGGAGTTGTCACTTTCATTCTCTATTAATGAATATAATTTCTTGGTGTTTTCATCAGCCAATGGAAGTATATTCTTCATTGTTAGTGCATAACGAAGAGATTCCTTGTTTGGTATAGTGTTATAACCTAGTAAAGTGGACATTCTCTTTTGCATTTCATACGATGAGGTTGATAAAACGGATGTTAGATCATTGGACTTGTTTGGTTCCTTTTGATAGTTTGGAACGGACAAAACAGCCAAAACAGATTTAGAAGATAGATAAGTAATATCCTCCTGGGAAACTTTCTTCTTGTACATTCTAATATGCATAACATAACGAAGTACCGCCAAAGCATGGAATAGGTGAAGATCAGACACCCAGAAAATCAAGGCAAGCTTTTCATAGAAAATTGCAAGCCATTTCAACAACTTCTCCTTTTGCTGCCCAAGTACTGATACAGAACCTTGGAATGTCTTTGTAATGTAATCCCTAATACCAAGTGTATATAGGTCTTCAACGGTGTTAAAGGCTTCCTTCCAGAGTCCCATATCACAGGCACTAATAAGCTGATTGATTCTGGTTTCAATATGAAGTTCTGGTCTTAGCATACACTCCATCTCAGGCTTGTTTGATACCTTGAGTAAAAAGGAATAGTGACCTCTGAGAACGTCACACAGACGCTTAAATTCTGGAACTCTACCATTCTCCCTGCAGAACACAATGGCTTTCCTAGCAGTTTCATGGTAAACCTTTTCTAGTTTTGGCGTTGCCCTCATGATGTCCAGAATCATCTTGTAAATTTCCCACAAGAATCGGTAGACATCATGCAAAGTCTTGGTGGTGGGATCACGCAGCTCTACTTGAAGAGTGCAGGCAATCAGAGTATCTGGTGACTCATCATAATCACTGATGTCGACTTTCTCCTCTCCAGTTGGAATTGTTGCCTTTATTTTGTGAAGACGACTCTCTGCACGGTCTAAAAGCTCTACGATAACCTTTCCAAGTGAAGCTACGTTGGCGTGTTGCGCAATTAGACGGTATTGATGCAAGCCATCTCTAGCCATTCTCAATTTATCCTGGTCTATGCAGAGAGCAACGTACTCCAACATGATACGCTCCTGTGTAGTATCCCATCCCTGGGTTCTAAAGAATCTGTGACCTATTGCTGAGTGTAGAATCTGCAGGGCTTCATCATTTTGTCCGATGTTGCGGAGCTCCGCGGCCCTTTTAAGGGCGTTTTCTGGCTTTTGAAAATTGTGCATCTTCTTGATTATATTAATGACCGAAAATACTTTCACAGTTCATGGTTTTGTGCAGAAAGGAGTACAATATGACAATTCCATCAAAAACTCAGGTCTGAAATGTTTTTTTCCTTCGTCTTTGACTGATGTGCTCCTTGTGGTAAAACTGTCGTTTTAAAGGTTCGAATCTGAACAATTTCGATACGTTAGAAGCTTTCCAGTTGGGTTTGCTCTAAAATTGAGCGGTCCTGCGAAACTGCTGGTAAGAATGGAGGAATCTTTCCTCGTTAACAAAACAGTAATAAAGATAAATGTGGAGTGCGTTTAACAACTTCTATCCTTAAAATTTGGCAATTAAACACACTTTAAACCCACAGAAAGCGAATAAAATTAGAATCCCCTGCCGTTTCCTCGCCAAATCAACGAGCCGAATTGGGTGGCTTCAATGGGGACCACCGCCAATGGCCTCCAATTCAGTAGCAACAAGTTTGGCTTACCAGTTTGGTATGCAGACGTTACCCTTATGACAACGTCTTGCCACTTAGTCTCCTGTCAGTCGCTACCCTTTCCTACTTCGTCAGACAATTCCAGAGACACTCCTTACCGTCGTCTGAGCCATTTACCTCGTTACATGGTAATGATCGACCAAAATCAGTTTTATACTGACAAGAATACTCAGTGTGTTTGGTGTTTGTTCCCAGGAAGGCCTCCAATCAGCTTTTAATGTCCCTCGGATCGCGCCTCTTTCCAGACTGTCGTCACTAAACAAGTTGCGATAAACACCCAGTGTAGTCGTTTTCCTGTCAGTTTCCGAGACTCTATTTGGTGTCGGCCGGCGAGAGTGCCGCGGGGAAACTTGCAGCGTACGCTCTTCACTAGATATAAACTTCTATTCCGTCGCTTTATCGCATTTTGATCACAAAATCACGGAGGAATATCTTTGACGATACAACTTACCTCTTTGATGCTACAGGTTGAGTTTTGGCGTTAGGAAGATGGAGGAAGACTTCCCTCGATCAAAGGTGACGAATTTCGTCCTTAATTTCGGAAAAAAGGATCGGAAACAAATAAAAAAGCAGAAAGCACTTGGAGAACCAACAGTTGTTGAGAGCACAAATGATAAGCCGCCTTCAGATGCCCTAGACAAGTTTTCGTACAGGACTCCTAGACTAGAGACCATAACTGTTGGCTCTTTGGTTCTAGGAAGTGTTGCTTTAGTCACAAGTACCGGTATTAGAGTCCATACTCTGAATAATATTGTCGGTTTTGTCAAGAATGCAGATATGGTTGAGGATCCAGCGGTTAAAACCGCATCAGTGCCATTTAGTATTGGATCAAATGTAGTTTGTTACGTCCTTGAAGTAAAAAATGGGCAGTTGGTACTAAGCATGAAACCCTCGTTGATCAATAGATACCTCAGTTTTGGAAATTTGGCTCCGGGTGTTCTACTTCCATCGACTGTAATTTCCCACCAGGATCATGGTGTGATGGTTTCATTCAATGTAGAAGATAAAAATGGTTTGGAAGGGTTTGTAATGTATGATGAACGGGAGGATGGTGAAGAAGCCAGAGAATCGGTTGTTTCTGAGTTAGTAAAGCGCTATCCCGTCTCGTCAACAGCATACGTTGTTGTTACTTCAGTGAATGAAGAAAGAAAAATCGTAAAGTGCAAATGGCCCTGGTTGCATAAATCACCTGTTTCTATCAACAATCCACTTTCTTTTGATGCAGTAAAACCAGGTCTTTTGCTCCATGGCGAGGTTAGCAAAGTGCATGAAAAGTCTCTGGACTATGGCTTATCACTTCCCACGGGGTATACCATAAGCTGTTTGGGCTCATTAAGCGCATACATTCCGGCCTCTGATTCTCTTGAAAGTTTTAAAGATTCTGACGAAGCATCTGATTCTCATGAACCATCAATGCATGACAAGGTTACAGCTAGAGTTACCTATATAGATAGTGCTGAAAAGCGCATCCATGTCTCATTACTATCGCATTTAATAAAGTGGAAGGGACCCAGTGGCCATGCGCGCAAGGCTAAAGGGCTGTCAAACACTTGTAAAGTCGTAAAAAACATACCAAATTATGGATTGGTTTTGTTGATAAATAACGAGTCTGGAGAGGGCGCAGAAGTTGGATTTGCTGGAATTAACGATGTTATAGACAAGAGCAGAGATATGAAGATTGCTTCTGTCCTCTCTGGAAAAACGTATGCAGTTGGAACAGTTCATTCTTGTAGAATATTACAGTATAGTTGTTTTAGTAGATGGAACATTGTTTCATTAAAGGAGTCGTTGCTCAACGAGCAATATGTTGACCCACTTGAACTAAGTGGAGGTGATGTAGTTGATGGTAAAATAACAAAAGTTTTAAACAATGGAGTAATCGTGGAGATTTCCACTAGGGTACATGGTAGTGTTCCGATTTCCCACCTTACTCAGGTGCCGCTAACTCAAATTCCAGATCGGTTTCACGTTGGAAAGACTTTGAAACTTAGGGTGCTAAGGTTTGACTACCAAAGGAACAAGTTGATTTTGACCGCAAAGGAGATTTTGACAAATGATCCAAACCCACTCGTTAAATTTGAGAATGTTTACGTTGGGAGAGAGTTGATTGGGTACGTATCAAGCACCAATTCCAAGGTTACCCTCAGATTTTATAACAACTTGTACACAGTGCTTGATAGCGGCGAAATTGACACAGCAAAACAACATTCTATTGACCTTAGCGAGGGTTGTGTCGTAAAGTCGGTCGTTAAAAAGGTCGACCATGCTAGACGCAAGTTCTTTGTAACTCTAAATGTGATTAGAATGAATCAACTTTCTTCCACAGTGGCAAAGAAAAGAAAGGAGAAGAAGATGGCACGTAAGGAGATTTGTAAGAAGAAGTTTACAAACTACAAAAGTTCCAAAAAGAACAAGAAGAGTGCTAAGCCCTCCGAATGATCATCTTCGCCGGACCGGCTGACCATATACTTAAAATTTTTACTTGTATATTATTTATTATTCACATGTTTGCCAGGAGTAGGCAGGTATGAAGAAAAAGGAAGCAAAGGGGAGTTTGTCGTCCAAAGGCACTGAGAAGCCAGTGACTGGCGATTCTAGCTGGGATTATGGAAACGTGTTATCATCAGGGGCAAAGAAATCTCCAAAGCTCGTGAAGAAGGATAAAGACAGTAAGAAAAGGAAGAAAAAATCCTTCAGCATCAACAAGGATAAGAAATCGGAGGTTTGCCTTATCATCTTTCCATTAATTAACGTTTTGTAGTACAAGAATGAGGAAAAGGTGCGAGAATTGGAGAAACGTAACGTAGATAACGAATGGATGAGCAACCCGAATTCGGTGCTGGACTTTGAGCGTCTTATTATGACGAATGGCAATTCTTCCGCAGTATGGATTGGGTATATGGCTTTTCACTTAAATGTTGGCGATACTGAGATGGCCAGAAAGACGGTCCGTCGCGGTTTGGCTAGGATCGACTTTCGTGAGATGACAGAAAAGCAAAACCTCTGGTTGGCTTACCTCAACATGGAGTGTATGTATGGAGAGGATATCATGAGTGTATTCAATGAGTAAGTTAATTCCATCCTACTGCAATTCCATAATCGTTTAGAGCTGTCCAATACAACGATGCCAAGACCATGTATAAAAAGGCAATAGGCATTTTTATAAGCAACAAGAAGCTTGAAGAAGCCAAGGAAGTTTGTCTCAAGGGTATAAAAAAGTTTGGAAAGTCCAAAAAGGTAGTACTTATTCCCATCATTATAATGTCTCAGATTTGGCTATTATACATTACTCTATTATATCAGCATATTGGTGATGCTGAAGAAGGACGACAGGCACATAAAATGTGCATTAATAGGATTCCTAAACATAAGAGAATATTTGTTTCATCGGCCACTGCGTTGTTGGAATACAAGTTTGGGTCCCCTGAAATGTACGTTTAGTTTTTACATGAATGAATGTACAGAGGCAAACGATATTTTGAGGATATTCTTCTGGATAATCCAAAGCGCACTGACGTCTGGGTCCAATACATTTGCGCTCACATTAAACTGCATATTGAGGATGACAGCAAACAAAAGTCTGAACGTCTAAAGACTATTAGAAACCTATTTGATCGCATAATTACTCTGGATCTAAAGCCCAAGAAAATGAAGATTATCTTTTCCAAGTTTGCTTATTCATCTTGCCTTATACGCAATATTGCAGGTGGCTGGAATTCGAGTGTAACCACGGCAATGAGAAGTCCAAGGAGATGGTCCAGAGGAAGGCACTCGCGTACGTGGAGTACATTGAGAAGAACTTTGCTGGATGATGCCCCTGTATATCGCAAGTTCATGGGAAGCCTTTGGAGCGCTCTACCTAATGTAGTTGATACGAGAAATTGTTGTAAGCCTGTGGCTTTGGCACAATAATTATTTAAACATCAGTTTATATTGTAGATAAACATGTCCGTCACGGGTCCTGGTGCTAATATTAGCGCAATACAGCGGTTGTCTGAGCTGGAGCTACAGACTGGCGCTATCGGAGAGAGTTCATGGCACAATCGGTACAAGGACTCGTGTTATATCTACATTGGTTTGTCACTTTTCAAAATAATGTTCCTGCTTAGGAGGACTTGACAAAAGGATGACAGAAGGCGACATTATAATCGTCTTTTCGCAATTTGGCGAACCCATAGACATTAATCTCAAGAGAAACGGTAAAACTGGTAAGTTTTTGGTCCAATCTCTCCATAGCTTGTAGGAGAATCTCTGGGTTACTGTTTTCTTGGCTACAAGGACCAGAGGAGTACGATCTTGGCGGTAGATAATTTTAACGGGTCCACATTGCTAGGAAGAAGGATAAGAGTGGATCACGTATTGGATTACAAGGCGCCTGTGATCTATGAGGACGAGGTATTTGCATTTATCCCCTTAATCTATGTGCAGTGCGACGAGGACGGTAACAAAATCCGCAAGGAATATAAGCCTACGGGAGCAGAAGGTTCAGGCATTGACAAGTTTTACGTTACTGAAAGCGAAGCCATGTTAAAGGAGACTGTTAAAAAGGCTCCAAAGGAAGAGCCGGAGATGGACGAAGATGAAAAATGGGCCCTGGAATTCGAGAGGAATCTCAGAAACAACAGAGACTATAGCCAAAGTAGGGATAGTTCTCACAGCATAGATAGACGTGCGTCTAGTGACGACTATGTGTCCTCTCATAGATCTCGTGGCAAACACAGATCGCACGACCGACACAAAGCACATCGCAGACATGAACATAGGGAACGTTCTCGTGATAGACATCGATCGCGTAGTAGACGGCGCAGTCGATCTCATGATAGGCACAGATCACGCGAGAGATCTCGGTCCCATGGGAGGCATGGTAGCAGACGCCACGGAAGACACGAGGAAGAAAGAAGAAGCGAACGGAGACGCTACCATAGACATTGATGAAGATTATGAGAAGAAGGACTAGACATAATTTGTGGCAATTCTCGAGTGCTGGTTGGTGCACTTGCGTACCAGTAAAATCGCAATAAAAACGGACATTTGGTATGTATATTACAAATTTGGTTGTTTTTAATCCTTATTTAATGGAATTATAACTGAATGACTGGATAGGGACAGTTTTGCGCAAATAGCTAGGATTTGCGTTTGTGCTGGATATACACTTTGGATAAACGCCAAATTCACACACTTCACCCCTTGTTGTACCATATTTTAAAAAGATTTGCCGAGTGTGTTATTCTACACGATGGCAACGATACACACACCTGGTTTTAACTCGCCTATAATACGAACAGTTAACTCTCCAGTGGCGAATGGATCACAAACACCCATAACCCACTTTGATGTTCATTCTCCGGTAGCACAATCGCCCACTTCGTACTCTTTGGCTGGAGCCATTGAGGTGAATAAGCCTGCAGGCGTTCAAAACATGGCTGGTTTAAACACGGTAGACTATACTTCTGGTGCTCTATCGGATTTTCAACAAACCAGGGAGATTCCTACAGTATACCTTCCTCCAATACAATATAGGTATGACCCAGCAACAGGGAAATTGATACAGGTTGGTGATAACCAGGCTGGTGTTGCTACTGCTCCTCCTCCAAGCATTCCCGGGCAGTATGTATCGGGACTTGCGGCTCAATACGGACAAACTGTTCAGCCTCAGTTTGTGCCTTCTAATGCACAGAATGTTGAAACAAAGTATTCGACTACACAGATGCCTCAAGTGCAATATAGACCTGCCTCAGTACAATACGGAGCTGCACCTCAGACACGCTATGTAGCCACAACAGTGCAAACGGAACAACCACAACCCATACCAAATTTGGGTCAAACAGATTTTAGTCATATATCGCAAATACCTACAGTATATGAAACATTTAATGCTGGTGGATATAACGGAGCCCCTCAAGCTAATGTACCATTTAGCCAGTTATCGGCTAGACACACTCAACCAGTCGCTGGTGCTTTTGGCCAGCAGGCATTTGGAGGATTCTCTGATACAACAGAGGCATCAAGGTTTGCTGGATCTCCAACCAATGGGTATAGAAATGACCCTGGAGCTCGTTTTGTTCCTGAAGCGCAACAGAATGAGAGAGCCAGAAGTGCTACTAGTGGATTTGGAAATGCTCCTCATGGAGCTACTGGAAGTGCCCGCGTTGTCAATTCGGTTGCTTCAAAGGCCTTTTCCAACTTTGAGGATACAGCAGCCAGAATATTTTCTGCCCCTGATTCTTTTAGTGCTTCAAACATCAGGGATGCGGCTTTTGGCATGTTGCATCCCAATTCATCAAACTTTGCGAGGGCTGCTACGTTTAAACTACAAAGACTGGAAAATGTTCCAGTGAACCCTCTGAACACTTCAAAGGTTGCATTTGGTGTTGTAGCATACTTTGATGTGAATACAGAAAACTACAATGTCTACAAGTCTAATTTACATTGGGGACTTCCATCAAAGATTTCTGGACTTGTAAATTGCAATTTTATGAGCGAGATTGTCAAGATACCCTGGCGTGGCGAAGAATTTGTGTACCTTAAAATATTGGAACAAGTTGGACAGTCTACTTGTGTACTTGGAAGACTGCAGCTAAAGCTTGCAACGTTGGTTTCTGGTCATCCACTAAGGATTCCCATTATTGGCGATGATGGAAACAATAAGGGGAACGCAATTTTAGAATTTTCAGTGGGATCGATTAGCGTTTCCGAGAACAGGAGATTTAATGAAGAAGCAAACCGTGTAGCGGCCTTTGTGCAAGAGCGTGAAGAAAGATCAAAGTGCAACAGGATGCCAGATTATGCCACTGCCTTACAAGAGAGGCAACAATTTGAAGCGGGAAGATATGATGATCTTGGACAATCCTCAAGAACACGTCGTGTGGGTCCCAATTTGCACGAGCACGAGCTCCAAATTCCAAAGGCCCTTGACCAGCTGGTTCGTTGGTGCTGTGATATCACTGATCGTGATTTGTACTAGCCGCTAGGTAAAACGAGCAATATGCTCTCATTTAAGTTGTAGCAATGATCTATATATATACTTGGCACTTAGCATTTTATTAAAGTGACATGTAGGGTGTAGTTGGTGCCGTAGAATAGGCCAACTAGACCTCACTCTAAGTATTGACATGGAGCAAATGTAGTTTTAGGTAAAATGTACAGGGGTAGAGGGTCTTATAACCGTGGACACGGTTTTTTCGATTCCAGCTCCGGGCAAAATGATGGTAGGCGCTAAAATCTCTCGTTAAAACACTTTACAGGTGTTTGGTACGCTCCAGATATGGATGATGACCAAGGGTACAGAAATCATGGTCATATGGGTTATTCGAGTGGCTACGGGAACAGGTGAGTATACATGTCTCTCGATTAACACCTAAAAGACAAAGGCACGGTCACAGTAACAAACCAACAAATTTGACAGTATGCAGACATCACGCTTTACTCGGTAAGTTTCATTTTCATGGCGCTTACTTAGGATAAATCAGATAAATGTCGCTACGGTGCCAAATGCGCCTATTCTCATTTGTTTAAAAGGGTTATGAACATGATGGATATATTTAGAGGTGGTATTTGTTCTTGTACCGTCAAGAGAGCTAGCGATCAGAGCTTGGACCTGTTTGCTTGTGGCTACGGTCCCTCGATAAAGAGGTGGAAATTGTATGGAGATGCTGGTGGTAATATCAAGTTATCCAGCGGCTCCAATCTCGTTATTCCAATGCCTGAAAACTACGATTCATCTGCTAATCGTTTCGGCGGCAGAGGTGGCCCTGGGTACAATTCTGGACCAGTTATTCACAGCCTGGTTTGTATAGAGGATTTTTTGTTTTCTGGTCTAAAGACGGGGCATATTTGTGTTCACCATTTACCCAGTGGGAATTCGACAATGTTAGACGGACATAAACATCCAGTAAAGTCCATCACTGTTATTGATGGCATAGTATTATCGGTTTGCGAAAGTGGCAAAATAAATCTTTGGACGTTTGATAATTCTACAGGGGCATTCAATTGCGTTAACTCACTTCTTACAGAGACTAGAGTTAACTGTCTTTTGGAAGTAAAACAAGATGCTGCTAGGACACTATGGGCAGGAGGCTCTACCATTAATATTATAGAGCTCGGATCCTTGTCAATCGCCAAGACAATTCAGCTCCCCCATGGCGCAATTGTGCGATGTTTCAAACTTTATGGAAACCACGTTATAGCTGGGTTTACTGATGGTTCCGTAAGAATTTACAATCATCTTGGTGATGAAGTATTCGCTACTGAAGGACAGCGTGCAGCGATAACAGCTTTGGAAGGGATGGAGGCTGCAGGCGGTGATTCACTTCTTATCGGATACAAGTCTGGACTATTAATGGCTGTACAATTACCCTCTTTCAACCTTTTGGGGGAGCTATCTTGTCATTTTGAGGGTCCAAAGAACTCGTCAAAGGGGGGGATTAGCAGTGTGATATCTCTTGGTCCAAAACACTTTATGACTAGTGGGTATGATGGAAATATATCAATTTTTACGTGGGATACGTGAGTTAACGACACAAGACCTGAATAATAATATTTTAATAATTGCTGTAACTTACAATATCGTCAATTTTTAAAATCATCAATACTGTTTCTGTAGCAAGCTTTATTGCTGATAGTGTTACCAAGAGCGGTTGTATGATGTTATCCTCCATCATGTCAGATATGCAGTTTTTCCTAATGTTGATGCCATAGCTGGAGAGGCCTTGCACATGTTTTGCTCTGAGCTCAGTTATTATACTTAGAGGGTATAGACCAGCATTTTCAGCTAGGGTGTATGGTATGATCTCAAGGGCTTCAGCAAAGGCCTTTACGCATACCTGAGATACACCCTCTAGAGTTTTAGCCCATTCCGATAATTTGTAAGACACTACCATCTCTGGAGCACCGCCTCCTGGTAGAACTGCACGCTTTTTAACTAGACAGCGTACAACACATAGGGCATCGTGCAATGAGCGCTCAGCTTCATCCAACATGAGTGTATTTGATGCCTTGATTAGTATAGATGCAGTATTCTTCATATTTACCCCTGTGATTTTAACTATACGGGATCCACCTTCAAATTCCGACTCAACCTAAACCAGTATTAATGCTAGACATGAACTAACCAGACTTGCAGTTCCAAGTTTATCAGCGGTAAAGTGGTCCAAACTAGCAACCTCTTCACAACCAATGCTTTTGCGAATAAATTCAATATCTTCCCTCTCAATATCCTTTATAACCATAATTTTTGCTTTAGAGAGATAGTCTAGGGATAACTCCTGTGGTGAAATGTGAGAATTGCATAAAACATACCGTTACAGCGTCACGGAGAATTGATTTTTGAATTAAAAGCACATTACAACCTGTTTGAGCGATCTGCTTCACCATTTTAGCAGTTATGATACGCTCTTCCCTCATGATCCTATCTATAGATTGATAATCCTTCACCACTATACTGTTATCCATGTCTGTTTTGGGGGTAGAAAGACAAAATTGGATTAGGCCAATCTTTGCATTAGTAATCCTAGATGGTCCGTTGGCGGATTTTATGGCCTTTTGTTCTGTGAATACCAAGCCATCGACCATTTCAGTATCGTCAATTGTACCACCTACGCTTTTTACAATTTTTATATTCTTTAGGTCTACGTTTCTAGATTCTGGCGTATCCATAACGTTTAGGACGCTATTTACAGCTATAGGTGCCAAAAGAGAAGAATTTTGTGAAACAACCTTGGACTGGAGTGAAATTGATGCAATGTTGGTCAAGAGAGCCTTGTCTTCCAATGAGATTGGTTTGGCGATTGATTCCAAAATTTCCTCAGTCTTGTTAACTGCTAACTTCAAACTATCAGCTATTGACTGGGGGTGTATTCCTTGGTTTAGGAGATCTTCAACCATCTCCAAGAGTGCCTTGCATATGACAACCACTGAGGTGGTCCCATCACCTGCCTCAATATCTTGGGCCTTGCTGAGTTCAACCATCATCTTGGCGGTGGGATGGACCAGTGAAAGTTCCTTTAATATAGTTGCGCCATCGTTTGTAATGATAACTCCTCCTCTTCCATCTTTGATCATCTTGTCCATTCCTTTTGGGCCTAGACTCGTTCTGACCAGGTCGGCGACAGCTACACGTTGTGATAATACGTTACAGAATACAAACCCTTAGCGGCCAGGATGTTTTGCTTTCTAACATCGGCTTGTTTCTCGTTTCTGTTCCATACGGAGCCATTTGAAGAAGGTTTCGCTACTTGGGCCACCATTCTGTTTAAATATCGGTTTAAAATCTACGATGATGGCTCTAAAAGGTACTGGATGTACGTATAAAAAGTAATGTGTATTTGGTTGATAAAGTATCGCAAAAGGTCACTACGGCACTGTTGCGTCTCAAATTGTCAACATTTGATCTTCCATACACCTAATAACACTCACACAACGACCATATATGGACATAACAAGGGCTATGGTCGCAATCTATAAATTTACTAAGACAAACTACACGCTTCTCTGAGCACCACAGTAGGACGGCAGCGAGTACATGGCAGTAGGATGAACTGGGCCGCGAATTTACCGGGGCACATTGTTTTATAAATTAGGTTCGTACGCAATAAGTCGTACACATTTTGATGGCACCCATCGCAAGGACCGTAGCGCCAAACGTCTGTCTGAGGATTCCTACTTCCACAAAAGACCGCACTTGCTAATTTTATGGATTTATTTGGTTTACATGGGCCCCGTATGTGACCATAGCCAGTGGTAGACCCTAAAAGCTCACCATCATAATTCTGGTGATGGTATTCGCCATTTCATGTAAACCACAATGCGGATTCGTTTGTATTATTCTGAACTAATTTACCTGTATCATTAGTATATACATTTTGGCTTATATAGTCCACATAATAGCCAATTATGTTCCATTTAATCCAGATGATCTAATATTCACGCAAATATGCCCTTTAAATCACAGTTAACGCAGTATATTTTCTGATTTTACAATGTGGAGGAATGACGCATTAAATTCCACTAGAAGATCGATTTTTCGGCCAATTGGCCAGGTTGGATCGATCTGTGATGGAGAATCTCTTATTTTGAGCTTTTTAGGTGATGTTCCCTTTATAATCGCATCAAATTTGAGGAATTTTCTGGTATACGAGGCAACATCACTAAGGGTAGTATTCATTTCTCTTCCATTAAAACATCGCATAAAACATATATCGGCAAAATTCGAAGATACGTGTCTAGTACTCTCAGATGGCTCACTACACTCGTTTCAAAGGTATGACAATAGGCCAATCCATACCGAGCACAAGTCTGAAATACTTGGAATCTTCCATCTAGAGGATACCCTTGTAAGTTATAGCGTGAACGAAGTCATAACTTACTCCAAAGAGGCCACAAACGACGACAATCGTAGTGTTAAATGGGTAGTTAACAAGGTTGTGGAGTTTGACGACTCCGTTGTCATCACACATGCTATTCCACTAGGTGGATTTAAAGACAAGATTCTCCTTGGATCATCAAGCGGGGAGATGCATTTACTAAATGTGAAAAGTGGAAAGAAGATTTGCACTTTTTCACCAAAAGCCAATGTAGATTCTTCAAATGATGCCAAGGGGATAAGTGTCATTGTACAATCTACCTCAGAAACACCAAACATTGTAGCAGTAGGCTACAAATCCGGTTATGTCTCCATAGTGGATATTAATCATGACAAGAGCTTGGGAGGATTTAAGTTGTCAAAAGACAATGGTATAGCGTGTTCAATGGCTTTTGCGCATGCTCCAGAAAGTAATACAGCTGACAAGTCAGAAGGAAAGCCGATTCTAGTTATAGGTACCAGTACTGGAAATATTGTTGTATTTGATTTATCCAAGTTTTCCATTTTTTCCATAATTGGTTCGGCGCACTGTACACCTGTTAAGTTTTTATTGTTTATAGAAACTTCCAAACGGATAGTTTCTTCGGGTCATGATAACAGTATAATAATATGGGCAATGGATTCAGATAAAAGCATCTTGCGGGAATTAAAGAGTAGGAGGGGTTTCATAGGCAAAATCGACCTAATAATACCATATGATGATACTGAATTAGACATGCTAGTATGCAGCCATTTTAATGGAGTTGGTTACATGGGAAAAGCATCTACTATACAACAACATCAATCCACAAATTTTTCCTCAAAGGCAGCTAAAACACGTCCAAAGGAAATAACTGCAATATCTGCATCATACCAGAGACATTATGATTGGCCTAACATTGTAACTTGCCATGCTAATACACATCAGGCTCTTGTGTGGAGTGGATACGGAAAAGTTCTATCCGAAGGTGTTTTAAGAGTTCAAAATATTAAAGCAGTGGCCACTGCCGTATGTGTTACAAAATGTGGAAATTACGTCATAGTAGGATATGAAAATGGAGAAATGCACTCATTTATACTCCAGAGCTGTAATTATGATAGGGAACTTGTTTACAAGGATAGTGATGGCGTGATCAAAAAAGCACACAGTTCAAAAGTCATTCGCATCAGCTTGACGGGGGGGACAAGGATAAACTCGGTATGTGATTCAAAAGATGACCGCACTATTCGAACTTGGGATATAATAAGCATGGGTCTTGAAGCGCAGTATAACCCGGATTTACCTTCAGGTTGCAATATATATTCTGCTCAATCTGGGAGTGTTTTGTTATCATTAGCATGTTCAGATGGTTTGATTTACATTTGTGATGTTGTTGGCAAACAGATTGTTAGAACTTTATCCTATGGAAACGTCAAGTCTATGTCCTTTCATCCAAATGGAACTTGGTTTATCGCAAGCTCTGCAGACTCTACCATGGTGATTTATGATATTTTGGCTGCTTGTTATGTCGATTACATAAAATTTAGTGGAACTATTTTGGACATTAATGTTGATAGTTCTGGGTCTTTTCTCTATGTATCAAATGAAGAACATCCCGGAGTTATTTTGCAATATTCCAACAAGTACGCATTTGAGCTATTCCCTAAAGCAATATTGTACAAGGATGTACCAAAGATCCCGTTTGACATTGATAACTTTATTACTGAAGCAGTGATGGAGTCGGAGAGTGTCGAAGATGCAGAAGTACAAGTACATTATAAATCAAAAATGGAGCCCCTTGAACCTGGGTTGATGACTTTATCTGGCATGAGTTCTTCAAAGGCCCAAACTATTCTCTTTCTTGATGAAATCAAGGATAAAAGCAAGCCAATTGAGCAAGAGAAGGTCAACGATGATCTTCCATTTTTTATTCCTACCACTTATAAGGATGGTCAACTTGTATTTTTGGAACCAGAGGAGAATCAGTCAAAGTACCAAGCTCAGGCTAAACCAAAAGAGTCTCTATTAAAGTCCACAAAAATAAAGGGCGATTTGGAAAAGGTTCTCTCATCAAAAAATCCGACAAAGTATCAAGGTTTGTGTCTCTAATTTATCCTCAACGTCTTTTTAGATGCGATGCAATATCTATTGGCACAAACACCTTCTGGTGTCCATCTTTCTCTGGCGCTCTTGGGAGATGATGACAAGGTATGTTTGTCTATAGTTACTTACTAGCGCACAGGAACAAACGCTAATTGAAATGTTAAAGTTTTTCGAACACCATGCTTCTAACAGGGCCTACAGCGATGCCGTACAGGTCTTTCTTAACATATTTCTCAAATTCCATGGAGAGGAGCTCACAAAAATCAAGAATCCAGAGCTTATCAAAACTCTGCAAGGGCTTGGGTCTAGGTTGAGGAGAGACAGTGAAGATATTCAGACAAAGTTTGACAAGATTACCTGCTTTATAAAGTTCTTTACTCACCTGCAAATGGAATGAGGAGCCACTCGGTAACGGTACCAATTCATCCACTAGCAAGACTATAACCTGTTTATTGATTAATGAAGTCCTTTTACATTTTATTTAAACATTTACGTTGCGACCGTGTGATGGGGAGGCACGGAGGAATCTTCTACACCCCGGCCGCCGACATAATTTTTTTCCTTGGCAAGAAAATGTGTTATACCACAAATTACCTTAATGTATAGCTACTGTGTGACCGCTGCTCCAAGCGGTGCTACGATAAACGCCATAAAATGCAAACTCGTCAAAAATTCGGAGACGGAATACTTGGTTTGCTTAAAGAGGCACTCAATTGACGTCTATTCTATAAAATCTACTGTGAGTTCGAGTGAAACCACAAATGTGTCGGACTCTAGGCCAGTTTTAACGGCAACGCTAAAGGCAAATAGTACATTTGTAGCATTCTTGGAATACAGACCTCCAAACTCAAACCAGTCGTGCATACTGGTTCTTACCAGCAATTATATCTTGAAATTGCTAGCGTATGACGATGAAAACGCCAAGTTTGTCTCTAAAACGGTCGCCTCTTTACAGGTATGTTCACTTGTCTACACATTGAAATACACCCCTGTAATACAGGAGCCGGCTTGTAACAAGATACAAAGTAGTGTTTTACTAAAGGTTGATAGAGGTTACAATGTAATCATTTTTTACGGATTAAGAAGGATAATAAAGTGTATAGTCCTCAACAAGGCTGATTATTTTGATTTTTCCGATGTAATAACATTGAGAACTAATGACAGTATATTGCTGGATATAGAATTTATTGATACCGATTTCAAACCACAGCCTCAATCTTTGTCTGATGAGTATATGGATCATGCTAAATCTTCCAGTCAACAACAACAGGTGGGAACACCTGATAGCAAAAGACGTGGAAATACACCAAAAAAGATGTTTTTAGAATGTAAAATTATTGTACTGGGACAAAATAGAAACACTGATTCCGTTCGACCCGCGCGTTGGTTATATGGCATGCAACTATTTTTTGAGATTGAAGAAACTGTAAATTATCGGATTTTTAATTCATATGGTCATGTGCCTATGTTTGGGGAACCAATGTATTTGGAGAATCCATATAACAAGTTTTTGCCACTTCATTTAAATGAAACGGCGAAATCTACTGACTCTGTTCTGCTTCTTGGCGCTGGTTCAGTTGGATTTTTTGCCTTTAACGATCCAAAGTCCATCAAGGATTTTGTCTCTGACTTTTCTATGAGTGAAATAACCGGATATTGTCAGATTGAACATAGTAAATTCGTTTTAAGTGACGATAACGGGAATATACATCTTATGGAGCTGGTTTTGTCAAGTAAACCCGCAAACACGGGATTAAAACGCAGAATACGACCAATAAATAGCAACAACAACTGTGATATGCATGCTCACAGAGGAAGGACTATTGCCACAATATCAGACGTTATTATAACTCGCCTTTATAACTGCGATATTCCATCATCCATTATAAATATAGGTAACAACACTATATTCTCTACCAGTAAAGTTGGGAATACCTGCACATTTAGGATAGATTTTGGTAATAAACCATCAATTTGTTCGGATTCCTTCAAAATTGAGGAATTTAATGTTTATAAAACGTGGAACCAAACAAACTTGGGACCAATAGCAGATTTCACATATGGAGAGGAAAATAGTCATGGAAACAAATCTGTTTTGGCTTGCTGTGGCATGGGATCTGCAGGTAAATTTTGTAGTATAACTCTTGGTGTAGGTATAGATACAATTTGTTCCAATACTATTTTAGGTATATCTAATTTGTTTTCAGTCTCATCTGGTGGTTCTAAAACTGACTCTAATGAATCTATTTTATGTTGCTCATTCTATAGGAATACCCAATTTTATTCAGTGAATTTTGTCTCCATGAACAATACACAAGGAAATATCAATTCTAGTCTGCTGGATATCAATGAACCAAACGTTGGATATGTTAATAAAATGGTGATGGATGGATCTACATTTAGAGAAGATGAACGTACTATTTTACTTTCCAATATTGACAAGGATAAAATAGTTCAAATTACCACATCATCCATAATAATTTTATCATCAAACCCAAAGTTGAACAGAATCGCATACAAGACTGTTGAGGAAATAATGACCGAAATAGATGAAGGATCCGAAGAAAGAAACAGGATAGTTCATGCATGCCTATGTGGGTCCTATATTTTTATTATTCTTTCCAATCATTGGGCTGCCATATTAGATGGAAAAAAGCTGGAAATGGTAAATGTTGAACCACTTTCCATTAACATTTCATCCGTGGCTTACATATCACACGTGAAAAATTCTGCAGAGTTTTTAGCATTATCTACATGGGAAAAGTCATCAATTCTCATTTTATCCTTCCCTAACTTGGATATTGTTCGCAGGATTAAAATAGAATGTACCTTTGGTATATACATAAAATCTATGAAGTTTGGTGCAACCAACAACAATTTATTTTTTTTCGTTAGCCTCTCAGATGGACAACTAATGGTATATAAAGTTCAAATGTCCAGAAATATAACTAATGCAGTATCAAAAGGGAAATCAGATGTATTCAAAAATGACGTTGAAATAGATTTTATTTTGGATAGCACTATGCATCTTAGTAACACTTGTACGAAGCTTGAATTTTTAAATCTATCAAATAACTACATCCATGAACAAACATGTAATCTAGATTGCAATAATATTATTGCTATTGGAAAGCAGTCTACCGCAATCTTTTCCAAGAGGGATAAAGTTGAATTTGCAAAAGTCAACATATCGCATGTGTCTTGTTTGTGTACTATTCCAACACAAAGGACCTCTTCAGAATTTAATTCTGTTTTAATCGCTTATTATAGCTATCCAAGTTTGGTAATTGGCAAATTAGACCCAATTGAACAATTTCATGTTCAAAATATAATTTCAGGAAGGACTTTTGATAAGGTATGCTACCATGTGCCATCCAAAGTTGCAGTTGTTGGTTGTCCACCGGAACTTTCAGCAACAACTTCTGATTCAGTTCCGGGTCTGAATGATATAGATGATAACAATCCTCCCTTTATGTGCCTAGATGGTTCTGAAAGTGAAAAGGTCAATTCATTAAAACTTCCAGCCCTTGCACTCTTCATAAATGTATCATCTAAAGAGGTAATTTATAATTTGAATCTTCCTAGAGAACATTTGGTATCGAGTTTGCATACAATGTCATTCGACGGCACAAATGAGGTAATATTAATAGGCACTTCTAAAGTTGATGAATCTCATGATGCACCCACAGAAGGATTTCTTTATATTGTTGATATATCCAGCCATAGTGAGGATAGATTGGTGATGACTATACAGCGAACGACAAAGCCATTCGCGGGTGGTGTTGTAGAAATTACGTCATGTGGACAGAATCCTGTAATAGCTGTAAATAATGTAGTTTTGGCCCTAAGTTTGTGTTCTAATATAGGCGTACGTAATGAGAAGGATCGATATGACTTGGAATACTTGTATGCCTGTGATGATATAATTGACTCTAGACAATGTTTGGTTGTCGAAGCAAAGTACACTTCTAACACATATGTTGTCTCTTTAGATTCTTGCGAAAATAATATAATAGTTGGAGATTTGATGACTTCAGCTAAACTTTTGAGATTCAAGGACAATTGTTTTTATGAACTCTGCAGAGATTTCAACTCAATCTGGTGTACGGCTGTTGCATCTATAGATAAAAATACCTCAATAGTATCAGATGACTCTGGGAATTTTTCGATATTTTCAAAGAATGAAACTCCAACCAACGATGCACAATCTGCAAAGTTTCAGGTGATGGGTTTATTTCACCATGGGGAAATAATCAATAAAATTGTTGAACATGTGAGTAAGGAGTGTAAATATGAAAGGAAAAAGTCTCTTATAAAGCTTGGAGGGGTCGCTTCCAGCTGTAAAAGGAACTTTTGCTGCCTTTCTACGGCTGATACATGTCCAATGGATCCAACTAATGGATCAAAAAGTACGAATATTCACAAAGATGCAGCTCCGACAAGATATAGATTTGATAAAACTTATCTATGTGCAACAAGCTCCGGTAGCATTTTGAAAATGTCAACTTTCAAGGACATGGACGCATTCTTAAGACTCGCTTTGCTGGAAGAGGCAATAATTGGAATCCAATCAGATGCTGGCAACATTCCAAACAGCAAGTGGAGAAACTTTCAAAACTCACACACCAACATACAAACTAGGGGATTCATAGATGGCGACACAGTCGAAAGCTTTCTGCATCTTCCCATGGACCTGAAAAGAAGAGTGCTTGAAAAACTGCAAGAATCATCCAAAGACATTCAAGGAGACTTTGACTCGATAGAAACTCTGACACTTGAAATAGAACAAATACAACGAGTTAGATGAACAAATTAATGTTATATATATCTATTAGAGTTGACCGCAATCAACAATCTTGACTTCCTTCAATGTCTTTCCACTTGAAGTTCCAGCAGCCTCCATCTTCTTGACAACGTCCATACCGGAAACTACTTCGCCAAAGACAACGTGCTTTCCGTCCAACCATGGGCATGGAACGGTAGTAATAAAAAATTGAGATCCATTGGTGTTTGGACCAGCGTTGGCCATGGACAAGAGTCCTGGTTTGGTGTGCTTGACGTTAAAGTTCTCATCTTGGAACTTGTCACCGTAAATGCTGAGTCCACCAGTACCGTTGTGGCGAGTGATATCACCACCTTGGCACATGAATTGGGGAATAATACGGTGGAAAATTGAGTTCTTGTAATGCAAGTTGACGGATGGGTGTTTATGTTCTCCGGTGGCCAGCTTGCGGAAATTCTCAGCAGTCTTTGGTACGATGTCGCTATAGAGCTGAAGAAGGAATGTATACGGAAGATATATTGTTTAGTTTGTTATAAATTTGCACATGTTCGATTACGCTCCGCAAACGAACAAAATGCAGTAAAAACCAAACGAACCTCGAATTCGACGCGTCCAGCGCCAACTCCGCCGATGGAAATATCAAAGAATACACGTGGTCTGACCATTTTTTCGCCTAGAGTAGAAAATAATACTTGGCTTCTCGAATGTAAAGGAGAGAAAGTGACAGCCTGCAGGATCTGATTGTGTGGTGACTTAAAGGCTCTTGCAAGGGATATGATATGAGGCAAATAAAACAAGAGCCTATTGAATCTATTCGGAAACATGTGAATGTATTTGAAAGCGTAAAATGCAAATGACGTACTAGCGCAGGCCGATGAAAGTTGGTGGAATCCAAAACGGCGTCAACGAGTAAAAAGACCTGCCGACCAGATGGGGCTTAACAGTAGAAATTGTAGGTACACATTGAGTCTGCGAGTGTCACCGTATCCTCCTGTTTGAACCGCAAACAAGAATGTGTGTAACCGTCGGTTGGTAATAGTCTCTACATCCCCAGTTTAGCCACTCCTTGAGCATTAGCTTCCATATCTAGATAAATATGAAATTATACAATAGCAGCGTCGTACCGTAACGGAGCATAAGCGCCTAAAGTTCCACTGTGTAAGAGTTCACCCTCCACCTCGACCCCAAGCCACCCACAAGTCTTAGTATCTGCTTCTGCCATGGTTCTGGACTCTCTCAAAACTATCAACGGAAGCTCAGCAATATCTTGTGATACGATAGCTTCACGTCTGACTGAACGCCTAGAATCGCTCTCATTTGATGGGCCACTGGCAGAAGCGCTCCAAAATGGCCATTTTTACAAGAGCAACAATGTAGGTAGCCCTCATTGCAGTCTCGAAATTGAGGTTCGTTTAGGCTTTATACAGGATTCTAGGAGTGATCTGCGTTTCAGGCTACCACTGTTATCTGATACGCTTCTCTCTAATCATGCTCCTGTTAGATTTGTTCCAGGGGTATCAGAAGCCCAGTATAAACATGCTAAATCACTCCTGACTGAGTTGTCTGGCGCGGAGAACCTAAAGGGGAACGAATGGACCGTTCGGAATAACGAGTGTACTCTAAACAGGTTCTTTGACATTCCAGGGTTCGATCAACCAATTAGAATTAGCACTAGTGTCGACTCTAAGGATGGTAGAAGTCTAAATAACAACTCTAGAGAAGCGATACGAAAGGTAAAACTATTAAGTTGGAACGTGAGCTCTAAAACTGCTTATGAAATTGATAATTTACAAGAGGAAGAAGAACAAGAGTACACTGATAATACCTTGGATTACAGGATAGCTGTTAATCTAGAATATGATGTTTCTCTAACAACGCTTCCAACCACAGCGCATGCAAAATATTGCAGAAGGAAAAAGAGAGACAGCTTCGCACACAACTCAGCCGGCATTAGATTTGATCTCACCCAAACTGAAGAGACTGGAGATACACAATTTTCTCAAAAGCAAGGCCAATCATACGAAATTGAACTCGAACTTTCTGGAAATACCGTGATAGGCATACTCACCAATGAAAAGCTATCGCCAAATGACCGTTTGCTCAAACTTAAATATTATTGTTCTGGGCTTGTTAGAACTACAAGATATATAAGAGACTATATTACAACAAGGGGTGATGACGTGTTATCTGGAAATACAAATGTGAATTCTTTTCACAACAAGCTCGGACTTGCCGACTTGAGATTCGCGGTGCAAAGCGATGAATCAGCGGATCGGTACAAAACATTTGTATCTCCCCAACTACCTCTCATTGGAGATTATTTATTCCGTACAGTCGCGTACGATCAGGAGAAGGATCCTAAGCTATCACATAATTTGGAATCTTATAAGGAAAAGATTGAGGAAATACCTGGACCATTTGTAGTAAAAGTTGACTCAACAGGTCATAAATATGTCACCAAAGCAGAGAGATAAGCACATAAATCTGCATTAAAATTAATTATTGTAAAGCTGCTTTATATTACTACATACAGTTTGCATATCTTTGCGTATTTTCGCACACTCTTGCTCAAGAGTAAAGTGTCTTCTGCGTTCGAGAGCAGTTGATTCTACACCTAATTTACAACGTACCATTTCCGATTCCAATTTATCCTTTTCTAATTGCAACTTTGTCAATTCACGCTCCAGGGCATCAATTTTTTCCTGGGTTTCTGCATCAGGACCATCAAACATTGTTGGAGCAAACAAGTCCCTTTTCTTGTACTCGCACTTACCACATTGTTCTTCGTGCGGTCGTTCTTGCATGTCCTCAAGGGGCTCTGTGTTGTGCCTTTTAACAATGTTTTGATGCACATAACCTCTTGCCTTCATTTCACACTTTAAGCTATTAAGTTGGCATTTTGTAGCAAATAATTCGTTTTGGTACTCTTTAGAATTATTCTTTTCGCTAGCCAATTGCTTCTCCAAGGTTGAATTTTCTCTAGTAAGCAAATCATTGTCAGTTTTCAGAGTTTCAATTTGCAAGTTTAGAGAGGCAACCTTTTGTTCCATAGTCGCCAATTCACGTCTCTTGTCGGATAATGCCAACTCAGTCTGTGTGGCTCTAAGAGTTTCTTCTAAACTCAAGACCTTTTCACGCAGAGAAACAATTGTGGTAGATTCGGAAATTTCCTTGGAACGAATCCTAGACTGAAGCGTTAGCGCCTCTTTGGTCATGTCAGATAATTCACGTTCAATTTTCTTGGTGCGATTAATTAACGATTCCTTTTCGTTTGAAAGGCAACTGTTTGTCATTACTAGTGCCTCATATTTGACTTTGAGGTCTTTGTATTCCTCATTCAACTCTTTGTAAGAAGCATTGAGAGAAGAAACATCCTTGCTAGCACTCGAAAATTTGCTACTTTCTAATTCCAACTTTGCATAAAGGTCAGTTATATCGGATTGAAGACTCAAAATTCTCTGGGTTTTTGCATGTAGTTCCTTCTCCATCAAAGTATGACTGCTTTTAAGCGTTGTGATTGTATTTTCACGATTGGCCAACTCTCCATTTAGGTGAATCACCTGGGAGTTTTTGGTATCAACTTCAGTGCGAAGGTTGTCATAGGATTTTTGCAAACTGGCCAAGCTACCACTTACCAAGGATAGACTTTTCCTTGTTTCAATTTCATTGCAAGCCCACCTACCCTTTTCCAAATGCAGCTCCTGTAATTCTGTATATATTTGCTCATTTGATTCATGCATTTCTCTCTTTGCAATTGCCAATTTTGACGCAAGTTGTTTGTTGTATTCATCCTGCAAGCGTAAACTCTCGAGATGCATTTTATACTCTGCATCCGTGACAAACTTGTCAAGCACATTGGCGTGTATTGCAATGCTTGTAGTAGGAGGTAGTGCTTTAGAAACAGATTCATTGTCCAAACATCTTGAACGATCGTATGATGACAGACCAAGTCTATGGCTATTCGAAACAGGATTGGCACGGATGCTTGACTGATTGATCTTCTTGAGTCTACTTCCTTGTTTTACTGATTCGGTAGATACTTTCTTGATCCCATAAAAGGCATAGAGCTCGTCAGTCTCCTTTATGGTCGAGTTTAGCCTATCGCTAATGACCTTTAGAATATCTTCCTGCATTGTACTGAAAAATATATGTTAATTGGCTCTAAAGCCTTCCATTCGTACACATTTCCAATTTTCTGCTACTTGATCGCACACATTTGGATGAAAATCACCAAATGTACAATAATTTTGACAATAAAACAGCTCCTTGGTGAAATTTTACTGACAGGGTCTCCAAAGGCGAGATCCGAAATCGTATCCCCCATAGGTGCACATGTAAACACAAATATCTAGGTGTGTAGACGAAAACTTTGCACGTTTAAACAAACGATCCCTGTTTTACACCCCAAAGATACCAATAGAGCAAAACTCCGAGCTGTAGTTTTCGCATAAATGGCAAGAGTAAACGTACAGGTTGACCAGTGATACAGAATAAACACCAAAATAGAACATTTCCCACAACTCTGTTCTTCCGTATCTGTGCAGTATCATGTAAACATATGATAGGAACGTACTGATTCCATTTCAGTGAGGAGGAGAAGGGGAATCTGGCTCATCATTGCCCAAAAAACATATCCTGTCCAGCCCAAACCCAGAGGCACAGAAATTAGATATTCATGGAGCGCTGCAGAAAATACAAAGACTACAATGTTTATGAAGCCCCAAGATAGTCCATAACTGTATAATGGCTTGCTAATATGGCGAACTATGAACTGGTGTATGGGTAGGTTCCATTTCCTCCAATACTCCGCGAAACATGAAGCGTTCCACCAGTCCTAAAAGCATGCATCGTAAATGTTTAGACTTACCCCGTAAAATTTGCGATCTCCAAACCTGGTAATTTCCGCCAGCAAATTACACCAATAGTGAAATAATACCACAAACATTATGAGCCAACAGTACAAAATTGGAATCGATAGTAAAAGCATCTATATGCATGTACATGTTAGCTTTCAAACGTACCCTGTCTATAATGTGGTATGCAACAGTAAAAAAATTGGCGGATTTAAATTCCTCCATGGTGAATGTGTTTGTTACCGTAACAACAATATATTGATCCGCAAGAATTCTGCAGCATTAATAATGTATATTTTAGACAAACTTTATGACTGCCAAAAAAAATGTGAATTCCAAAAAATTCTTTAATACGTCCATCCAATTTATACGAGGGGTCATTGGATAATAAAACTATTCAAGTATTTTACAAAGCAAAAAACTAACCTGAAAACAAACGGTAGGCATGATGATAAATCTATAAAATTCAAGCAATTGTATGCACAATGGATATGTAGATGCAATTTTTGCTTCCATCCGATTTTTGCAAACGTCCATTATATTATCCCCGTTACTAGACAATTGAGATTTATAAAATATCCAACTCACCAGACGGACTTTCTATAATCGTAACAAACATGATGAAACGAATACATTTTAAGTGCCCATAGAATAGATGTGGCCAGCGTTAATGCGGAGAGAGCTATATGTTATGAATATAAACAACGCAAACTTACATGGTTCGGTCTTATATTGTACAACAGTTAGATAAGGATAAAACAGCACTATGCAAAGGTTGAGTCCTTGAAGTAATACCACAGGTATAGTCAATGGTGTAGTAGATAGAGGGGCTATAAATCGTTCAATTGCCCATGCAAATATGATACAAATGTGTGTCTTTACAGTACATCTTAAAAGAGGCCAATCTTCATACATCTCCGTAAAACCCCTAGGAATTTCCATAAGCAGTCCATATTTACGAAAATTGTAAACAACCATTCTAAAATTTATCACGACCAGAATTACAAAAACTAAATTCACAAAGCCTTTGAGATCTAAATCCTTTGCATCTGTTGATAGCAGACTTTTACGGCACTCTGTATGTAGAATTTCATGTAGAGGCCTATACAATGACATTTCTAAAAGATAACCTTACCTTCCGCGATGGCGATTTCTTGTAGGTTCTACCCTTTGACTATAAATGTCACATTCGAACAAATACCGATTCGGGGCACTGTTAGACCTTCGTTTGTTTACTCGAACTGGCTGGTTTAATAGGCTAATGTACTTCCTAGGAGAATTATCGCGGAGAGTGGACCTGCCGGTTTCAATTCTCTCACTTGAAAGGGTCTTATCTGTGTCATGTTCCACAACAGAAAAGGTTTTCTTAGGCTGAGAACTAAATACACTACTAAATGACCTATAAAAGTTCCTCCAGGCTCTATTTCTGAGCCTTTCTGGTTTTTCAGATCTTCTTCTCATATTTTATACCATAGCTGCAAAACAGTACCACATATTCATTTCTCTAAAGATACTCTAAAAAAATTAAGCTTAGACTGAGCAATAAAATAGAATGTGTGAGGATTTATCGTTCATTCAATTCAAAATTCACTAACATTACATTTAACGCAATTTCTGCGAAAACTCTCTACAACATCGGACAAATTGTTTAAAAATATAAAATACTATAGATATATATGTATATATGATGTATAATGTTACAGGAAATTTTAATGCTGCATGGCGAATGTGTGAACATGCCCTAAGATATCATGTGTCCCACAACGTCCCAAAAAGTTTGCTTTATGATGTCGCAATGTAGAATCTTGATCCCTAGATCGTTTGTTATATCACAAAGCTTGCTTTCTAGCTGGTCTAGCTCATGTCTATCGATCATCAGAGATATAGGAGGATTCGAGCTACTGACTATAGTCGCCTGGACATTCTCGTCCATCTTATCTGGATCATTAAAATCAAGTACCACTCCATCTTCAACTCTTACCAAGGTTGTACCCTTCCTGAAGCATGTATTTAGATGGTGTTTGAAGTGCAAACTTGAATGAATTTGGTAGTGAGTTGTAGTTGATTCCACAAGTGCTAAAGAGGTATTCATTCTTTTCCATCTTTTGTGTACCCTACAAGATGTTTAAAATTGTTAGTTAATTCACCTTTAGCCAAGTATAGGCTTCATCATGCGTTTTACCATTCAAAACCAGGGACCAGAAACACGTATTGTACTGGTTATTAATGTGACCTAAATGGCATAATATGAACACTGAAAACAAACAGTCGGCGTGTCTCCAAGAGAAATAGTCGACTACACTGCGATAGCTAGGATAGACAATCGTTCGTCCATCAAACGAAGGGATGGATAGCATTGGCTGATCCGGGAAAAAATCCTTCCAGTAGTAACAATAGGCTGATGAAAAGAGAGAAACTATGCTGGATAAAATCTTCCTGTTAATTTGTTGTAAATACACGAACCTAAACAAACTGTTGACGTCTATTATACATTCTGGAGTTCTTCTTGAGCAAAAAGCTGTAATGTTTGAATCTTGAGATTTAAAAATGTACCTATATTCATCTGAGTGGCCATAAGCCAACAAAATATCGCCGAACTTGGACATAACATGGCAAGCGGCCGCGTTAATCAAGGATAACGCTCTGGGCTCGTTAGGTTTCCTAAAATTGTGTCGATCACTGAAATTTTTGAAGGAACGCCCATCAACTCTAATCACAGTCCAGCAGTCAAAGAGTAAATGAGGGTCTTCCTCAAAATTCTTGACATAACTGAAGCGAGTATTTGCCATTGTCGTCTATACGAATGAGTGTCGTAGCAACATGCTGAATACGTATTACTAAAAGATATAAAATATTAAAGCAGTTTATACACCACCAGATAGGTATTGTTCTATTAGACAAAAATGGGATCCTGTCCCCTCTGTTCGAATTCCCTTTCGACTCTATCACCCAATCTCTTGCGGAGCAAGGGATCCGCGTATATTCCAAGCTTCTCCCTATTCTTAACCACGATTGGGACGGTGAGAAACTTACCCGAAGAGTATTTGATAAGACTGAATCCCAGTCAAATCGAGCGTGTTTTCCCGGGGAAAACTTGGGTTGTAGAACCATAGCGTTAAAGAGTAAGGGTAGATCCGTTACAAATGCTAAATGTGCAAAAAGTTCCACAGCATCGGTATTCATGTAGTCCAAAGTCAATCGTTTCACATGACCGGATCTACAAGAAAACCTTTCATTGAATGCTCCACTATATAAATCAAAATGAAAGAGTGCCAAAAGCTGTTGGAAAATCTCTGAAATTTGTGTGATAAACTTTAGCAAATAAATTCCATTTATTCTGCATTTCATTGCCAACGAGTAGACTTTTCTACTCTCCCATACATTTGAAAACCCCTGCTCAAATCTGGTCTTTGAAACCAAGACATTCATCACCGCAGCGTAGAGAGACGGATACGACAACATTGCGATACTTTGGCAAAGAGAGTCATGAACCGCAGAGTTGAATTTCGCATTTTCAGATATGAGCTTGATGAATGAAAAGAGCCCCTTTGTCCTTCTCAAGAGTCTAGCGTGGGTGGTCAGTATGAATTCATCATCACGAGAGCCATCAAAAAACGAGATAGTTTGGTCCAAAAGAGTGGCATAACTGTCATCAGATTCTGCAAGACTTCCAGAACCAACTGCATTATAATCTGATAAACCTCCTAACACTGGTGTGGCATCAGGTCCGAGGTTTTGACCTAAATGAATGTTTAAGGTCGATTGGAAATTACCTGCATGAAGCCGAGAGTTCCCTAATGGAGCTGCCGATGCCAAGCACTTGTTCAGGTGCTTAATTAGGAACTACAGGTGAGATTGTAAAAATGTGTGATAAGAATTTACCTTCATGGCAAGTTGCAGAGCACTGACACCATTGTCATCCTCAAAGAGGGGATCTGCTCCTCTTCTGAGCTCATCTGATGCAGCTAAAAGGTCATTCTTATATAAATGGTAGTGTAGTGGCCAAATGTGTTTGAACGCACCATTTTCGGTGCAATCATCGGCCTTCCATAGGTATGTCATATCACAAAAAATAAACTACTCGATATTGTTGTGGCTGGCTAGTCAAAAGCTGTGAATATACAAATAAATGATTTTAATTTGCACCTAATGGCACCCAGGGGTTCACTGGGTGGTCGCTTGTAGACAGCGTCCAAGGCAATTTTTGTAATTCTCTCCTTCTTGGAAATGTAGAACATCCACACATCTCTTACATAGAATGTCATATTCTTTTCCGTTTATTCCCTTCAGATTGCTCAAGTGTGTGCCTGTTCTACTCCACCTCTACACATGTTCATTCTTGGACGCCTTTGACATTGATGTCGTTAAACGAGACTATGCTACCGTAGAATCCAACTTAGAACGGCTGCAGGAGTCCGCAAACATATCATTATCGAACTTGATGCACGTTAACAATGCTCTCTGTTTAGGTAAGTGGCAACTTTATACACTAACTATACTCGCAGATAAAAGCATTTTGCTGCCTAACAACAAAGTCGATGGCCTAGTTGGCTATTGGACGTTTGACAGGTTACATCCAATTGATGAAAGTGGAAATGGAAATCATATAAACACACAAGTCACTTACGGTCCACCCTCAAACGGCCATGGATCCAGTCTCTTGTTTGGTAGTGACACATCTTATAACATTAAAGCCAGCAAGAGCTTGGATTTGGGTTCCTTTACCTTGGCGTTTTGGATATACCTGACTGGTGACTATTCATCGCATTTCAGAATGTTGATATCTCGAAACGGACACACATCGCAATCACCGACTATATTGCTATATCCTTACGATAACCGGCTCTCTGTGCGAGTAGAAACAACGGTTGGAAATGTAGAAGGACTTTCATCGAATTCCTCTATTCCACAACGTCGCTGGACTCACATTTCGGTAGTGGCTAAAGAAGACTCCCTTAAGCTATATGTAAATGGAATGTTAGATAACTCCATAGGACTAAATGGGAAATTGGTGAAAAGTTCTGGTGATATAACACTAGGGAGAAAATTTAAACATCCTGGACTAAAGGTAGGTTGTTGATTTAATTATACACAAGTTTAGGGATACATGGATGAACTACGCATCTACAATTATCCGATGGGAACTCATGAAATAGCATCTTTTGCATCCAATAGTCTGACTGGATTTGATAGCCCCTATAGAGTGCAACTTGGATCTACATCATGCGAATATAAAGATGCTAATGCCAATGGATTCTGCCCATCCGGATATAAAATATGCTCCCTGGACCAATTGTATATTTCAGGAGCTCATATCGCACGTGTTAATGGATGGATGCATTCGAGTAATCAAATATGGCACAAGGACCTGACTAATATAGACGATACATATCGTGTAGCATTATGCTGTTCCTAAAATTTAAACCTTACATTTCTATAGTTTTGTACAAGGGAATTTGTCTCCCACAAAAATGTATACAAGACTTTTTTATTCCAGGGGGTATACCTCGGGAAGTCTTGGTATGATTAAAATTGCGATCACGTGCATTTATACCCAATAGTTGATTTTGCAATATTCTAATTGGTTTTTCCCACCTCACAAGCTTTAGCTTATTGAGCTAAAATACATCTATAGATTATAAGAAAACATACCCCGGCTTTGATAGAGTCGCGTTCCATTATGTTGACATTATCTTCAAAGCAAAAAAATGTGATTTCAAGCCTATATGAAACATCAATAAATGCGCAGCTAAATGTCGGAATTGTGTCCTTTGGTATAAATGAGGTTATCGTGCTAGTTGTTTTCCCTAGGGTAATCAGTTGATTAGTTATAACATGGTGTCTTCGGGGAGTCGCGTCCATTAGTACATCTGTTCTAACAAAGCTAATATCAACTTTCAGGCAATGCCGTTTAGACTCCGAAAAGTCAAACCTGAGCTCAAACCATGAATTTGTGGTAAAATCCATATCTTCGGAATCTTCAATTCGACTGAATCCAGATATATGACACACGCAAAGTTTATTTCCTTCACAAGAAAATTTTAGCGCTTCTGAATAATTCGCTATGATTATAGTTAAAAATACCTTCGCCTTCTACTCTGTTCCTTTCCTTAAAGGAACATGATACAAGAGATTTCATCGTTTCCAAAGACGTATCATACAAACAACATGTCTTCACCTCAAGCTTCTCGAGAAACATATTCAATGCTTCATCAATATTCTCCGCTGAAGCACTGTCACCTTTACCATATAACTCTGGATTTAAAATATCACCAAACCATTCCTTCAGCTTTTCTATACGGTGAATATCACCTGTTTTTGCTAAATTCGTAAAGTCAGCAACAATGCTATTAAAGCAGTGCAGTACGTTAATATATGCTATTCCATCTAAATTTTCTAAGTCAGAAATTGAATCCCATAGTACTAAGAATGTGTTTAAATCACGATATAGCTGAATGCTCAATTCTTTTGGTTCACTTAAATCTTCTTCCGATTCTAAAAGGTTTACTAGGCTGGATTCATAATTGAATAGCATGTTATCCGTTCCATAGTTGTTAGATATTATGCTCTTGCAATCTCTATAAAAATCCCTGGTGGATTCACCAATCTTTGGTAGTATGGGATAGTACTTTATATCCAGAATTGGAAAATCTGTGGACATTATAATCGTCATTGCAAACTTACCATGGTAAATAGAACCTAAAACAACGAATTCCAACCTTTCTGAAATGCTATATTGATGTTTGGGGTCAGATGAATTGCGATATTGTACAGTAACGTAAACGTAATAATTGATTCTGAAGTATGATAAACTTTAGGTATTAAACTAACGAGGCACTTGAGCCTTTGAGAGATGGAGGAATAAACGGAGGAATTTTGCATCGGTACTGATCTAAATGGTCTTATGGTAAATGTGTAAACTTACAGCTGAGCTCCTTGGATTGGCCGTTTATCTCTTTTCCTGTGCAAAATAGTACAGAGTCCGATGAATATATGAGAAAGACATTTTGGTTTTGCGATAATTTGCTACTCTCTTCCAGAAGAAATGGAAAGCGTAACGTAGTTTGAATTTTCGACTTTACCTTGGCTTTATCGTCGGCTATAAGGACGCCGTAGGTATTTATTGCAACAAAATCAACAGTAAATGTGGAATTCAATTTTGTTTCTACGTCATAAATGGGTATAAGCTTCACGAAGCAACAAAAAGGACCGCCGCTGACATGAAAAGAATCTGGGACAATGATTTCCAGTCTAAATTTACTATTTTTGTCCTTATCCCTTTCGACGCCCATTATACAAGACTTTATCAAGTACAAGGTGGGCTCCAAGATGCTCTTGGGGACTAGTGTGTAGACAAAAAATCACGTATACATAATATACCGGTTAAATGTTATTATATATTGGTGAATATCCTTCTAAACGTTTCACTCCGTTCTACAGCTTGAGGCAATGTACCGTAAAATTCGACCTTGCCATTCAAAACGACAACTTTATCTGCACGTTTAGCAATGTCTACCTTGTGCGTAACGATTAAAACTGTCCTTCCATGTTTAGCTAAATCTATTGTGGTGGAAATGAGCTCCTCAGAAAAGCCATCAAGTGCGGAAGTTGGCTCATCCAAGATGAGCAATGGTGTATCCTTCAAAATTGCTCTTGCCAAAGCTATTCTCTGCTTCTGTCCAGAAGATAGCATGACTCCATTTACACCTACTTGGGTATCATATGCCAAAGGAAGAGTGTCTATGAAATTGTTAATGTTACACAATTTCGAAACTTCCTGTACCCTCTCAAAGGAGACTTGTTCGTTTCCGTACATAATGTTCTCCTTAATGGACATTGAAAATAGTGTAGGTTCTTGAGGTACAACAGCGAAAACCTTTTGTCTTATCCACTTTGAGCTTAAGGATTGCATATCTACTCCATCCAAATATATAGTACCTGAAGTGGGTTGATATAAAGTTGTAAGCAACTTGGACAGGGTACTTTTCCCGGCACCACTTGGGCCAACAATCGCCACCAGTTTTCCCAAATCAAACTTTAAATTGATATTCTCCAAAACTGGCACATCTGGTCTAGATGCATATCTGAAGGAGACATCTCTCAGCTCAATTTCTCCATTTAAATGCTTCAAAACATCCTCATTTTCCTTTGCCTCTGGCAAATCATGTATATCGTATACTCTTTTCATTGAAATCGATGCCTTTGTGGTCTCAGTATAAATCTTTGAAAATCCCGTTGCACCAAGTCCCAACAAGACACCATACAAAACAAATGATGCTAATTTTCCCACAGATATTGTACCACTTCGCAGCTGTTTAGCTCCAAAATACAACATTACAAGAGAACAAAAGTTAAAACCTGCTAGAATTGCTCCCACTAATATTCCATCGGAATTATTAACTCTGTATGCCAACAAATCACAAGAATCTAGCCCTCCTGAAAAACGTTGAATTTCATAGTCTTCCTGTCCAAAATTCTTGACGTTTTCGATGCTGTTGAGTAACTCTTCAGCTTTTCCATTCACAGAGTCGATCATTTCCTTCTTTTGCAAACTTGCTTTCTTGACAATGCTAGAGTACTTTACTAAACAAATACCCATCACAGGTATACACAACATTGTAATAAATGTCAATGATGGAGATATACAAAATAATTGCAAGGCTCCTCCTATTGTAGAATTACAAGATCGCAAAAATTGTGAATAACTATTAATCATTACTTTGGGACCTTCTTCGCAGTCAACTAATAATCTTGACAATAGATAATTTGCAGCTGTAGTATGAAAAAAAGGAACCCCTTGTGAGATGAGCTTTTTGAACATCTTTTGTCTGCACCTTTTTTGAATCAAATAGATTGCATTATTTATGTGAGATACTCTAATCCATGAAGCAATACTACCGGTAATATACAACGGCAAAGAAGAGAATGAAAGCTTCTGAAATAAACTTGTTGGAAATACCCCTCCGGAGATTGACAAATGAGGGTTAATGTTCCAAACGGGAAATGGAAGTGTATACTGAGGACACCCCAAATCATCTTGACCGGCACCTGCCGAGTCTATCATAGCTCCAATCATTTTAGGATAAATCATATTGGTGACTGCGTTCACCACAAGTGCGCAACTGCCTACAGAGAGATAGTAGATTTCGTCCTTTTCTAATTCGTTCACAAACCGTCTTACAACCTCTTGTATTGAGAAATCTTTGCGAGTTGCGTCATCGACGTCTTCCTTGAACGGTACTGAGTTTGTATTACCCATTTTTAGCAAGACTTGGAATATCGGTTAAAGGGCAAGTGGCTGCATTCAAACTGGTACACATTAGAGCTTGTGGATTAGCGTATGAAGTAACCACTACAGTGTCCCTTACAATTAAGCTCAACTTAACAAACTATTGTACAAATAAACAACTTCATTGAGTGAGTAAAACGAGGCAAACAAAACGACCTTCCTAAAACATAAACGAGTGCTTAAATTTTGTGTGCGTGTTTTAAGCAGGTGTATACTATACAAAATCATAAATTAAGCAAAAGTGATTCGGAACGATCTCTTCCCCATTTGAGATCGCTGCCACAGCTCCCAAAGCTACTTTACCCGTGGGCCATAGTATGCATAAAGTAACACTTTGATTACTTTGCACTTTGGTAAATATTTTGTATGATATTTCCCTAAACTGGCAATCATAACCTGCCAGTCACCCAGTTGAGGTCTTTTACAAATTTGGGCCATCCGTTGCCATCGTTTGATATTCTCTGGGTATTATTTTCCTTGTAAGTTTTTGTGTCTCTTTTTCTCTGTCTTTGGACGTCCCTATGTACTGCAACCTCCAAGTTCCAGCTCATTTCTCTTGTAGGTCCTAAAGATGTCAAAGGCTGTTTACGCCAAGTTGTGGATGGCCACATCGCAGTATCATTTGAGGAGACAATACGGTTGGATGCAAGTCTGGTACGGTTTTACTCTGATTTTACGCTACTCTACAGGAAACGTCTGGCTCCATGGAGTGTCTTGTACGGAGCTGTAGGTTTGTGGATGTTCTTCCCCGCTCTCAGCTACGACGCCAAAAAGAAGGTGACATTTGGCCTCTGGAGTCCTCCAGATGTCGGCTACTACAAGTTCCAAGTCAAGCCCGAGGAATAAGTAGTTTCTCCCATGTATCATGCTATACTAGAGCAATAATGAGCTTTTAATCTGTTGTTATCTGTCTAGTCACTTTAAGCAGCCTTTTCAGCTCCAAACTGCGGCCCCATGTGTAACTCCTCGGATGAATGACCTTCCTTCCAGTCATTTTGGTTTAGAAGTCGTTGTGACTGTTGAAATGCGGTCTTTAATGTATACAATTGCCACACTGCGGCTGTGAATGTTCCCTTTCACACTACACACAAGACATGAAGTGGATTCTTTTAATATTATCGCAATGTCACACATTCTCTTGTTTATAGCGATAATATGTTGTAATATCGCATTACTATCATCCAGTCAAGCTGCTAGTGCCCAAAAGGTTACATTGGAAGACATCTTTGTGGATTCCTACAGAATAGGATCGGAACTTTCTGAAAAGGATGAAGAGAAAAAGAAGCTTGTGTCCAAAGCTGTTGAACGTGTATCCACCTCATTCGATGTGAATGGCTACAAGTGGTTTCTGGATAACTGTAAGTTTCAGGATGCACAAAAAATCCCCTTTTCAGTAATGAATCGCAAAACAAAGGAACGCTTTACGCAGGCATTGGTCCACCCAATGTTTAATAAGCCTCACGTATGCTAATAGTAAATGTGTAATGTTTTTTCAGTGTGACAGAGGCACTTGGACAGACTCTGTCAATGGGTCAATATCGCAAATTCCATTTCCTGGAGGTCCATACAGAAGCAGCGGCTATGACTTGTCAAAATGGTACTTTTAAATTTGCCAAAAATATACCAACAGGATGGCTAATCTATTCAAAACAGTAAGAACCCCCGCCTCGGCAAATCAACCCGGCATCGCAAATATGGCAATGCAAAGTTTTGATCAAGTAAAGGGAATTATACAGGCAGCAATTGCTATAGTAGTAGATGTGGTACCTCCCTCTATTCTAGGAACGTATGTCATACTCCTGAAAATAGAAATTTCATAGGCCATTACCTTGCTTACCAATGCTAACTGGTCGAAACTGTATCGGTTCTGTATTATATCCTATATCAGCTACAGATTTTGTTGTGGCAGATATTATAGATTCAACAATGAATGGAATAATTTCGGCCTTTCCAGCCAAATATGCAGCAAAGGTTGGTAGAACAAGCGATGTGCAGTATAAAATATGGTACGTTTCCTAATCATATCTCAGAGACTTTGCAGCGCAACCGCATATCTAGGAATGTACTGTGCAAGTTTATTTCCAATGTGTGCAACTGGAGCGGCACAGGTAACCCAGACGTTTCCTATTTGCTTTGTTCAATGTTTGGCTACTCTTGTAGCATGTCCTGGGTTTTGGATCGATGATATAATCGGTGCTTGTGGTGGAGACGTATCTGTCCCTCCATTCTGCTCATTTTCCCTATTCGTAAACCATCCAAGAATACCTCCTCAATACACCACATATGAAGCATCCAAGCTTTATCCAGAAGCATGTCCAAAATATGATAGTAAATTAGGTATGTTCACTAGGCTCAATATCATTTTACAGATATGCCTCTTGACCTTTACAAGGGTGAGGTTCCTCACTCTGCAATTGATGATGAAGCCAAAGAACATGTCTCTATTGCCAAGAACCTAGAAAAGGAGTTAGGGGAAAGCATGGGTGCAAGTCAACTAAAACCCTGTGATTGTGATGCGATTAAAACAATTTGCCAATTACACGTGCCATATCCAATACACGTACGTTTACTGGGCTCAATATCATTGTACAGATTTTACCTACTGCAACCGTTTCTGAAACACACTATCAAACACCAGAATATATAAGTGAAGATGAAAAACGATGTTGCATAGAATGTAAACCAATTTGGGAAGCGCTATACTCTGTATAGCATCTTAAAACCTAACCTGACTCAGAGTCTTGCAATGCTACATGATTATATCAAACTAAAGACAACAAACCCTCAAGGAGCGACCTAGTCTCAAAACAGTAGTGTCTTCGTTGGGATTTGCGTACACTGTATAGAGGAACCAAATTTGCCTAAATTACATTTTATATCTAAATAAAATATACCCCAATGTTGCCTTTAATTTCAAAGTGTCTGCGCGGTTGAGGAACCAGACGTTCACAACTTTTAGCCACCAGTGAATCCTATGTCATTTATTCATACTATGTTCAACTAACGTCTAGCTGCGATATGTGAGCCTTGTTAATAATGGCTTTGCCGCATTTATTCGCGACACAGTTGATTTGTGGCAACAATGAATCCTAAGTGTATTGTATGTATTCATACAAACATACCTCCAAAGATCCATTAAATGCCTTATTTATCCGTCTAATACCTTTAATTGGGGCGCTTGTACCTTGTAACGGAATCATCCCAGCCTAAGGTGTATGCATTACTGCAAGGTAAACGCACTCCAATGTGTTCTGCAAGACGTTGGTGTGGCTTTGGCTTGTCAAGCTCATAGGTAAAAATGTTCTTGCCGGGAATTCCATAGAGTCTGGCATAGATCATTGGCGGTAAGTCTGGTCGCTTTTTCCTCGGAATACCAACAATAGACATGACATCCTCATCCTCCCCAAGTGGGACGGATTCTAGTATTTTTTTTATTGCAGGTGGATTTTGTTTAATAATCCTGATACCTCTTCTACCTTTTCCTTCTCTTATTTTCCAGTCCAGTTGAATCTACTCTCGATATTATCTCATCGCTCTGCAAACCTGTGGAGCTGGCTCGGTCACTACTTCAGTAACATCTTCTTCCTCCTTCGTCGTGACGGTAACAGGGTCTGGACCATCACATCTGCACAATAATGAATAGGCAAACTCTTTATATTGAATGGGCAATGTAACTTACATTCGTTCCAGATAATTAAACTCCATGCTGGCAGTCTACCTCCTACAGTATGAGCTGTAGCAAACAGAGTCGGCAAATTTTTGGTATAAACTGCATTAAGTGTAAATAAAGATGCTGATGCACTGCGTTAAGTTTGTAACTGGCCAAATTGGTCCATTTACTATAGTTAAAAGCAAACCGTAGCCATAAACACAATGTATTTGGCACAAGGAGGAAAACACAAATTTTATAAGTGATAAATTAGTTTTCTTTAAAGTGAAAACAGTAATGATGGCTGCAAAGTGGATCTGGACGGAGAAAAAGTTGCCTCGATGTGTTTGAAGGAGGATCGGTGCACGTGACGATTTAAAGGAACTTTAAGAATCTAACAATACACACCGCCGTCTCCTTTTATTGATAAAAATTTCATGTCGAATTAACGTCGGCAATATCGACATTAGTTATGGAATCCGGGAGGCATTGTCTGGTCCACCTTCTTCTGCTGTATTTGCCAACAATTTAGCACTTGCATACATTTGAAACACTTTATACTACTTTAAATGGGATGTTATTTGACAAATCTGTACAATGTGTGAGGCATACACATAAACTAACCTGTGCCAGTTGAAACAACTGTCTAGTAGTTGCTCTTCTAACTCCAGAAATGCAACCAGCCCTGAAATCCTTTGTGTGTCGTGAGTAAACATACCTCATTCGCATTTCAGGATGCATCTTTAGATATTTTGAAATCTTGGATTTAAGAATAGCTCGTCCCTTGTTACCCAATTTAAACATTCCTGCGCCCTTAAGGGTCTGCCAAAGTTTGTCACTCATTCCAATAAAATCAATGTTTGTCAAATCTATCTTCTTCAAGTTACCTCTGTACAATACATTCTCCAACGCCTCATCACCAGTGGTTCTAACAGCATTAGTATCATTGTAATTCATAGATTTTTGAGAAAATTTTTGCATGGGTTTCTGAGCATGGTTATTATAATATCCGTGAGATAATCCAGCCTGGTTATTGTATTGTGATTGATATTTGTTGTAAAAATCAAATTCATCTATATTACCTCCGAGCGAATTGGAATCTACAACTGGGTATATATCTGAAGTATTTACACAACGAGCCATATTTTGCGAACCTGGTATCCCATTTGCACTTGAAGCATAATCGTGCTGATTAGGATAAGGGTTCCTGTGGCAGTAATTTTTACGTGTCATCGTATTACCAAAATATCCAGTTGAATAAGGATCATGCACCATATCATACAAGTCTACTCGGTTAGAATCCCCTATCTGTGCTGAGCGCTGATGATTAGCATTTTCATTATTGTATGTTGCACCTAGACAATAATTTCCCCAAGGATCAGATGCGGAAATCTGACTATTCAGTCCTAATCCAATATTGTTGTTCCAAACATACTGGGGATTAGGGTCATAAGCCAGATAGTTATTTTGAGGGACACTAAACAACTGCGTTAAATTTATATTTTCCCTAAAGCTATCACGTTGATCGTTCCCCGTTGCATAATTATTGAAATGGTTCTGAAATGTTTTATTGATATAAGCGTCCACTTTCCCCAAGTTTGATTCATGTTGAAAGCCGTTTGTCGACTTGTCGTAATAAGGCAGTGCTTCATTAGCCATGTAACTGCATGTTGAATCTGTATTTTCTTGTGTTACAACCGGGTAATTGTCATTCCACCGCATATGTGTGTCTGCTTGGTAGTTGTGTGAAGTCAGATCTATACCCACATTACCATCGTTCACATCCTCAAAATTTGACCTATTTAAATCTTTTTTTCCATCTTCAACACAATTCTCATAATCGTATTTTGTATTAGAGGCTAAATTTTTGCATGCATCATGATTAATATCATCCTTTGGATAAATGTTGTACCCTTCACCAGCAATTAAGTTAGTTCCATCGTTGTAGATATTCTGCGTGATTGTGTCATGAAGAATATCAGTTGTATGTGTATTAGGTGCTTTGGAGCCAAAATTTGAGTATAGATCGTCTCTGCCATATTGATCTAGTTGTGATTGGATGTTATCTGCTTGGGCGTGTTCTATATTGTACGTTAATCCACCGTTATTATCTGTATTAGACTCATTTGAATAATTGTACGGCCAAACATTGTTTTGTTTCATGTCAGAATATAGCATATTTGGTGACATTAAAGTGGTAATCCTAAGGGAATTGTTGCTACATTAAATTTTTATATTCCAAATATTAAATCCGAAGATTTATTAAAACACGGGTTAGGATTTATTTCCTATTAAAACGAAATTCAAAGGTATGGCATATGGGTGCCAATATTAAATCATTAAAAAGCTATTATCAAACTCTGATGTTGTTTGTCTAATAACTTCCTAGTAAAAACCGTGAAGTCTACTGTATCAGTAGGCATTAAAACAAAATTTTTATATTTTATGATCTTTAAAACTGACAATGTCTTTAATATCCTTACGGGACTGTGCTAGACTGCGTTTGTCTATACTTGTTTTATATCATCTGTCCTATTTCCATGGGAGGACATGCAAAAACAGCCTTGTTGAACTCCAAAAAACCTTAATGGCCACTTTGTCTATGTCTTAATTAGCAGTTTTAATCCGCTTAGTTCCCTTGGATCGCTAGTTTAACGAGTATAAATACCCTCCCATCTATTAAAGATGTCTCATCCTATTTAGACAGTAGGCAATTTTTGTCGTCTAATAAACAAAAATTTTACTACTTGAACGCATGCATATGTTATATCCACTATTTAAACAAACGGATATATTATTTAAGGATTGATAAAGGCAAGTACGTGTTGTACATGTCATTTGCGCCTCCTTTCCATGATCATAAAGATACTCGCCACATTAAACAAAACCGGTGTAAAGATCTACTGACGATGTTAGTTGAATATATGGATACACTTTTTATAGAGATTAAATGGCAGTACAGCAAAGATTGGAGGAATAGGAGAGGCATAATACAGAGTTCGCTGGAGCCTTTTAGAGAGCCACAAAGCTATAACGATGGCATCATTCGTGTTTTCCACTATTCAAACGATTAATTTCCGTAAATCGCTTGCTATAGTAGACCTAGTGTGTAAATAGCCATTCCTGTACATACCTACTCCAGTGACAACCGCCAAAAAATGTGTTCTATGAAACTATAGACATGAAAAGTAGAGATGTTGCGTAACATCGGAGCGAATATAGCCCTGGTACGCAATTTTAAAGCCAAAAGAAGACACACCTAAACAACACGCTGTAACATCCACTGGAATTTGCCATAAAATGGATGTATTTCCATATAAAAATCAGACCGACGACTCGGAAACTCCTCTAGGTCATATCTAGGGAGAAACTGATCTTGATACTTGACCAGTTTTTATATCTCACGGTAACATATGGAAATAGGGTCAAATATTTGAAATCATTCCCATCCTGAAGAAATTCTATCAATATGAGACAATTTCAGTTCCTTTGCTCGGTTACACATTTGTATTGGGTCCCCCTTAGCGATGTCGCAGCTATACCCTCAGTTGTACACACATGAGGTCGATTCGCTATATTTTCATAGAATTCATGACCAAATATTGTAAAGTAATGTGTTTTGTTCTTGTCTGGCGCAACACCTCGTATATTCGATAATTTATGCTCATATCCTTACTATTTCCTTGTTATAACCCTTAAAATGTAAGATTTACTCACCCTCTTATTTATGAAATTAGAGGAGGTTCTGAATATAATTGAGGTATCAGATGATGATGTTGAAGTAACTGATAACACAAGTACAACTGATAATAAAAAAACACGCCTAAATTATTCTCAGATCATAGACGATTTTTTCAGTGATACGACATCAGATGATTCTGATTCTCTGGGCATTACAGACACTGAATCAACCTCTGCCAATATTTCAACTTCTTTACTGGGAGAAGAGATTCATGCTATTACAGACGATATCAAGGGAAATTCTATCGCAAATTCACCGAAAGAGGTACTTTTATCGCCAAAATCCCCGCAGGTTGAGTTAAACAATGTTACAAATAAGAATGATGAATCCTCCGATTTTGATACTGAGACTCTGGAAAAATGTCAATGCAATATAGATACAGAGACACTTGTAAATCAATTATGTGAGTCATGTGGACCGCTATTTGATTATGTAAAATATGGAGTTAAAACGAAGTTGCATGACTGGGATAACGTCCACAAATTACACTTTATTCACAATATAGGATCACTCAATTCTTGTTCAACGCCAGTCAGTAATAAAGATGATTCAACAACAGATCCACAAATTGGGATAGATGAAGATGTATCTAATATTTCGCAAGTATTCCTGAAATCATTAGGGTTACCATGTGCCACACTTGAAGATGGTCCAAAGAATAAGTTGGAAATTAAATTCCGTCATACGCTATCAAAACCACTTGAGGAATTGAAAATATTTGAATATGGTTTGTTTCCACTAGAAAATGTATATAGGCTAAATTCTAGTGGGTCGGAGATTATCATTTCATGCATAGCCTCCAGCACAGATTCCCTAATTGTTGGAACAACACACGGATCAGTGTTTATAACTGATTTATCAAGCTACAATGCGGAACGTCAATTTGGCTCTTATAACGAACAAGAAACCTTTGATTCTAAACCCTGCTCGGCCACCTGGTATGAGATTGATTCACAAAAGGATGTTTCTGTAACCTCTTTGGATATTTTACCAAATACAAACTGGGCTACAATCGGTTATAGTAATGGAACCGTTAAACTCATACAAAATTCTAAGACACCCTGGCTAGACAAAAGTTATTCGACCACCAAAGGTGAAGATGATCTAAGAAAGGATGATGTACCTAATCAACAATCTAATTCTAAGAGTCTAGGTATGATGGCAAATGCTGTCTCATCTGCTTTTAGTGGTCTTAAAAAGTCAACCACACATGCAGTGTGTTCGACTCGTGTTTTTGACAATGCAGTTATGATTTCCAAATTCACATTTGATGATTCATGCGAAGAGATCATTTGTTGTAACAAAAAATCCGTGGCAATTCTCACATACTCTAAAACGGTTTTGTCCCATAGTCTAAATGTTAATCATTTGCAGTCGTTGAACAACCGTCTCGCGGATTCGGATAGAATATTAGATATTGTTTGTTTATCTTCGAATCCGCAGTCTAAATTTGTAACTGGTACTGCGGTTGGTGGTGTTTCCGCCATTTTAACTCTTAAAAGTTGTATAATCCTATCATCAAGACCAAAACTATCGGTTTTGTTCACTGTATCTTTGGACAAATTGTTTAATAAGGTTATGCCAATTGATGGTATAAATGTAATCCCAAGTGTTACATGGTTAATATTTAACAATGGGAAAAGGAATGTAAACCCACTGCTACTTATTTCAGTTGGTAATAGGGTGAGATTTATCCTTTGCACGACACAAAATGCCAAAAATGCTCCTTTGCTCAATTGTGCTAATCTTGGAACCCTCAGTTTTCCCTCAAAAATACGGTACATTCACATGGTAACACGCCTTATGTTCGCAATTATGGATGTAGACAAGGTTTTGCACATTGTCCAAATAAATTTGCTTGCTAATCCGATATATTATGACGTTATCAGATCAGTCGATCTAAATGAGCTTAGCATAAACATGGGCTTAGACACGGAAAAATATGGTGAAAACTGGATCTATGACATAGTTGGGAATATTACTGTTCACTCCAAGACCGTAAAAATGATAGCAAAGGGATACAAAAAATTTGCGAATCTGGTAGCAGATTTGTTTCAGGGAAAGAAGGCAGAGGCTTCATTCGATTTGAAAAATATTTCTCTTTTGGTTTCAACACCATTGGGAATTTTTAATATCGAAATAAATTCTTGGATTAAAGTTATAGGTGAACTGGTTGCATCTAAACTTTTCTCGGAGGCTATAGCAATTATAGTGGCTTTATCTGAAGAAATTATCCCAGGTTTATTTGATTTTACAGCATTTAAGACTAATATTAGTCAGTTATTATTATATACCCTCCATCAGGCTTCTGCTCACATTATAAAGCTCGTCAAATTTATGAATGATACCCAATCTTTATCTCCAAATTTGTCTCTTGATGAAATTACAAATATAACTGAATCAGACCATAATTGGAAAGTAAAGGTAAAAACAGATGTAGAAAACCAAATCAAAATTCTATGCAATAGCATGATTGATGGGTGTATATTGCTGCAACTTTATGATCCTCTCAATAAGTTGGTTTTTCGCTGCTTTTCTACAATAAAGTTGGAACATATCTTTGTAAAGTCTATTCTCTTGAATTTTTATCAAAATAGGGCGAACTTAACACACTTGGATTCACAAGTACTAGAATCAATTCTCGATACCTATGACAATGTGTTGGATTACATCGTAGATAAATGTATGATTGATATAGAAAATGCTGAAGATCTTATCCTTTTTCTGGATGAAATGAACTTGGGAGGGAGTACTGTGTGCTTGTCTCAAAAGGAAGCTTCAGATATTTGGAAATCTAGTGGTTTAAGTGGCTATAATCAACTTGATCCAATATTGCTAATATATAACATTTTATCAAACAATCTTGTTAGTATGCAGCTCTTTTGTTTCAAAAACAAAATCCTCATAGATGCAAATAAGGCATTGTGCCGTTTATCTAAACATCACTTGTGGCATGCCCTAATGTATTGCCAGTCAGATATGGCTGAGGATATCTCTGTACTCATGAACATTTACATTTCTGAAGCTTTGGATAAATGTAGATCTATAGGTACAACGGTTTTATCTCCTGATACCTCAGTAACGAGTAGTATTGATTTGTCTAACACTATTGAATACAATCCTTTGTTATATATTGTTCCATTTGAAACATCTGAAAAACGCTTTATAATTCGTGTTTTGTTTCTCACCCTTAATACTTTTTTGACATTTGGAAATTCTGGCATGGAGACTAAACTCACTACAGAATATTATCGAAATATAATTTCTTTTTTATTATCTTCATCATCGCAAGAAGTAAATGTAGAACTTCCTATAACTTCAAAATTTGTATATGCTACTCGTGTTCCACAACTAAAAGACGTGAAATTCGACTATTCAAACTTCGGAAATGAGCGTTTTGGTTATGATCCTAGGACTATTGATGATACATTTATAATGTACAATCTGATGGTCTTATCTCCTAGGTTGCTATTTGTTTGTTTCGCAAATTTGTTCATAAATTGTGATGAATATTTTGAATCCAATGAAGCCACTATAGGCTCAAAAATTGAAACGTTCAACTTCTTTTTGAGCAATATCATACCATGTATTTACAAACTTGAATCTTCTGTCGATGATTCAAATCAATCTATTGAGTTTATAAGGAACATAAAGACGATGTTGGCGATATTAATACTCGGAACGACTATTTTTACAGAAAATTTCTTTTTGGATCACAGAACTCAAACTTTGGCTATACACTCACTTCTAGACCTTAATAAATATCATAAAAATGCAGTTGTAGTTAATGATATATCATGTTCTTCGAGTGAACTTACAAACACTGAAGGTTTTTTTAACAATAGAAGCTATCATAATATTTTTTCAAAGAAGAAAGGTGAAAGCACAAACTTGCGTGATATAGTTTTAAAAATGTATTTAACAGAAGATACATTGGAGCTATTGACATCGTATATACAGAGATCAATTTATTTTATTTATTCAACTATTGACCGCAATATGAATTTATCTGATGATTCGAATTTCATAAATATTATGGAAATATGTAAAAACTTTACTTGTATGGCAAAAACTAAGAATATCAAACTTCTTCTTTGCGAAGTTTCTGCAAAATTTGAGAGTATATTTAAAGATTATGGATCATCAGGTGAACCATCCTCTGTTTTTCTTTATATAGAAAAATTGATAGAGTATATGAAGATGGATACTGGAAGCAGTTTTTCTCCTGAAAATGTGACACAACTACTTATTTCTGATGTTAATTTCAGGAAGAAGGTAGTGATTGCTGTAATGGATAATTTACCTATGCTTATTAATTTGGACTTGTCAAGGGTTACAAGTATCCTGGCTAAATTATTTTCTCTGACGGATATTATGAAAATATTCAACGAAGACAACTTGGAAACGTTTTCAGATATGCTCTTAAATACTCTTTCTGATGTTCCGGATCTTCAACTGTTGGTTTTGGATTCGTTTTTGAGATCGAATACGATATCGGATGAGATGAATAATCTATCAAACTCTTACTTTGATAAATATTTAAAGTTGCTCAGCTTGTACGAAAAATCAAATGTTTGTGAGTTTTTGAAAACTCAAAAGATTCTAAACATTACATATTGTCTAAATGTTTGCAAAGAAAATTCTATTGAGGATGCCGTGATATATCTCTTAATACGTGCTGGGAACATTGAAGAAGCTACTGTGTGGCTATTGAAATCATTTACCAGATCTATAAATGCGGATATAGATTTATGTTTTTCCATAGTAGAAACTTCTTCCAATCTCTGTAAAGACCACGAAATGCAACTTTCACACGAAACAGTAGAAAGGTTTTGGTTTACGGTGTTAGAAGTTACCATTTTTTGCTACAAGGAAAATTTGGAAGATCTCCATAAAGAAAAAATTTGTGCACTCATTGAAAAGATTTTCACAATGGGCATATTAAGATTTGTAAACTTCAGAGTTACCTTGACAAAGATTATAGAGTATGATTCGCTGTTGGTGTTTTTTCGCTTGCCATTACATAATTTAATCTCTGACTACATAATGCAAACATTTATGGCTGATAATGCAGTATCAATATCTAAAGATTCGCTTAATAATGAATTTAAAGAGGGGTATCTGTTTAGTAATAGAGGAATTGTGATAAGCACCTCAAACCGAATGCTCAGAACAAACAAACCTCTAATTTGTCCCGTCTGTAAAGAGGAGCTGGGACCATCCATAATGTCTGGGGTGGGTAATGGTCAAAAAAAACATACAAAGCAGGGTAGCAAATCTAGATTTAAAGGTAGCACATCGCAGACTACTCATGCAAATAACATTACACCATTTGAACAGAAGATTGGAGTCGTGGTAAATGTTCCAATTTATGGTGTAAAGAATAAAATGGATGAACCTAGTTTACCAGAACAAACAATTAGTGTTAAAAACCTTTATAATGACAGATTATCTACCTTTGCTCGTAGAAACTCGGCATCAAAAACTGATTCTGAAGCACACAAGTCTCCAGCTCTTACAATATTGGACCAACGGATCAAGAGAGGATTTGGCACAAATTTGCAAGCTGAGATCCCCGTAAAGGTATTTTGGTGTAAACACGCGTTCCACCAAGAATGTGCACCAACAACATGTCCTATCTGTACTGAATAAATAATCTACAAATTAATACATGATTATGCTAGACATATTGGGTGGTAGTTTTGGACTTCTTGAACAAAGTATGGTCTTTCAGATGATCCTAGGTTGTTATCGTAACCGTTTATACACTCGAGGATCGTTGCGGGTCCAAAGTGACCGAATCTCATGTGTCTCCTTGGGACCATTACTTCAGAATATACACATGTTGAACACTTTTTAGTATCATCGTCTATCGTAATTGTTTTGCATTTGAAGTCGACCTTTATGTTGGCATCTGCTTCAGATTCATCGTCCGTTTTATTGGAAAACCTCCTTATCTGAGTTCCTTCCTTTGCATTTTCTATCCTTTTAGCGTACTCTTCCGCGTCCTTCAGGGGAAGGTAGAGAGTCCGAACAGTGACACCGTCCTTATCTTCATTGGTCAATGTGCATTCAGCTATCCTTCTTTCCAGTTTCCTCTCGCTTCCATCACTGGAATTCGATGAAAAGAATTTGTTTGAGAAGAATGATAAAAAGTTTCTCGGTATCCCAAGGGAATCTTCATCTAGGAACTTAGAAGTAGAGTTGCGTTGCTGTTCCAAGCCTATTAAACTGAACAAATATTCATATACTGCTGAATCGTTATTATATTTACATGAGTTTGAGGAGGAAGGCCGCTGTAGCAATCTACTCGACTGCAGAAGACCACCAACGGCAAGTGAAGTGTAAAACGAAAGCAGCAGAAATGCCTTTAGCATTTTTACTACTATCCCTAATAATATTCAAATTATAAACTTTTATCTAGTGCCGGGCCGTTTGGCTTGTAGTGAGTTGGCCAAACGATTGTAGGGACCTCCACAGGAAACTCAGATACAGACACCCATAAACATATACAAATAATCCTAGCGACAAACGGACGAAAATGTCCCATTTCGTGGGTTTTGGGTCAAATGTGCATTAGTCGACTGGAAAGGTGGAGCCTCAGTTCAGATGGTCATAACCGACGCTATAGATCCAGATAAACATTTTAGTAACGAAAAGTGAATAACTAGTCTGAGAATCGTCTGGAAAATGCCGCCAGAGGTAGACGAGGTCGTGAAAATGGATGAAGAATCAACTTCAACACTCATTCTATATTGAGCCAAGAGCTACAAAAATGCGAAAATTAGGGAGAGTAGATGGCAATTAATCCGAAAAACGTCGACGCGAGACTTCCCCATATGTCCAGGTTGCACATCCTAAAAGCGGACTTTGCCCATTCCATATCTAACTGGATCGTATATATCTTGTTATCTATGGTACCTTATGCTATAGTATTTATCTCACTGTTTCACGTACTCTGTCTGGCCCACATGTATGCAATTTGTAACATTTTTGGGTCCGAATTGCACTTTTGAAGCATAAATAATACAATGAAGGCAAGGTTTCGTGTAATTTCGTCTGGGATACTGCAAGGCTTTGCCCAAAAGTACTCCATTAGACAGTACTCAGCTCTGGCGGCTCGCTCCAAGCTCATTCCTCTTTTGAGTGAAACAAAGGTTTTCACCGCCTTCCACAGCAGTCGTGGGTTTGCCAAAGGTTTGTTTTGTCGCAGCGTAAGCCATGTAACTCGTAGATGTCAGAGTTATCAATGTGCCTACCCTCGGAGATTCCATTAGCGAAGGAACTTTGGCAACTTGGAAGAAAAATGTCGGTGATTATGTGGATATAGACGGAGTATTGGCTATTGTAGAAACAGATAAGGTGACCGTTGATGTCAACTCTCCGGCTGCTGGTGTTATCATGAAACAATATTCAAATGAAGGTATGTAGCTACGATTTTTAGCTGTTTTTAGGTGACACTATATTCGTTGGAAAACCATTTATTGATCTCGACGTTTCTGCAGAAAAACCTGCTAAAACTGAAGCAAAATCTGTTGAAGCTCCCAAAGTTGCTGAGCCTACGCCTGCTCCAGAAAAGACTTTATCCAAACCAGTTCAGACACCTCCTAGTCCACCATCACCTCCAAAGGTTGTGGTTTCAGAAGGAGCTCTAGAGACTAGGGTATATTGTCCACTGTCCAGACAATTAATGTTTAGGTTCCAATGAGCAGAATGCGCATGAGGATTGCAGAGCGCCTAAAGCACGCCCAAACTGAGAATGTTATGCTCTCTACATTCAATGAATGTGATATGAGCAAAATTATGGACTTGAGAAAGGAGCTAAATGAGTCGGGAGAAGTATCTTGCAAGCTAGGTTTTGTTTCCGCCTTTATGCGCGCCTCTACTTTATCGCTATTAAAGATGCCAATTATGAATTCTTGTATGTTTACCATCTTTGCGAATAACACTCGTGCAGATATTGAAGGAAAAGAAATTGTAACAAAGAACTATGTAGATATTTCAGTTGCGGTTGCCACACCAACTGGCTTGCTGGTCCCTGTAATTAGAAATTGTGAAGGAAAAACATGGGAACAACTCGAACTTGCCTTGGTGAACGTAGCTAAAAAGGCTAGAGAAAATGGACTGACTGTCGAAGACATGACTGGTGGAACATTTACCATATCAAATGGAGGTGTTTATGGAAGTTTATTGAGCACGCCAATCATAAATCCTCCACAATCTTGTATTTTGGGTTAGTCTAGCGATTCATCAAACATTCCATACAGGTATGCATGCCATTACAAAACGCTGTGTAGTGAAGAATGATGAAATCGTAATTAGGCCAATGATGAACCTTGCCCTCACATATGATCATAGATTAATCGATGGAAGGGATGCTGTCACATTTTTGAACTCAATCAAAAAATATATTGAAAACCCCTCACTAATGCTAATTAAGTAAAATATAATTCATGTCAAATTGTAACAATTAAGCGATTTTAAAAAATACATCTAGTTATCAACATAATGTGGTTGAGGTGGGAATATGCTCGGGGGAGGGGGTATGTTCTGTATAGAACATCTGCTATGATGTTGGATAATACTTCCAATCGTTTGCGAATCAATTTTTTTGAGATAATTGGAATATTTCATAGACATTACAATCAAAGAGGTTTGGTTGCTTGCTCTTTCCATATCATAAAGACTAGAAAATGGTTGCATAGTCTCATGTGCGCGCATAGGTTGGTTCGGGATACTGCGTTTTATATTTTTCTTTCCTCTTTTACATTTTTCAAGTGTATCCTTCAAACCATCCAGTGATTCTGATTCAACATCACTACCGATGTAATTTGCAAAAATGCATATCTTTCCGTTATCAAGGCTAGTTCCTAGCTCGTCAGGAAAACGTTTGCAACACTGTTGTAGGTAGTGAACATCGGAAAAGTCCAAAGACTCTTGGTCCTCGTGACCCTCCAAATAGTAAGCGTTGTCCTTGCTAACAAGAGTTATCTTTCCACCCTTTGTTATACCCAAAAGAACATGTTTCATATTCGACAAAAGAATCTCTCTTTGATACCACCATATCTTTAGCTCTTGCAAAACTAACCGTTCCAACTGCTCTAGACATTCTTCGTGAAACAAAAACAAGGTGGAATTATTAAATAGATCCAGAACATAATCAGATTTTTTTGGTTCCACCTTTGACTTTGAATTAAATCTTTCAAATGCATCATGCTTGAGCGCAGTTGGGGAGGCCAAGGGTGTTGGAAAGCTTTGGGGAGATTTTGTTCGTTCAGCAATTAGTTTCATTATGAATACGACATGTTGGCCCCTGTTAAATAAGTTTGCAACACCTTGGCTTTCACCGTAAAAAATGTTTAGAACTGACAAGATGTAGCAAAGAATGTCCTGTTCCTTGGTAGTAGTATCTTCGTCATCCTTAAATATAATATGAGAATGCGTAGAACAGTGTTCAACTAATTTTGCAATGACACCCTTTGAAAAACCTTCAAGATGTTTGTTCATAAGCCGGTTGCTTCCTATAGAGCACAGGGCATAGGAAAATATACAAGAAGCTATAAAGGAATTTTGCTCATATAGGTTATCCAAAATATTCTCAACATCATCACGAGCTTTTTGTTCGTTCAAAGAACTTATAATTATATCAGCACAAGCTCTAAGTCTGGGAGATATAGGAATTGGAATATTTTCAGTAGTTAGTTCCATATCCACTTCAAACTCAACTTCCATTTCGTCCACCATAATCTGTTGTATGTAAAGGTAAACAGAATTCCTAACATCATCACCAAATAGATCACCTGAGAAAAGTTTCTCAACAAAGTCGTCGGAGTTTACATTAGATATACCATTACCCAAAGCATCTTGATAACTTATAAAATCGTTACTTTTCAAAATTCCTTCCAACGCTTCTTCTACTATATTATAAACGTTTACACTGTCAGAACTTGGAGATTTCTCTGCTATCACAACAGCATCCTCTGCTTCGGTGGTTTTTACCTCATCAGTTGAAGGTTGATATATATTCGAAACCTCATCCTTTGCATTATCTTCAACAGATGAATATACGGACTTTGAAAATGTACTCTTTTTGTTTGATGGTATTGCAGATTTTGTAGATTTTCTCTTCTTTTTCTTTGCCAACTTTTGAACGAGTTCATCGGGTTTGTCATCGTTAGCGTTATCCTGTTTCATCCAATTATCCAAGTTTTCATCAGTATTCTCATGTGTAGGTAGTAATTCAAGAGCTTCTAACTCAGATAATTCACGTACACTATGCATAAATGCGACAGCTTCTTTAAATCTCAATGATGCGGGGGAATCCACGTTTCTCTTAAGTTGAGTGATTATAATGTCTCCTGGACGTTTGTTTATTTTCCTAATGGCACAACTCCATCTTCTAACATTTTGTACAGTCCTTATACTACATTCTTCCAAAACTTGATATTGATCAATATCATCCTTTTCGTTTTGACCGAGTTTAGGAAGATATCCTAGCTCTCTAACCAAAGGTAGTAACCATTCAAAAATATATTGTTGAAGTTGTTTCTTAGAATCACACACTATTGCTCCAAGACAAAACAAGTCGACTGTATCACAGCACATCCACTTAAATAGCAACAAGGGATATTCTGAGTCTTCAGGATAGGGAAATGGCATTAGGGTATTGTATAAAGATGTTGGAGCGGCAACAACCAAAATGGTAATATCTGGATTCTTGTAATTGTTTGAAGCTCTATCAACATCAATGTAGTTGCCAAGCCCAGATTCTGGCTGCATGTAAACAAACCTTCGCCTTCCTCTTCTAACAGGGTGTGGATCTGGGCAAAGAGCATAAAGCATGAACGTATCACGAGGCATTGGACGCCACCTTAGATTTGTCTGACATTCGTTTTCATCACAAGTGCAAACATTTCCACAAATGGACTTTGGTGTAGTTTTTGTCTTCTTTGTTTTTGTAGGAGTAATAAAAGCTCCATCAAAATCTTGGGGAATCTGTTGGTGAAATAGACGGCGCATAGCCCAGTAAAGGTGCTCAACACGCATAGGTACTGTCTTTCCTGTTACTTCATCTTTATATTCATTATAAACCATCAACCTTCTTATCGGATTCAATTTTTCCTCTGAAGCAAATCCTTCTAAACCAAAAAGATCTTGTGTAATTATTATACCAATTTCAACTGCATATTTTACTTTAGAAATGTCAGACTCACTCTTCTCATTAAAATTAGTCTGCTTACAAATAGCCCTATAGTTTGCATTATCTAACTTCAGTAGGGACGTGTAACCTATTGTAACATTGGCATCAGATCCGTATGGCTGATTTACATCAAAATTGCTAACACAATCTCCCCATTTGCCTTGCTTATCGGAAGATGTGTTGTTCTTTTTGTTAGCAGACGAATATTTAACCAAAGTGGCCACATCTATGAAAACATTAGGACAGGCCAAGAAGGCAGCCTCCTGATTAATGTTTAGTTCTCTTAACTTAATGTCTAAAGGAGGTATTATACAGGTTCCCTTTTCTAGAGATTGCTTGCGAAGTTTGGGTTTTTTCTTTCTCTTTTGGTCCCCAGAACCTAGATGAAAATCGGCAAATTCTTCAACTAGGCTAGAATAATCATTTTGTACGTGTGATGTATCAGTTGAAATATTTCCCAAGTCCGCCATTTCCCATGATAGGTGCTCTATGGAAGATGTAACTTCTGGAAGGAAGGAGTGATGCTGAGACGAGAGCCTACATTCAGTCAAGAATGATTCACAAGTACAAATTTCTTCGTCATTCTCAATTTTTAGGCTTTTACTATCAACATTTACGGTTTTTGCGCATTCTATATGTATAGCTTCGACAACTTTTGAAATATCCCCGCAAGTATAAACATAATCAAACGTTTTTGAATATGCATTTTTCTCCGCATCCTGCATGTGTACAAGCATCTTTGTGATCAACTCTTCGTATGTATTGCACAAATGATTACCAATTGTCTTAAATGGGTCATTCAGACCAGACCCTATTCCATACCGTATCTTTTCATCTTCTGATAATGATTCAAGGGTGGCGCGCTGAGCAAAGGCGTCCTCGTTCCATGTAATCTCAAATCCAGCGTCCTTCAATTCATCCTTTATGTTACATCCGAGATACTTTTTCTCTAAATAACACCTGGCTAATTCGTGAGGTCTGATAAAAGCATATACCAAAACATGGTGTTTGCGCAAAAAGTTTCTCATACGACTAACCGTTGGTAACTTGTATTTGTTTGAAAGGTAGTGCATTATTTCCAGCTCCACATTTATATTTAAATCGTACTTAGTGTCTGAATAGTTTGTGAGTTCTTCCTCTAATGAATCGCTACTGCCTGACTGCGTTCCGTCAAAAACAAACAAATCACGACACTGACCCAACGGGGGATGCAATGCGGTTTGTTTCGCTCCAATTCCAGAAAGGTGACTTAGAGAAGATGTCTGGCTTAAACTAATGTCTGTAATGGAACTTTGTGGGTTGTCTGATGCTGCTTTCAAAAATAGTATAGTTCTACAGTCCAGTGTATACCTGATACATGCATCCCATATGCATTCTATTAAGAAAAGGGCTGAACGCTCCGAAGTAGCCTTGAATTCATGCAGTTCAGATAATCTTTGGTTCTCTTTCATCTGCAAATTTAAATTGCGACAATCCTTGCAAAAATATTCCAGGTGGCATCTTAGTATTTGAATATTCCTAAATAAAATGGTAGCAGGTTCTGACAGGTGTGTTCTCAGCTCTTCCTCAGGAAATCTGCCATTCTCTGTCAACAATAACGCAGGAGATCCTGTACCACAAGTCTTACACCTACACCCACAGGAGCATGAATTGTTGCTCCACCTATAAATAGAGCTTAGTGCCAAGTGTTCTCCAACCTCCTTAAAAAATATTTCCGAAACTAAATTGCGAAACTCTTCCTCAAAAATACGCTCTCTTCTTTGTAAAAAGTTTACTAGTGATTTTCCGTCTATAGGAGGAATTATACCATTAAGTAAGGCAGTATTTTCTTTGGAAGCGCTGAATAACCAACTGATAAATGGGCGTATGGTTTCTAAACGATTTATACGTCTGGAAATTTCACGTTGTGTTGCCATTTTAAATGTTTTGTTTCGTAGCTCCTTTTCATTCAATGCATCCAATATTGCAGGTGTATAGCCATGGACATCACAACATGACAATAGCCTTGGGTGCCTTTGGCCTATTTTTCTCTTGTAAACGAGGTTGTCAATACCAAAGTGACTAACATTTATATATTCAGTAATTTGATCATCAGATGTCCTTTGTTCTGTTTCATACTCTGGTTCCTCATTCACTTCATCTTCAGGCTTAGGCATAGATTTTTCCACATCACATGTGCTACTGGCATCCTGAGGTGATGGATTTAAAATGTCCTGTTCAGTTATACCAAGTTTTTCCAGTGTTTCATAATATAGAGTTGGGTTCCAAGTCTTCAAATTTCCAGATAAATTAACTTCACCAACCTGTAACATATCAATGTAATCCTCAGCTATATACACTGCTGCAGAGCAAAAAAAGTCGCGATGACACTTCCATTCTGTAAACTCCATTTTTGTATTTAATTTTTCAACACGACCTTCACACATTCTATACCATGGACCGTCTTCTTCAGGTCTTAACAATAGAGAATTAAATGTACTTCCACCTTTCCCAGATGCTTCTGATCTAATGTCTCCCTCTCTTATAATTAGAGCGTATAAAGAATACCATTTTATGGGTATTCTATCCTTATCGCTATTTGCACCTTCTGCTGTAAAATCAGCAAAGCTATCTTCACCATCATCCTCATCTTGAGCGTCATCTTCCTCTTCATCTGAATACGTTTCAAAATTTTCAGCATTTACAGCATACTCTGAGCTATTTGCAGCCGTTGGATCTTCATTGTCATTATTGGATTGAATGTCGTATTGATAACCAGAAAATGGGTTCATATTATTGGTCTCACATAGTATCGTACCATCCAATCTCAGAGGCACATCGAACAATTCTCCCTTTTTAGCATTCTTTGTTGGGTAAAGATAGAAAAACAGAACCTCAGGATACCTAGCCATAGTCTTTGCGGTAGATTCCAAAGCCTTTTGTAACGAATGAGAATGCTTACAGCGGATGTAAATCGTTGAAATGTCATTTACGCTTGCACTATGAAATAATCCTTCGCTTTCGCTGCTTCCAGAAAATAATGACTTACATGTGGCTTCAAGATTAGTTTGGTCTCTTAAGAACCAAGGAATATTTTTATCATGATTATCACCCTCAGAGCCAGAAAGAAGTCTCTTTTGTTTCAAGACCTTTTTAGCTGATGCAAGATCACGTAAAAGCATGGTAAACAGCTCCGTGTGTATATTCACCAGCTGGTCCTGTACTTCTAACACTTGTAAATCTGTCATGTGCATGGCCTTCAAAATATGCTTTAAATTGGGGGGTGGAGGTAATATCTTGCCAAAGACATCCTGACGTTCACCTATGCTATGGCTAAGCGTTCCTGGGATTAACCTATAGCTAGAAAGGCATTGGTTCACAAAATTAGCGCTAGAAGGGCCATCTACAAGTCTATCTTTGTCGTCATTATCTGTGCTACGCTGATAAGCTGACGATGGTACTTCCCATTCAAATCGACCACCATCAAAAACACAACACCTCTGTGTTGTTGGTTTGTGATTGGCGTTGCTAATGCGTCCAGACGGTTGGTGTGATTCGTCTGGTTGATCCATATAACCTAATCCGTCTTCGTGTGAAGTTGCATCATAGCTTGCTTCATCATATACCGATTTTCTATATCCATTATACAGGGATGAATCTTGAACAGAAGTGTCGTTCAAGTTTTCAAACATATCTTCAGAAGAAAAACGTCTCTTGTTGCTAGGAACCTTTGGAAGTAATTCATAAACATAATATTTTGGTATGTTACTATTTCCCATGGATGAAAGTTTGTAGGTTCTGCAAGAAACGGCCAAAGGATACAGTTGCATATATGCAAATGTCTTTTGAAGAGCCAAAACAATGCTATTATCGGAGGTATTCTCGTATTCACCTTGTGCGTTCCACATGAAAACAGCCCTACGGAACTCTCTCAAATGATACAAAACATGAATCATCAACGCAACAAGATCAGAATCAAGAGTAGGATGTAAAGCTGGAACTATAGAGTCCAAAAATCTCAATAATGCATTATCAGAAACTGCGTTCGATTTGTTTTCCGGCAAAGATTTGGTACCCTGTTTGGCCTGTGATGATGCATCATCGGAAGGAGTACAACTTTCGTGTGACAATTTGTCCAAGATTGTCTTGTAATCAACCGTTTTACTTCCGGGAGAATTACATGACCCATGGCCGCATTTGCAAATATCATTCTCCGTAAGAGGATAAGGTGGAGCGTTTGTCCTTTTAGAAGGTGCGGAATTCTCTTCTAAAGTAGGCGCTGTATTTGAGCTTGAACTATTACAGTTTGGCAATTTATATTTTGCATGTTTCTCGGACTGTGCATCCGAACATATTTCTCTTTGAGCACGATCTGATATATATTCCCACATCATTAAGGGATGGTATATAGGTGCCTTTGACCATAAAAACGGATATGGAGGTTCTGCTTTTCCCTTAACTAAAACAGTTCCATCTTCATCCATGAACCCAGCAGCTTTTGTTAATCTACTGTGGGAAATCATCTTCTGCCAACCTCTTGAAGTAGCATCACTAGAAAAACTCCAATGGGCCCAAGATGTCACAGATTGCTTTGGATCCTTAAAATTTACTACCGTAAGTTCAAAGCGAACATTTGGAAAGACCCAGTATTCAGGATACCAATCTTGTACAACTGCTTCCACAAAAACGGACAAATGACTAGATTCGCTGTCTGTTCCAGTTGTTCCTCTTGGATGGAGTAGTAACCTATAATGGAATCCTTTACAGTGTCCTTCCATCGGTGACTCGATATCATTTTGTGTCTTTGCCAGTCTCCAAAAGGAGCGAATTGCGAATTCTATACTAGTTGAATTATCATCTGAGTAGCTTGATTTTGAATCTACAGCGCCGCTGTTACACATGTAGCACGGGCATTGTGAATCTTCCTGATAATACGAATCCTGAGCAGAGCAACCCCTATTTGAAGAGTCTGAGGCGTAATCCTCACTCCTGTGCTCGTTTGAGTCGTATTTTTGTATGGATTCCTTATCGGGGCCTTCCATTGTTTGAGTTGAAAGGAGATATAATTCTGATGGTCCGTAGTTGGTATCCCTTGATCTAGTGGAATGAACCTATTACGGGTTGTGAATTTTATAGCAAAATTTAGGGGAATCTTTCATATTCAAAGTCTAAGCTGCGATTTGAACATTAACTTTGGCGAATTACAGGTAGTATAGTGACAATTACCTGGTACCTACGGGAAAGTATGAGTTACGTGGGATTGTGAGTATAAACAAAAGTCAATACTGTAGCTTCTGAGCCGGGAAACATTTGGCGAGAGACAAATGGCAAGTAATGAAGCTAGCAGAGTGCCATACACATAAATCAGATTACAAATTAACCAACCTTCTACACTAGTGTCTTGTCATTACAATTGTGATAAAAACCGATTTATTTTTAAAATTGGTCAAGTTACAGTGATACTTAATGATCAACACCTAATTGTGTCTACATTTACATATATATGATTAAAATACTGTCAAGTTTAAAATGATTATTAAAACACGAAATATATAAACTTGTCCCGTGGCCATCAGCTGGTCAAGAGGGCCCTCTCAGTCAGCCCTGAGAGGATTCGTCTCTGATGGGGAATACTCGAATCTTTAACTATTTCCATAACAAAGGAAATCTGATCTCTAGCTGTCTGCGTAGCTCTAGTTAATAGAGTTTAGTGTGTTGAGTTGTCTATAACAATATCTCGATGTCGCTTGGCGGATTCAGGGCCCTGAGAAAGTCACCAGTTCTTCGCCGGACCTGCGAGCATATACAACACACTGGTACTCCACATCAATAACTTTACCCTGTACGAATATAGTTTAACGTATGGAGAGCCGGTAGTGATTTGTGGACGACGGTGGTTTTTTTTGGAAATTTGAAGAGTCCTGTCTCATGTTTTTCTGTTTCTTTTGTGAATGAGGAGAGAAGGTTGAGTAGTTGTTGGTTGAGTGAGGTCATGATGGGAGTAGGTTGAGGACCTGGGAGACATGGAGTGATGTCGGTCAAAAGGACATTCTATCTGGGAGTGGCGTGAGTATATGGTTCTACATGTACTTTGAGAGTCCTGGTAGTAGTGAGAGACTCTGGTTGTTGTGTATGTCAGAGTTAGGGTGACTTGTTGACTGGTGTATGAGGTGGTGAGTATACCCGACATAAGTGTTGTTGAGTGGTGGGTTGGTAGGGTGTCACTGGAAGGTCAATGAAGCAGTGATCGTCACATTGCGCACCAATCTTTCGCCTTTTACTAAAGATTGCCGTGTGGCGTCCGCATAATGCTAATTTCAAATTTTTCTGGTGCTCCGGCGCCTACAATCCTCATCTCTCTACTAGTCTCCTTAGGACTAATACACATAAACATGGAATCTGTTATATCTTAGAAGATGTAAGAGTATGTTTGTGAAAGTTAAATGTGCCCATTCGGCACAACTAAATGTGGTTCTATTTAGACTGCGTGAAGTGTGTTGTGTAAAATACAATCCTCTATAATCTTTGACAGTGAATCACTGTCGGCTGTGTCCTCGGCTTTGCATGTTCTAATCAGGGAACCCTTGTGAAGAACCCAAACTGAGGTGCAGGGACGTAGCACACTTGCATCATGAGCCGCAATGAAGGTTGCGCAGTGTTGGAAGTGCGCCCTTAGAATTTCATAAATTGGAATATCAACCGTCTTGAATGTTCCGACCTCGTCCTCTGGAGGTTCATCTATCAGGAGTATCTTGTAAAATTCTCTGTACAGTACTAGTCTTGCCACTGATAGCATACGCAACTGCGAGTTTGACAGGACTGCTCCATGGTCAATGTTAACACTATCTGAAGACGATCTATGCGGTCTTAAACTAGGCCCATAGTACACTCTCTTGCAGTATTTTGGCATATCCTTGTGGTAGTGGTCAGGCAAAATGACTGTATCGAGACCCCTGTCACCTGGAAGATTCTCGACAAACTTTAGCAAGCCACAATTTTCCAAAGCCATTTCAATATCGATATCATCAAATAACATTCTTGGGTCAACAAATCTGCGAACAGTCCATCCTCTGAATACAAATGGTAGTTGAGGTAGTACTCCAATGATCTGTCTAGTCATGCTCTTTGGCATATCATTCAAATCACAACCGTCTAGGAGAACAGAACCATCTCTATTCTCCGCCAGGTTCTGGAGCACTGACAATAGGGTAGACTTTCCTGCACCAGTTCTGCCGATGATACCAATAATGTCCGAGGCATCAGCCGAGCATGTGACATTCTTTAAAATAGGGAATTGCGTTCCATCCTTGCGAGAATGTGTATAAACACTTACATTATCCAACTTTATCCTGTTGTGTCCCGGGGTAGTGTACTGGGACACATCAAATATATTAACCTTATGGTTATGGAAAAGCATCTTGAGGCCCATGGGACTCTTCCTCCTCAATAAATACTCTTTACTACGCCTTACGCGGAGTTTTCCCTTTATATCATAATTAAATATATTTTCAAATTCTTCGGACCGATCTACAACAAAATCCGTCTGGTGAATGTTCCTCTTCTTTTGAAACTTTACCCTAGTATCCGGAGGGACAAAATTCTCAAATCTCCTCATCGGAACCAAACAAAACTCGAGGAGACAGTAAATTTTTATAAAATTGGCAAATGCGCCACTGAAACTTAAAAATATTGAGTATGCCATAGCATAATATCCAACTTGTACTTCTGTTCCATAGTACCGTGAGATAACAAGAGGGAAGACAAGAATAAATATGGCCAATGGAGAAAACAAACATCTGGATGAAATAGAACTCCAAGTCATGCCAGAGTATGTCAAATAATCACAACGAAGATTATAGTCCACATGTTCAACCATAGTATTTGCCAATTCCCACTCCTTCTTGAAACTACGAAACACAGATGATCCCGATATAGCTGTTTCAATAGTCGTATTTATTTGATTAAATGTCTCCAAACGTGCATGGAAAACATTTCTACAGGATTTTATGTAGTAGTATACGATGAACCGAAGAATGATCAAACCAAGTAATACAGCAAGTGGAGTAGCCCATGGTACCAAAAAGAGTAGTGTAATTAAATGTACAATCATTTCTATCGAAAGTACAGACGTGTCGTGTATAAAGCAGCTCAGAAAGTTGTCAATAAGGAAAGTATCAATGGACAAAAATGTGATAATACCACCTATTGATCTTTTTATCTTTACAACAACCGAGCTATTTACAAAAACTGAGTTAACACAATATTCGTGAATTTTTCGTGAAACATTAAAAGATGCCATTGTCATAAGAATTGCACGAAGGAGGGTTCCAGCCATAACGGATGCTGAAAGAATAATGATCCATTTCATGGCACTAATGCAATAGTCTTCAAGATCAGAAAACGCAAAATCATCATTACCGCCATTTGTTTTTTTGTAGTCAACAATTATATCGGATATCTTTGAAGTGATGATAAATTTTGTGTTGTCCAATGTTGAAAAAATGATGGTGATTAGAAGAAATAACAAAATGGGCCAGCCTGCTGCACGAAGATATACCCTATATGGCTTGAATCCCTTCCTTTCATCGCTTTTAAGGTTTATTCTAGCATACAAGTCATCAACTGTTGGCGAATCAGAGTATCTAGATTCCGTTGACCTCCTTCGTCCATCACGAGTATAATCATCCGAACTACACAACTTACGAACCTCGTTGGACATAAATGGAAGTAAGGCCCTAGTATTAGATAAAAGAGAAATATCAATATGGCCAACTTCGTGCTCTATTAGGGATTTAAGCTTATTGCTCTGCACAAGACCCTTGTTCTCCAGAAAATATATCGGAGCATCTGGGAAAGACTCCGATGACTCGGATGATACACAAACATCCAACATATTCCTTGAGATAGTCAGTACTGTGGCCACATCATTATTTTTCAATAATCCGTCATGAGCATTAAAGAGATTCCTAAAGATAGTCTTGGCTACAAATGGGTCAAGGCCAGTAAATGAGTCATCAAGGACTACCAAGAATGAACACTTTGAATTGTTATCTTCCCTATTAGTCGTACTGAAGATGAGGTAGGCGTAAATGGCACGGGCAAGTCCAACTCTTACTCTCTGACCTCCACTGAGAGAGTAACCATGTTCAGAAATCTTACGCAGGTCACCTCCTTCCCAAGTGGATATGTCATGCTCAAGTTCAACTGCTTTTATGACTGTCTTGTAAAGCTCCTCATCAAATCTGTGACCAAATGTAATGTTAGATCTGATGGTACCCTTTTGTAGCCATACATCCTGAGAGGCATAGAATATTGGCATGTTGGTAGATAGAGGCAACACAGCCATTGATCCTTCAACAAGAGTCATGTCACCAAGAATAGCCTTGACAAAGTTGGTCTTTCCAGAACCTTGAGCACCGGTAATGATGGCAAGGTCACCAGAGTTGAGGACAAAGTCAAGGTTCCTAAGACAAGTAGTACCCGTGTTGTCTAGAAGATCCTTTCTACTGTTGATCCATGCAAAGGAGGCCTTCTTGAACATTACAACTAGACCCTTTGGTAACGTCTTATCCTTGCCTGGATTAACCTCTGGCAGAGGAATATCCCCAGTAAACTTGTTATCCGGAAGATAAAAGTTTGGTGAACAAGTTCTAAGGAAGGCTTCTACCCTCTTTAATGATGTAAGAGAGAATATAAGTAGCCTTAGCTTTAGAGGTATCAGGTATAAGGGGCCTAGTATCTTCAAAAGGACGAAAATTGATGCAAGCAGTCCAGAAGGATCCAGTTTATCAACACTTGGACATGTACTCATACCTTGAACGAAATCTTTAATTAGAAAAATAATGTCCACACAAATAATAGAGGTAATTATAACCTTGTTCAGGATCGAGAGGAAGAAACGAATAACAATGAAGCGCAATTCATCATTCCTAGCCTCTGTAACTGTGTTGTGAGAAACATCATCAAGAAACATCTTATTAATCAGGGGCAAACTAGAAACCACTTCAAATGATTTTGTGATTCTGTGATCCCTAATGCCCAAATATCCCTTCATTAAAAGGCCATTTACAAGTTCTACTATAACCATACATACCACTAGAGAGAGTGAAATTATGAGGATAGTGAGTGCCTTCATGTGAAACTGCTGGCTGATCAAAATGAGTCCGTATGTGAATGCAGTCAAAAAATCAATCAAGCCTGTGAGACACTCTACAAAAAGTGGAATAAAGTATGAGTCATTTAAAATCAGACTGTATATCTTTGGTGTGACCTCATTGTTTTTATAACGCCTTGCTGGGCAGAGAAGTGGATTGTCTGTGCATTTGTCTTCTCCAGAGCAATTGTGTATGATGCTCTTGCAGGCTCCTTCCTTGGACTGGAAGTTTCCAAATTGACTTCTTCTGTAGCATAAACCATGCTGGAAAATTGTGACACGAAGGCAAGAGTCAATGACAATCGCTAGCCTCCGTACATGATAGTCTATGTGGTCCATACAAATCTCCTTGAAAAGCTCAATTGATATTATAGAAACAGTCAATCCCCCGAACGTTGAGAGTTCAAATTCTCCACCTGAAAAAAGATCAAGCAAATAATGGAGAGAAATTGCCGCGCCCATTCCGATGGCGTTCATACAGATGATTGCCACAAGAATAATGAGGATCCTCTTCCAAAAAGTCAACCAAATTGCTCTCCATAGAATGTACTTTTCCGATTTCTTGCCATTTGTGGATTCTCCGAGAGCCTCCAAACTGGCGATGCCATCGCTAACGTGTCTAGAGAATGTTGGCTGCCATATGAGAATCTGGTCACCTATCGGAAGCGGATGAAGCATATAAGGATCCAAATATCGTTCCGCGGTCGCCTTAACCCATTTGTACATCCAAATAAAAAAGACAACGCTGAAGATGTTCTTTTCGTCAAAGTACCGAAGCTTTCTCTCATCTGATGCAGTTGACCTTTTTTGATGGAGCATGGACTCCCCCTCCCAGAGGGAATGGCCACTTGCTTGTGGATCGATAGTCTCGTTGCTCATCATCCTGCCTAGTCTAGACGATAGACAAGGGAAAAGCAACTGCTCTTACCACCTCCGCACGAGTACGAAGCAATCCTATGGCCATAAATTTGGAGAGAGTCGTAAACTGTCGCTAAAGGGGAGAATCTGCGCTGCCAAGGGGCAAAATTAGATGAACCTCATCCTTCGCGACGCTCCAGCAAAAGACAAGGGGTTTGTAGAAGAAATTGACACTAGACATGAATCATGAGGACAAAACTACATTTCCAAGTCAAAAGATAGTCTACAGTACCACAATTGTGGTTTGATCACGCAACGGAAGTTTTAAACTCAGCAGGATCCGACACCCCATGACCAAATTCCCAAAAGTGGAAAAGAGACAAAATCAACTGTCTATCAATTTTAATGTGCCTTTTATATTATTTTTCTGCCATTGGCGCCTGTCTAGTGATTCCTTCCGCGCCCCTCAGCTCCTACACCTTCGCGTGCCTACTCGGCCGGAACACCCGGCAGCCTCCCCTTTCTCAGAGGTTTCGCGCAACCAGCGTACCTGTTGCGGTTTACTAGAATTTTATCGGCTCTATTCTGGTCAGAAATGCGGGGTTTTTGTCCTCCATCTCCACTTGAGAGCCTGTCTACCGCAGGAGGGATGCAGGGGTTGCTAAATCTGGGATCGCGCGAGAGTTGTGCTCTACATTCTCGTTTATGTAAAGGTATTGTTGTTTTCTGCCGCAATCCTCTGAGAATTTGTGCTTGAATGGCCTGCTATGTCCATATTTGACCTTGTCTGGGCTCTCGGGACATATGCGCTTTCGGCGTCTGTAGACCCGCATGCTGAGGCTTTATAGACTAGTTACTGCAGATACTGAAGCGCTCCGGTAATGTCCACCCAGATTCTAATGGAATTTCTGCTGCCTCTGTCCACAGACAGTATCAAGGTACTTGCAGGCTCAATTTCTCCCGTTTATCCTTGTAAATTGGTCTTAATATACATATCTTGGTCTCCAACATAGCCAGAGACTGCTTACGCTAGAGTATCTCGTCCAACAAGTCATTCCTGATCGTCCAGGGAAGCCCTCTACTGCAGAGTCCCAAAGATCCTATTCTGTATTTTCACCATAATGTACCATCCACAGGCAAGCAGATTATATGCACACGGCTATGTGTCTTCCCACTGCTTTGCATCGCCACAAAATTGTGAAGATGGTCACGTCTGGAGACTAGTCCAGGGTATATCAATGCTCTACCACAAAATGGAGAAGTCAATACATGAGTCTTATTCAAAGAAGTACAGTACAAGACATCAATATATGCGAATACATAGGGTTTCTACTACAGTATCCGTTTATTAAGATTATCACATGACTGAAGATGTAGGCAGGGAGTCGAGACTTAATTTGGAAAGTCTAGGTACTCTTCCAGAATAACTGCATAGTATAGACATACACTCATATAGGCCTAATAATATGTGATTAAAGCGTTCCCAGAACAACCTATCAGTTATACATGCAGTGCAGATGAGTACAGAGATTTCATGAATTTTAACAAGGATGGAGAAGAAGAAGAAGAAACCGACTAGCTTCTGTCTATATTTACTCCTTTCTTGAGAAAAAATTGTCACTGGATAAACTAAAGTTCCACATCTATCTGCCATTCCATTTTATCCTTGTAGATTCCATAGCATCTCTTATAATTCCCTTCTAAGCCTCTCATCTCGCACATAAATAATGGATGGTCTGCATTGGACTATAGATCAGTAACACTCATTATTATGCCTATAAATGTAAGAGACTACCATTAATTAAGCATGCACACTCTAACGGAGTATGAACAAGGCATCGAATTATGGTATTCTGGTATACTGCATTAGTCGCTACTGAGAAGCCTCTTTAGAAGGATATGAATAGGGATTAGGAGGTGATCATTCAGATTTACTCATTTCATTTAGCACATCCAAAAATTCTCTATAGTCCTTCTCATTACTATTCTGCCACTTACTACCATCATAGTATCTATAAACAATGGATTCAGTACTTCCTTTAATGGTCTGGATAGTAACTAATGCTGGATTCTCCTTATAAAAATATATTATAGCCTCCACAAGGTTTGAAGATTTACTCAATCTCGCTTTACCGGACCATATTTGCTTCTCATCATACTTTAGCTCAGTAGTCTTAGTACCATTCTTTGCAGTCAGTTTGAGAACTTTTACACCATCTTCCTTGCCCTCTTCTACATTGAATAGGGTAGATTCAACTTTGGATTTGAAATTGGGTACAGAAGTTAGAGGTTCTTGTTTAGTGGCATCTTGTAGTTTCTTTAGGATCGCTTTTAGAGACTCTTTCCTTATACCTTCAGCCTTTGCTTTACTAAATTTCCCACGACAGAGTCTCACTAGACACACTGTCCATAGTACTGTTAGAATCTTCATCTTGTAGAGTCTTTGTAAAAATAACAAGGGTCTTGAGAAGTCAGATATATAAGTGATACGTAAAATATCTTTGATCAGTTAATAATACTGTGGAGGTTGTCTACTGGGAATGGAACCCAGGAATGCAGAGATTGATGGGGATAAATAACACCTTGTATAGACGTTTATTCTTCCTGATGATCAGATATTACTTTGGGACTTTCATGCTGGTAGATGGACTGTCACAACAATGTCCGTAGTATTGATCCTCCAGACTCACAGGCATGGTTGAAGGAATGGGTTAGGGAGATACCTCATACTCTCCCGAGTAGTAAAACATTCTTCCTTATCTCCAGTATTTAAGCCAGTGTTTCCCAGGGCATCTGTAGATTCTTACCGTCTTTCTAGTATCTAGAGTGTCCTCTCTATGCAAAGGTGTTTTCGGTAGACTGGTGAACAAGTCAAGGAAGAAGTACTCATTATCCTCTCTATGGAGCCTTCATTTCAGTAATCAAGTCCTCAAAGTTCCTCCCGTAGTAGTCCATGGTTAACAATATCCGTCTTGAAGAGTCTCTGTATGGTCCAAAAACATGGAGTAGTCCGAGCCCATCTTGTATCTGTGCCCTTGTTTGTTTAGACCTATAGTCTCTTGTCACGCCTATTGCGTATTGCTTGTTTACATAGTTATAACAATTCATCCTTGTATACTGATCATTCATTCATCCATACTGACAATTCTGTTCACACCAGTTGAGACATTGGAAGAGAAGAGAGAGGTAGATAATGATGGTAGAGATAGAGGAATCTGATTAAAATGGAGGAACATGGATGAGGGTAGTATATGGGTGGTACATATTCTGTTGTTGCAGATATTTCCAGGGATACTAAAAATAATGCTCCACCCATATACTATGGGAATGGTATAGGCATCACTAGGACAGATGAACCAGAGATTAGAAAGAGTGATGAAGGTGAGGAGAAACAACCACTCCAGAATTACAAAATTTATAAACATGAGCTTCCGGACAATAGTGGATGGTCATCAACTACTTATGAACTGAAGGCTATAAATTACAAGGATAAGCAACAACATGGATTTGATACGGTTGGATTTAAAACCCATAAGACAGTGGAGGTGGTATACTGGCTGCGTGATAGGTACAACTCATTTCCACTGGTCATTGGCCTTGGTACAACCAATTTGAATTATTATAGACGAAAAAATGACACTAGTAACAGATGGGAAAGAGTTGAAAGGATTGTATATCCAGCTAATTTATCAGACTACAATAAAGTCCTACCTGAACTCAACGATAAATTTAAGGATGTAGTTGTCATACAACTTCAAGCAGATAAAGATTACTGTGGTCATCCTTCCGTCAAACAAGGAGATGGTCCTCAGGTATCTTGCACAGGATTATCGAATGTTCCCATTGTAACTGTAACATGCAACAGTAAGGATCATAAAGGATTTGATAAATATACTCATACTGGTGGCCTTGGTTCTCCAATAAAACTACTCTCGGCTGCACATGGCGATAAACTACATTCGTTCAACATAAAGGATATTGATAAGCAATATCAGGAGGTTAATGTCTATTACTCTTCAACTGACAGAGGTAAGATTAAACCATTGGTCATAGGACTAGTACCTGTTAGTGGAACACAATCAGAATATTATACATTTGATGGGAAATTAACCAGGAACCGCAACATAAACCCTGGAAAATTGCTGGATCATCTAGATAAACAAAACTGTCTGCGAAACGATATTGTTGTAACAGATCTATCAAAGAGGGGTAAATATTGTTGTGGAGTGAATGTGCATAGTAAGATTCAAGTCCTCCCGAACAGTCGTAACAATGTACCCAATGGATATACTTCATATCTACACCTTCCAACTGGTTCAGCTATCCTTAGCATTCACAAGTTCAAGAGCGGTGGTGATACCCACACCTTTTCAAACCTTTCTGGACGGATTACCGGGATTTATGCTTACTTCTGTAAAAGTGATGATCAGAATAAGCCATTATTACTATATGTGAATAAAGGATCAGGAAGTGCATGGTTCAAGAGGACTTCTGGAGGAAATGACACTTGGATATACACTGGTCTAAATTCCCTTCAAAGCTACACACCGAATTCCCTTAGCATAAAGCAACCCATTGAAAAAGTACTCCACGAAATCTGCAAGGAACTTAAAATTACATGTCAACATGCAAGTAGTAGTGGTACTACTCCTGCTCTTGGATCCCCTCAAGATGGTGGAGGCTCTACTGGTTCAGGAGGTAGTCATACGTCTGGAAATAGTGGTGTAGGATCTGGTACTGGTACCGGTTATGGTGGTAGTTCTGGATCTTCCGGTGGCGGTTCTACTTCAGTCTCATCTCAACAACAAGAAACTGCTGTTAGTCATACTCCACCTGGTCAAGCTGGTCCTGAAGGACCTGCTGGTGAAGAAGGCTCTAGTAGTTCTAGTGGTAGTGGTACTTCTGGATCTGAAGGCGGCGCTGAAGGACAAGGCTCTGTTGACCTACAGAAGATTGTTCAGAAGGCACTTACCTTCATTAAATCACCAGAAGGCATAATTACTGCGTCAGCTACCCCTGGCATAGGTGGCATCATCGGTGTTACTATCTGGAAATGGCCTAATATCATGTCGTTTCTAATCACTCGTGTGTAGTACTCTCATCCCTACCCTTGGTAGGTGGTAGAGACTCCCCCTCTAGACTACTCTCTTGTTGGTATACTGGAATGCTAGAGAGTCTCTCAGTTTAACTATTGGTATGCAGCATTACTCGTTTTGTTATAGGGGTGCATAGAAGAGTCTACGCATACTCAACATGGTACATTCTTTAAAAACTCCAGAATAACCATGTCTAACCCAAGGATCTCCTTTATATTTCGTATAGAACTTATAACCCGCAAAACAAGCTATGGCAGATGTACCAAGAATGCCCGTAGGCACTCCTATAGCTATACCAGGATTAGTAGGCTTTTCAGGAGATTTTTCATGAGGTTTATGAGGAAGAGTTATCGGAGGAGAAGGAACTCCAGGACCAAGAGGACCTGAAGAAGGACCATTATTATGAAGAGTTCCATAACCAGGGCCTGAGGATATAGCGGCCGATTCAGCTTCAGCAGGTGGAAGAGATTCAGGAGGTACAAGAGATTGTTCACCTTCTAGTCCAGGGCCTAGTTTAGAATAACCCATAAGTCCGAGAGGACCATGACCACCTATAATTACTGGGGGAAAAGCAGTAGTTCCTTCAGCTTTAGGTAAGGACTGAGGAGTACCACCTATAAATCTAGGATTACTACCTTGTAGAGATAAAGGTGGACCAGAATCACCTTCTAGTCCAGATAAGGGACTATAACCACCAAATGGACCAGGATTAACAATAAGATGTTTTAGTCTTTCACCATCGATAGCATCTTCAGCCATCTGAGCAACTGGAGTACCTTGTAGAAGAATCTTAGTCTCAGACTCTGTGTCAGGAACTTGGTCAGATAAGTCAGCTGCAGGGACCTCCTCACGTTGAACTCCATTCTGTCCAAGATGTTCTGGATCAAGAGTTCCAGTACCAGAAGCAGCTCTATCTTCAGCCCTAGCAGCCACAACAGGCTGATCATGAGTCACCTCTTCCTCGGGTTGAAAATCCACAGGAGAGTATTTTACCTTTTTAGCCACCAATTCTTCTCCAGATCTAGATTCTATTTGACTTTCCAGTTCTAGAGATTCTTTTACATGTTCATGTTTAGGATAAATAGCAGGGCCTCCTACTCCATCAGCAAAAAGACCCTTAGCCACTCCAATAGCTACACTAGCTATACCTAATCCAGTCAATCCAACTAGAGCTGATTCATCTAGTACAGAAGCTATATCTCCTACAACACCTTCCAATAGTTCTTTACCAATGTCTACTATTCCAAGATTGCTACAAGGACCAGTACTTGGTTCTTCAGATAGCTCTTCTTCCTCGCCAAGTTTTTTCTCTTCATATTGTTCAGACCCATCTTTATCTTCCTCAGTTTTTTCGATTCCATGTCCTAGTTGTTTAGACTCGGTTCGCTCCTCTTCATTTTCATTTTGGCAATGAAGTTCTAATCCATTCTTACACCAGTCCTTTCTACAGTATTCATTTATGTACTGCTGTTGATCAGGATCACTTATGCCTGCTGATCTGAAAAGTTTACAGGTGAGCTTTTTAAGTTCCTTCTTAAGTTCCTCATCTGTGAGTTGTAATTCACCACTATCAGATTTTATTTCTTCCCATTTTCTGTTGAGTGGTTCCCCTTTATTACCATAATAAACTTTCATAGTTCCAACAGCAACTTCAATAATAAGAGGTGTCGTACGATTAGTATCCTTTACCCAGTAGTAGACGGAGAGGTTAGGAGTATGCTCAAGAGTGAGTGTAAGTGGAGTGCCGTCTTCATCTTCGAGATGAAACTTTCCATATCTAATTGACCTTTCACCCTTGTCGTAATCATGCCTGTACTTGTTATAGCCTTTGATATATCCATCATCTTTCTCCTTGATAGCGGTAACTTTGGTCTCATTGCATGCACATTTGTACTTCCCTATCTCTTGAATGTTGACAAAGTGGAGATTATGGAGTTTACAGGTGAGATCCTTTAGCCTACCTAAAAACTGAGGAGTAGACTTATTGCTGATTTTAGGAAATTTCCCCTTGTCATCAATCCTTTGCCATGTCACATTATCTCCAGTATTTTCGTACCAAGTATATCCCTCATTCTTACTCTCCTTAAATCCAAGTAGGAGAGGTTTATCTATATCATCTTTACCCTTATCATAAGTTGAGCTATAGTAGGTACATACTTCCTCTATCTCAGTGTGTTTTTCAATAAAGTTAGTAGATCCATCATCTAAAATACTAAGTTCTTCATTACCATACTTTAGGCGAGTGATGGCTACTCTCCTACCCCTCGTACGCCTACAAACCCTGTAATCTGTCGCATTAGAATCACTGTATACATTAGTTAGAGAAACATTATAGTGGCGGTTGTGTTTCGGGCATTCTACAGTTGTGTGGTCACTGCTTTCTCCATTTGGACATTTTCTCTTTATGTTTATTGTGGACATTCATGATGATGCTTGCTAATATCCTACCTTACATACTTCAAATTATGGTCTAGTACTATCCTCCATCTAGCCGTACCTCCTCATCCATACATTCATCCTCCCTCACAACTAGCTTACCGTCAGAGAGACTATCCACAGAACAAGATGAACAGCTATCAACACCGTCTTCAGTAGTGCAATCAATACTCACGTCAGTAGAAATTAGTTCGTCTATCCAATCAACTTCCACCGAGTCCATAACATACAATGCGCTCAGCAGTAAGATGTATAGACCAGTAAAACAGCCAAGGAGACATATTACTGTGAAGCAATAAAAAGCTTTTTTGGAGGGAAGTAATGGTCATGGGTCTTGTAAGCATTTCTTGGTCCTCGAAAACTCATGTGGATAGAACGGCTTCTTCAGGTTCCTAGAAATGTGGTATAGTTGAACTTTGTTACAGACCTGTTTTGAAGAATTTAGTGACACTCCATGTTTAAACCACCTTTTCAAACTGCCTTTATAATAAATATTTCGCGCTCACAAACATGTACTACCCATTTTCGGAAATAGTGAATATTTTGTTTATCTGTATTCTGTAGGTAGAATCACATGTACTTGAGAACTACTCAACTAGTACTCACTATTCGAAGTTTACATAAGCATGTTGAGAAATATTAGAATTTAAAGCCATAAAGCGAGTTTAAAAAACAGTATTTATGCATTATCTTTTGCTAGGAATGAGTGCAGAGATGATGCGATTCTTTCCAAATTATTACATGGCATTAAACGTTGATTACTATTTATAATAAATTCGTACAGCCTGGAAATATGCGAATATTTGTCACCAAACGTAGATATGTGCTCTATAACACTGAGAAATATGGAATCTATTGCCTCAAAAATTTTCTTGTGATCACCGCAAGAAAGTGGACTTTTAAAATCTTGAGTGTTTAGACTCAGTAACGTGTCAATTACAATTATAGCACTAAAAGATGACCAGTTATGACTGTTTAACGGTTGAAAGGCTGGTTTCCCATCATTTGATGTACATTTATTTTTGAACAGGGTATTACAATCCAACAAGACAAGTAACCCATTTGCCCAGATCTCGTGTAGTTTAGCAGATTTCCCCTTTAATAACCATGACAAGTGAAAAAATTTAGAAAATAGGGTAATGTTAACATTTGAGTGTGTAACGTTTTTTGCATCCCCTTCTAAAGGATTGCTCATCTGCAAATAATATTTATGGAACAATTCTTCCAAAACTAATACGGAAGTAACTTCATTTACATCTAAACTTGTGTTTGTGACTGAATTAAATATTATATCAATGAGAAGCTCGATGTGTGCTTCCCAGTTTGAGTTGAAAATATTTTGCAAGAACAACTTCATATCATAGATGGTAGACCAATGTTTATTAATTCTGTACAGGCGGGATATATTTTGAATTAGCCTCAAAAAGACATAAATATCATGCTTTACAAATTCTGCAGAGTTTTTTGACAAAAACGATCCTATTACATTGTGGAGGCCATCACCAATGTTCCAATTGCTAGAGTATAGAAAGACGAACAGATCATCCGTTTGTTTAAGCATGTAGGACAGACCTTTACGGTTAGATAAAGCGTTTGAATATATGTTTAGTAAGTGGTTTTTGAGGTCACTATTGTAGTTGTTTGAAATTTTTTTGAGGGTAATAATTTCAGAGATTGCAAAAGTGCGAGTGTCTTTTATAACATCCGAGGCGTATTTTAGAAATTTATTGAAAAGTTTGTCAATAATTTTAATTTCATTTAAAGCCAATTGTTTTTTGTTTTTCTCTAATGTATTCAAATATAAAAGTGTCTTTGTTAAATTTGATGGATCTCCCCTTGGCAAAATCTCAGGTTCTAGTTGCAATAGGATTTTTATATTATCGTTTGTAAACAAGAGTGATGCGAGGGTATTGAATTCTATAATATCCAATTCAGTATGCGCTGAATTGGCAAAGTAGAGCAAATTTATGAAGTTTGTAGCATCTTTGTCGTGTTCCAAAACGACATTTGCACAAGTTATTAGCTCCATAAACCTGTCATGCACGTCCAATTTTTTGCAGATTCCTCCAGTATAAGCTGTATTTAGAGAGTGAATATAAGTTTGGATCTGTTCTAGCGTTGGATTATCGTGGAATTTAACCCTCGTAACGTGCGAAAGTACTAGTTGCACAACATTTACAACAGTTTTCTTGCCATGAAAGACTATCGCTTTATTACAAGCAGGATGAATTTGTGGGTTGTTTAGGAAAAATGGCGTCCTTTTTACATCTTCCACCAGTGTTTTTTCAAACATTTCCAAATTTACTGCATCAGATACACTGTATAGTTTCGTCACTGATCGTGTTATATTTATAAGATCCATTACTTTCCATTCTTTAAACTCTTTGATCCATAGGTATATCAAGTAGAGAAGCTTCTCATCGATTTTGGAAAACAGAGAGTAGTACTTTAGTATCATGCATATGCTATGAGAGTCAGGTTCTCCAGCTTTCAAGTCTTTTAAATGCTCATTTTTGTGGAATATATTGAGAAATAGTAGCGATTTCAAATGTGACTCTATGAGACGGTTTAACCTATTCAGGGCATCATGTATTCCAGAAGTTTCTCGATCTTTGCAGGCTTCATAAAGCTGATTAAAATTGCTAGATACATATTCCTTTGGAACAGAGACTTTGAGAAGTGACTCGTGACCCTTTTTGTTCGGGACGACTTTTGCGTTTAGAATATTTGCCAAAGAGTTGAGAACAAGCGCTATCTTCACAAAGGAGAACTCGTGTATATAATGTTCTGTAGCGATAATGAGCATATTAAGCCTACATATAAATGGATATATTGCCCTGGGATTCCTTAGCGCATTTGTTCTCGCATACAAGGCCAGTACCTGTACTGAGACCGTGATATCGTAGGACTGCATAACATCCTCTCCCAGAGTCCTATGCAAGACACGAGGTACAACTTTGGCAGTGGTATCATTTTTCTTGCACACATTCGCTCCTGAGCCTCTGTACAACTTCAATGTCTCACTTAGACACTTGTCAAAATTGGCTTCAACTTGTTCAATTCCCGAGACACTTCTTCTCTTTAGCATGGCTTTAAAGACTCTAAAGAGCGTCGACTTTGACGAGGTTAGGCTTTGTGTATAGCTGACCATTTTCCTATCTGATCATACCCTTGCGGCCATTTGCCCTTTTGTCTCTAGCGACTCTCACCGAGGCATTTCCGGAGCCTTTGTCCCTCCCTTAAACCTACAAACACAAAGGGACAACATAATTGCAGGCGTAGAAAAAACTTTCACGCATGAGCTAATTTCCTTCATAGGCTGAGAGTACGCAGCCTCTCGCGGCACCCCATCCTCTTGCTGTCGTTTTCTCCGCAAGGGGAGCACACATTTTAAAAATCCTGCCAACTTGATAGGCGATTACACTTTAATCAGCCATTTATTGTTCACTTTATGTATCTGGTGGCTAATTTCCGTGTGGTTTGCCTCTGAGGTTTTAATGTGTAGTACATGACCAGTTTACGGCTGTAGGATACTGGCTACTCACCGCACATGTCTATTATCTCACCTTGCAGGAAATATGTTACAAAAGGACGTGTCTAATACGGATTTCCATCAAGCAATGAGGGCTAACAAGGGGGTTTATTCCTCGGAGTATGCTTCCATCATTCCTTCCTATTCTACGGATTCTGATGAGTCCCTCTACAAGGACGATATTATGGACTTTGAGAATAACTCCCCATCGTCAAGGTGCTCACAGTCCTCAATAACGTGCACACCCATACCTGTACACCTTTCTCCGTGCAGGCTCTACTCTGGCAAGACTTGTCAGCGAAATGGGAGGTCAATGCAGCATGGACTAGACAAAATAACAGAACGAGAGACGCTGGATCAAGATGTTTTAAACATTGGAGAATCAAAGACACCAAGCTATAAAAGTAGGCTGGTCTTGGGTATATCGCAAAAATATTCATTCCCAAAAGTAACCACAAGCCAGGAACTACACACAGACAACAATGACGAAATCTACAAAACTCCAAAGGAATTTCTAACGTCTTCGGCAAACAATACTAATTTCGAGGTCTCTACACCAAATGTAACATATAAGCAGATAAAGTGTAACAGCACAATCACATCCAACGGACCGGTTGAAAGCAATCTCACATCATATGTAGATAGTTTGTTTGGGGCCGAACCTGCAAGTTACATTCACGATCATCAGCCTTTGACGTTATTTTGGTTACCAAATTCTGAAATCAGTGGGCTCATGAGGATACCATCACTTTCCTGTTTTCAGAATTCTACAGAGTATAGCAACTCTGAAAAACTATATTTAACTTTCACTCAATATAGTGTCGATATAATACAAGATGTCAGCGTACGTTTATCTCCAATGCTCACGTCAATTTACAGGAATTTAAAGCATTTCCATTCGTTCCAAATCACACACCATTTATTGTCATATACTCTTACAGTTTCAAGAGTATGTATTTTAAAGTTGTTCCACGTTCAGTAAATCAGACCAAAAAGGTTAAGTTAACAAAGAATGGCGGTCAAACGTGTCTAAATGGGCATACAGATGCTATTGATCTTTCCATTGACCACGATTCATCAGATGCAAACTATGTTTTTTACAGGAGTTATCTCTTTGGAAAAGATGATAACATTGATCCTAATCGCCTAAAAATTCTTGTTCAACGCTCAAATAAAATTAATTTTGATATGAGGTGTCTCTCTGTGAGCAGTAATAGGGTTGACCTAAACGAGGGCCCCTCGAGTAACGGAGTAAAGAAACGCAAGAGGGAGGAATACATAGATGAAGGATTCAAGCAGGATTGTTCCACAGATTCTGAGTCTTGTGTAAGTTCAGAATCTAGCTCCTCTAGCGTAAGCGGTGATGCTGAGTCGTGTAATGACTCAGAAATCCCAGATGTTTTGCTAACGGAATGCAAGCTTTTAATTGGGACAGAAATCAATGATAACATTGATGGCTGTAACATGTCAATTGCAAATTATAGGTCTGAATCTGTCATTAAGAAGAATTTTTCTCTTTATCTAGTGAATAATAATTTGCCGTCTGGAGGTGAGGATTTTTCTAAAAGAGTGTCCATTGGACCTTTGGTAAAGGCTAATGAGGGAAAAGTTCTCTACCATGCAAATGGGTTGGAATTAAGTGAGGGAGATTCTATAGATATTAAATTTCCTACAATTTATACTAAACACTTTGAACACGATCGTGTCACACTCTTTAGTGACAAAGTCCTGAAAACATGTTTTAACTACATGAAATCACTAGCACAGGAAAATGATTTGGTGATTACCATAAATAACATTGCTCAATTTTGTCCGAATATTTTTTGGAATCTATCTCTTTGTGGAGATATAAAGACTGCCATAATGGAATTGGATCCGGAATTGCTAAAGTCTCTATACAAGAGGAAGAGGAATAAACTTGTTTCAAATCATGACGAATTGCATGATAATAAAAAGTCTCTTGGATACTTGGATAACAACTTTATCATAATGCAAGATTTGTTTAAGAGAGACGCCGACGAGAAGGTCCGTAAGCTTTTGGAGATTGAAGAAAGAAACAGAGCAAATGGAAAGGTTGTTAGGATTACACTCAATAAGCACGCTGACGATGAACTTATAATTAGTACTGTCATGGACGACAATGGATTTATAAAGAAAAGCATGCAGCTGCTAACTGAAAAGCAAAAGAATGTTGTATACAAGGAGTGTATGAAGAGAAACTTTTATGTTCCTGTTCACATAAAGTTCACTCCAGAGAAGGGGCGAGGAGTATACGCTGCGTACAAGATCAACAAGGATGATTTTGTCATGGAATACAAGGGTGAATTGGTCACTGAGAAGGTAGCAAAGTTCAGGAACCAAAAGTACAACAAGTCCACTAGTTACAAGGGTTCCTTTATCTTCTTTTTCAAGTACAATGGACGTAGATATGGTATAGATGCAACTGAAGAAGATATTAGTTTTGGACCAGCAAGACTGGTTAATCATTCTAGAAAGAACCCAAATATTGTTCCCAGGACTATTTTGAGTAACAACTATCCAAGGCTAATCTTTGTCGCAAAGAGGAACATTGACTGGTTAGTTTTTCGTATCATTTAAACACTTGCAACAGGGGAGAGGAACTGCTCGTCGACTACGGGGAACGGGACCCAGAGATCATAAAGGAGAACCCTTGGTTGCTAGAATAGTACAAGGCAACTTTAATTTTTCAAAATGTTGTATTTGGTTCGAGGAACAAGTTGTAATTGTGTGTGTTTGGGTGGGTCTTTTGTAGAGCTTCGCATACAATTTGGTAGTCTAGTTCCTTCGCTTCTTCCTTGGCGAATATATTCATCTTTGAGTCTCCATCATTTCTGCCCATTCTACTCGCGATTTGCATGACCTTTGCCTCGTCAAAGAACTGCACGTTGTTGGTTCAAATGTAAAATCTTACCTTTTCGAGTGAAACTTGAGCTGCGTGTGATACTAGGCGTAAAGTTGATTCATTTTGTAGCTTACAACCGACTGTTGAGAGAATATAATGGACCAATTCGTCATACAGGGCGGATGGCTGGCTCAACCCCTTGACGATTTCCACATCAATGTTTGGAACGGTGGAATTTGAGCTCATTTTTAAAATGAGTGGTAAAAATGGTCAATTTATTCCATCTGAGGGGAGAAACGGATCCCCATTGAGGTCCAGGGTCTGGCCCATGGCGCTACCTATTTCATACATACAGAAAGCTACTTTTTGACAATTTGGACGATATCCTGGTCGGCTAGGAAGTGGTCCTTTCCGACCTTTTGAGGGTTGTGTTTGGCTGATTTTCCCCAAACGAGAGCATATTTGAATTGCGAGAGCAGGGACTTGTGGATTCTCACGCAAAAGTCTTCTACGCGACAGTGGCTCCTCTTGAGGATGACAGGAGCTTCGTAGTCTGGAGCCTTTCCTCTGGGCTTGGTGTAGATGCGAATGAGGTCAAGGTACTTCCAAATGTTCTCCAGGAGGACGTCAAGGTTCCACTGTAGACACGTGTATATACTGAATGAACGCGTACCTCGTGATGTGCAGAGATTGGCACGTAGTGAGGGACCTGAGAGAGAATGTCTAGTTCCGGAATCGTGATTTCGTCAATCTTGTTCATTACGTAGAGACAGGGAATGTAGATGCGATTCCCCTCGATTACATCGATAATGTCATCGACGGTGGCGTCGCAGCGAATAGCAAAGGAAGCGTTGCTTATGCGATATTCGTGACAAATGGACTTTATGATCTCCTCGTCGACGTTGTTTAGTGGCACTGTATGTGTTACAGAGATTCCACCTGCATGTATTTATATTCTATAAGCTAGACAAACCCTTGTCTTTCCTGGTAAATGTGATGTTTGGTGGAGTTTTGTTTAGGCGGATTCCAAAGCCTTCCATTTCCTTCTCCAAGAGCCTCTTGTGGTTCATTGATTTGGAGGAGTCCAGAACCACCAGAATTAATGTGCAGGTCCTTGCGACCGCAATGACCTGTTTTCCACGACCCTTACCGTCCTTGGCACCTTCAATGATACCGGGAAGATCCAAGAGTTGTATCTTTGAGCCCTTGTACCTGATAACACCGGGGACACAAGTCAGAGTGGTAAACTCGTAGGCTGCCACCTCGGAGAATGTCCCTGTGAGTTTGTTGAGCAGAGTGGACTTTCCCACGGACGGAAATCCGACCAAACCGACTCTGGCATCACCGGTTTTGGAGACGTCAAAACCTTCTCCCGCACCTCCTCCTTTTCCTCCGCCTCCTGATCAGGATGAAGAGCAGACGGTCAACGTACCTTCGATGAGCTGGGCTCTAAGCTTGGAGAGCTTTGCCTTTAGGAGACCCAAATGGAAATTTGTGGCCTTGTTCTTTTGGGTTCTGGCCATTTCGGCCTCTATGTCCGCAATTTTCTGAAAGACTGACATTTTCCCGTAACTTGCAGATTAAACCGTTGACAAACACCGAAATTACAAAGTCTCGTTGACCTGTTAAAATGGAGGCAATTTCAGCATCCAGCTGGACTTGAAATGTGCGAGACTCGCGTCCTGTGGTTCCTCCCCTGACCCTATACCGTCCGGCCTTCCACTAATTTCTGAATCGCCGCGCGATATCCAGCTGGATGTTTACACATTTGTGGCATAAATGATTACAACTTCCTCGTTTTAATGTAGAGACTCGGCCTGTTTGTCCATATCCTTGGTAATGCCATGCTTGGACATCCAGTCGTCCTTTGCTTTGTTTTATTGTACCTTTTCCACAGAAACAGAGTCAAATCACTAAGCTCACATGGCCACAGTGAGCTGGGCTCGAGTTCTTTTGGAAGAAGAAAACTATCGCAACTGTTTATAACTCCTAATCGATGTGCCGAGCATTATCGACCAAAAGTAGTGGGAAATAGATGGAATACACCATTAAGTGACGTTTCAAAGAGGAGGACCAGACTGAAAAGCGCCGCCAACGATGTCTCATCGACATGTGTAGCTCTCAGTCGGTACAGGAATATAGGTTTGTCGTCTTCACACTTTTGCCACGCAATACTTGTAAACATAAACGAGTAGGGATCATGGCACATATCGATGCCGGAAAAACGACAACAACTGAGAGGATTCTCTACTTAACGGGTGTCACTTTTAAGATTGGAGAAGTCCACGATGGTATTTCTCAGCATAAAAGACTCATTTAGCTACTTAGGTGAAGCAACTATGGACTACATGCCGCAGGAACGTGAAAGAGGTATCACAATCATGGCGGCTGCCACCACTTGCTTTTGGAGAGGAGGGTACAGGAAATTACCTCTACATCGCATAAACATTATAGATACACCGGGACATGTCGACTTCACTGCAGAGGTATTTTTGCTCTTTATCTTAATCTGTTTCAAGGTGGAGAGATCGCTCAGAGTTCTGGACGGAGCCTGTGCAGTCTTTGATGGTGTAGCTGGTGTTGAGCCACAGTCTGAGACTGTGTGGAGACAAGCGGACAGATACGACATTCCCAGAATCGCATATGTCAATAAGATGGATAGAATGGGTGCAAACTTTGAAAGATGCCTAGATGAAATGAAGGAAAAACTCGGAGCTACTCCTGTTCCGTTATTTCTTCCTGTTGGAGAATATACAGATTTTGACGGCGTTATTGATCTTATCAGGATGAAGTTTTACAAATTTGCCAGGGACAAGGAGAATTTCGATTACAAAGAACTTGATATACCAGAAAACATGCTAGAAAAATCACAACTTTACAGAAACTTAATCCTAGAAACAGCAGCACAGACTTCAGAAGAACTTTTAGATGAATTTTTATCGCAAGGTTTGTCACTCTTTAATGCGTAACACTATTTAGGAACGCTATCTGAGGATCAGATTAGGAAATCCCTAAGGAACCTGACACTTTCAAACAAAATTGTTCCCGTAGCATGCGGAAGCTCACTGAAGAACAAAAACATTCAGGGAGTTTTGGACATGATATTAGACTATCTGCCATCACCATGTGAGGCCAATAAAATTTGTTTGAAATCAGAGGAGACTGAACAAGAGAAAAATGATGTGCCATTGTCGGATTCCGTCTATTCCACGAAAAAGTTGATAGAAAAACAACTCGTGTACGATACAGAAGATTTTTCACTCCCATTTGCAGCGCTTGTGTTTAAGATAACATCGGATTCACAGCTTGGAACTCAAGCCTATATCAGGATATACAGAGGAAGCATATCTGCGGGAGATTACGTTTACAATCCCAGGACTATGAAATCAGAACGCGTCCAGAAGCTCCTGTTCATGCATTCTAATAACAGAACACAGATAAAAACTGCACATGCTGGAGACATTGTATCTTTAGTGGGAGCTAAGGCTATTACCGGTGATACTCTTTGCTCCGAAAAGGACCCAATAGTTTTGGAGACGATAAATTTCCCAGAGCCCGTCATTAGTCTTCATGTGGATGTGATGGATAAAGCCGACGAAGATAGATTGGGACCTGTTCTTTCTAAATATGCAAAAGAGGATCCCTCCTTCACAACGCATATAAATAGAGAAACAGGGCAAACAATCATAAGTGGAATGGGTGAATTGCATCTGGATATTGTCGTTGATAGGATAAAAAGGGAACACAAGCTAGAGCTGAAGACTGGACCTCCGCAGGTTGCATTTAAAGAAACTTTTATAACTGAAGTTTATTCTGAGGGGAAGTACATTAAACAAACTGGTGGAAGAGGTCAATACGGTCATGTTAAGCTGCATATTAAGCCCCTGGAGGAGGGAAGTGGGTTTCAATTTGCAAATAATGTGACATGTGGAACAATTCCAAAGGAATACATCCCAGCGGTAGAAGAAGGAGCTAAACAACAGCTTAACACTGGACTTTTAGCAAACTACCCGGTCACTGATGTGTTGGTGACTTTGCTGGAAGGAACATATCATGAGGTTGATAGTTCGGAATTTGCATTTAGAATGGCTACAGCACAGGGAATCCGAGAAGGCGCAAAGGTTGCTGGCATTAAACTGATAGAGCCAATTATGAAAGTCAATATTGTATGTCCGAACAAGAATTTCGGTGACGTTGTTGCTGATATCGCAAGGAGAAGAGGTCACGTCAAGAATTCCAGCGACGGTTATGGAGGTGTTAAAGAGTTGACTGTAGAAGCTCCTTTGAAGGAAATGACAGGTTACATGACAAAGTTACGGTCTATAAGTCAGGGAAGGGGTTTCTTTACCATGGAAATGTCTCACTATAATCCAGTTCCAAAGTCTATACAAGATAAGCTTTTGGGTGTAACACCAACAGAGTAAATTTTAATTTATACTGTACATATGCGGCGATGAAATCTCCAATCTTCCTTTTGACAGTTTACAGAACAATACTTTGCTTTTTTGCAGCGAGAGCACAGTTTCAATACGAGTTGGTCGGAGCCCTCCTATTTTGGTATGTTATTTGCGGAGCTTTAACAAACCTTTTTGCAATTTTCACACTTGTTTGACACTTCTTCAACAGGTTTGGCTTTGCTGGGGAGTGTGGTTGGGTTTGTTAATGCATTTGTTAGTGCAGTACTGGCATCCCATCTGGAGCGTTGTGATTATATAGGCATAAACGAACCTTCCTTCTGGAGAAGGTGGTTTTTCCATGAGTTCGTTGTAGTCTTCTAGAGTGAAATTTACGCGTTTGAAGTCGACTTCATCGTCAAATGTCTTAGAAATGAAACAGTCTCCACGTATATCTAAAATTATTTTGAGGAATAGACCGCAACGTACCTGTTGAACAAATTCTAGTCATTCTTGCGTTTGTTGGTAGGTTCTTTACTCTGCCAATATTGTCAATGTAGCAGTTTATTCCCAAATACTCGGTTTGTTTAGTTGGTAGAGTCAAGGGAATGATCTACGGCATCGTGTAAAGCGACAAAGAGGGAAACGAACCTGGTAGTTACAATCTGCTGCTTTTATGGTACTATCAAGCAGATCCTGCGTGAGTTGGAAGCCGTTCTTGGCATTCGGTTCCTCAGTCGCCTTGGACTTTGATTCTTCATACTGCGATATCAAATAGCTTTCAAATCCTTTACGTTCCTCTGGAAGGAGGTTGTGTCTTGTGAAATGGCTGGTGAGTACATCCCTAAACTTGCTCTCTTTCCCGGAAAACGTCAACACCTTGATGGGCGTGTTGATATCGCATGAAACAAAAATATACGAGAATTCACTATGAAAGACATCACCCAGAGTGTCCATTTTGAGTAGTTTTTGTGTTAGGAAAACAAACTGGGAGGTTACAAGTGCCTCTGCAGTAGGGTCAACCTGGTGATGGACCAGGGCACCGAGGGGATGACTAGTGTGAAGAATAGGTTAGAAAAGTTAATAACGATCCTCCTTGAGACCGTCCTTGAGGAAGACGAGTCTGGGTGAGACTTCTTCTCCCTTGTAGTAGGCGTAGACTACGCCGGCCTCGAGGTCGAGGGATTCGCCAATGTAGAATTCAAAGTCGCCAAAGTTGGCGAGGACATGCTTGACGAATGCGGAGACGCCCTCCTTGAAAACTGCCACACGGTCGGAGCCGTTCTCTTCGAGGGTAGCGGTGAGCTTCTTGATATACTTTTTGATGTAGCCAGTGTACTCAGCCTTGGTCATGGGTATCTCCTGGAGCCTGAAAGCGTCGACGACATCAATGACCATTTCGACGTTTGGGTCAGCTGGGACGCCACTGCCTCCCTCTTCATCGCTACATGGTGATGGGCGGGTGGAATTCAACTTACTCGTTGCAGGCAATGCCGTAGTCTTCGTTTCCCTTGGCAACCTTGGAGGTCTTGACCTCGAAGGCGACTGAATGGCGTTGTGTGGAGGGGACATGTCTTACCTGAGGAGAGTTCTTCCTGCTCAAAAGGAGCCAAATGGGCGTAGGCGTCGGAGCAGAGCTCATCGCCGCTGTACAAGTCAGTGTAGACCAACATTCTCTCTCGTTTAGTTACAACCAAAGTAAAAGCACCACAGCAAAGGGAAAACGCGAAATGGAGGTTCGAAGGCGACGATTTGGGCAACGGGCCACAGGGGAGAGAGCACTATAATCCCGAGGGCGGAGTGATTGTTGCCTGCAGTTTGAAATTTTAACGACTTCCACGTAGTAAATGTAGAAATACCCCTGGATTGCACTTTGGGCCTACATACACTTAAAATGCCCACAACACATTCACGATGTTACGGACCATTTAGGCTGCAACGTCTTACATTATCGCAATTTTGTATTTTATTCTCTTGTAAATTTTGAAGACTTGCCTCATCAATCGCATTTTTGACCAGGTGTTAACTTTTACCGTTCATTTCGGATGCATTATCTCACTATTTGACGCTACAACCAAACTTTGAGCACATTTCCCCGAACACACTTGTATTTTAAAGCTATCGTCGCATTACACCAGAAGGAATGGAGTTTGGTCAAACAGCAGTCGGCGGTCCCTTCCGTCATGACAGTATCGCCTCTCAGACTGAAACCAAGTCGCAAGCACACTTGCCAGAAGAGGTAACATCGGAAGAATGCACTAAACCTGAAGATCCGATATATCAAAACTACTACAACAATCTGTACAATACCAGTGACAATGGACCACCCATTCTGTCATCATTTATCGTTAAACAGGACCATGGGATTCGAAAAATATGCTTCGAATACCCAGAACAGCCGAGAATAGACTACACATGGAAGAATGAAAATCTCCAGTTCTCGGATGACTGCTGTTTATACGGCAGCCAAAGAGACTATCATGCGGAACTAGCCTCTTGCTATCATCTCATACCGGAATTGGCCCTGGGATCATGCAAACCTAACTCTTTGATAGACTTTGTATACTTTGTTATGCCCACATTTTCCGGGAACTTGCTCTACGGTATCAGTTATGTAGCAAAGTTTACAAACAACGAAGAGAATGTCATGGTTGGAATCAGCAACAAGGAAGCTGAACAAGGAGATTCATCCTATTTTGTTGCGATTTGTGTCATTAGCAAGGTTCCATTCTTTGGCGCTATAGGATCACGTTTGGAATGCATCGCACAAACATACTTCAATTCCAACCGCATGGAGGATGCTTCCGTACTCTCTTCATTTGTGGACCACATGAATGCAACCGATTTGGTGGAGGAATGGAATTACGAATCCCTGTACTTCAATATTGAATCATATTTTAAACCTTGCCCATTGTCATTCTCTTACAGAGGGCTCTTTTTTATGTTGAAGTGTATTTTGTCGGAACAGAGGATTGCCATATATTCAGAGAGTGCTGCTAGGTCATCTAGCTGTATTCTTTCTTTCTTGTCATTAATTCCGGGCTCTAGTTCATTTAATTTTAACTCTACTGGATTTGCATCCTTGTGGCATTCCTGGAAACAGTTTGGCTTACCATTGCGTCTTTTTCACTCAAAGAATGTCGTACTACCATTTTTCACGCCAATTATGACTGATTTGTTAGATGATTGCAATGGGTATCTAATTGGCATTACTGACATGACCATAGTCGACACGTTGAAGCATCCGCCTACAATTTTATTTGATATGGAAGAAGAGGTCATTAGACTACGGAGTAAGTCCCTCTTGGGGTTTTATGCTCCCTCATTTTACGAGCAGGGATTCTTTCCAAGCTATGAAATCTTTGAAGAATTCGACAGCGACGCAGAGGAAGACGATGATGACCCTCTCAAACAAATTGCAGAAGCTAGTGACACTGTATTTGGTTTGTTAGGTGACTACCTTTCCAAGGCACCAACCGCAATGGTGGATATTGGAGGAAAAGCCAAGAGAATGATGACCATTGGCGGTAGGTATAATAGTGCATCAAAAACTAGAGAAAATTCCCTACGCCTCTTTGAAATGTATTTCCCTGGCGCCCTTCCAAAGTTTTTGAGGCAATTTTCTAAATCTAAGAAGGATAAAAGTGAAAAATTACCAGAGACAGTCGTTGTGCCTCCTGTTGAAAAGGTCGAGACCCCTGAACCCCTCACTATTCAAAAAATGTTTGATAGTATGTACAAAAAAGATGGTAAATACAGGTACTTTGGATACACATCCTATCTGAAACAGGATGATAACGATAATGATAGGATTAGAGAGGCAGAGTATGTGATTAATACCAGGGTACGACCATTGCAAGACTATTTTTTGAAGTTTTTAAAAGCAGCTGCATATGTTGCTGGAAAAGATCGATCAGCTTGCAAGTTAGTCATGGACTTTTCATTTGATCTGGACTCCATTGTGGATTACTCCATGCCTGTAGACGGCTTTTATTTTAAACGTGGTGATTTCTTTTTCAGAGGGGAGGCACGCACGTTGAACCCTTCTGATGATGAAGATAAGCCTGACTCTGCTCTTAAAGAGGACAAAGCGGAGTATGTTGATGTAGGAATAGAGGGAGATGTGGATGGAAAACCAGACATACCAAAGCCAGTGGAAAAGGTTTCAAGGGGTGAGGAAGTTGTGGAAACTATTCCCTCACTTTTGGCATCCTCAATCATGGAATTCCAGACAAATCACTCCTTGGATTTCATAGAGTTGTGGCTCCAGAAACCAAATGCTGCAAGCTTCCTTGTTAATCATTCACTGGAAACGTTCAATGAACCAACGTTTATTCTCAACCAAAACGTTGCCAAATACACATATCCAAATGGTGATATTTACATTGGTGAACTCACAGATATGCTCAGAAATGGGCATGGATCGTACATATCGGTGGACGGCTCGCGCTACGATGGTGAGTGGAGACGAGATAGACGTCACGGAAAGGGAACGCTGATATACAAGGAGTCCAAGTACAAGTATACTGGTGATTGGTATCTGGACAAAAGGCACGGTTATGGTACTCTTGAAACAGCCGATTTCGAATATGTTGGGGAGTTTAAATTTAACAGATATCATGGAAATGGTACGCTGACTAAAAAGGATGGGACAAAGTTAGAGGGTGAATTTAGACGTGGGAAATTTAATGGTCGTGGTATAATGACCTTGCCAGATGGATCTGTGAAGATGGGTACATTTAAGAACAATGAGATTGTGGGAATATGCAGCTACATTGATGTTAACGGAAGGGCGTACGTTGGAAGGTTGTACGGTGATGCACCGGACGGCCCTGGAAGTCTAAGGTACGACCAGAATCTGTTATTTGAGGGCTTTTGGAACAAGGGGAAACGGTGTAAACAAGGAACCATAACGATTGACGTCTCTGATGGCAAGATAACTATTGAGGGGACGTGGGAGGACGACAAGATGAGCTTTAAGGACGTTATGATCACATTTCCGAGTGGCTACAAGTATAATGGTGATATTGTTTATCTTGATTCTCCCCCCCTTTTAGACTCTCTTGAGCCAGAGGAGCAGAAACCGGTGCAGATGGAACTTGAAAAGCTGCAAAATCATCTATTGCCACATGGTCGTGGAGTATGCAAGACACCAAACGGTGGCGTGTACAATGGCTTTTTCAAGTATGGATTTCGTTTTGGCAGTGGATCTCAAGTATTTGAGAATGGTGTAATATATAATGGTAGTTGGCGTCTGGGACGTTTTGATGGAAATGCAACCATACAGTTCCCAAACAATGATGTGATTAATCTGAGTTTTTCCAACGGTGTTTTGAAGACACTGTTGACGGGTGAAGAATACTGGAACCTCCTTCAGGATTGTTTGAGGGAGCAGCGAATTTCCCTTGAACAAGAATTTACTCAATATAAGTTGGATATCATAAAGGACATAATAGGCATAAGTTAGATGCGTTTGGTGCCGATTTTTCCTAGAATACAATTTTTCAATCCTGCAAGTTCGACTTCTTGTCTTGTGAATTTATGTTCCTAAACTTGTCTTTTTCATACTATACACTTACCTTTATTATTGCGTCAACATCAGTGTACTTTGGTAGATTTTCCAAGTCGTCAAGTTCCCCGTCAATGAGGTTTGAGACGTCATCTTGTGCCTGTAGATGGTGAATTGAGAGGAGTGAACAAACCAAATTACTGATGATCCCTACCAACAGGAGAGGTAGACTGTTTTGACCCTTTGGAATTGACATTTGTTCGATACAACTGGTCACCTGGAGACTAATTAGACAAGTTTAATGTGACATACGCTGGTGGATCCTCCGAGAAAGTACAAGATCTCCGTGGAGAGGTTTCCAGTTACAGTTTTGTCATTTAGGACATTGGCAATGGCTCGACATACAGAATGTGTGACATGATCCGTAGATACAACCTACAAAAGTGTGATTTGGTGGCAATAATTACCATTTCTGGTTTTATAGCCAAGTAGCAGCGCTTAAACTTGGAGATTCTTTCATTTGAAGTACCAACAGTAAACCCATTAGCCACAAGCTCATTGTCCTTGTTTATTTCAACGATTCTTTCCAAGATTACTTCTACATTTGAGACTTTACGGTACAATTGGATGTGAATGTCGATACTTCCTGTTTGGTTTGGGTCCAGAGACTCAAAATCGCCAAGTAAACCGATTGGTACCTTGGCAACAAACAGTTCTTTCGACATGAAATGTAATTGTGGAGAGTAAGTGTTCTGGTCTCGCGTATGCTCCAGTGGGTTCCCCATGGAATCTCTCCATTTGCTCACTAGGGGCTCCACATCTTCTCTTTGACAACTTCACAAGATACACCTTCATGTCATCAGATGTATACTGAATTTCGGTCCTCTGAGGATGACCAGAAGCCAACCTTCCTATGGAGGTGCAGGGAGTCAAAGAGCGGAATTGCCGAGTCTCACATTCACTGTGGATATATACGCAAGATAGTTTAGACACATTCTCTATCATTTAGCTTTGTGCAAGAGTATTAACCTCTGTGACTAGAGATTCCATAGACTGTCTTTAAATGTATAGAGTACTACTACATTAGAAATCTCCGCATAACGGAGCGCCAATTGATACATGCCTTTTAGCATGTATACTAGTAAAATACCAGAGAGTTGATAAATCCCATATCTATACACACGTTTCCCTTGGTAAACTCAGATCTTGTTCTCGCCAGATAACCATCAGTGTCGTTAAATTTGCAGACATTACCATCGTATACAGCAAAACCAAATATACCAAGTTCGGTAATGCTATTGTGGAGTTCAACCTCGAAAGTCTCGTCATTTAAATTTCTGGCGAATAAGGATGGTTGCGTAGGAGGAATGATTCGTTTCATGAGCACGTAGTGAGAAACATCCCCTTTATTCTCGATACCCCTGGAAAGTGCATCTGAAATGTCACTGTTGTATACAACTCCAAATCCTCCTTCTCGTTGCGATTTTAAAACATATCTATGAGGATTCTGTATAGCGTCATTTACAATTTCAGCGTTGACGTCAAGGGATGGATCAACCTGCAAAATGTAAGTCTCCTTTACGGCATCTAAAAGTTCCTCATTGTAGGCTTCCCCCTTTACTCTCTTTTTGTGAGAAGCAAGTAGACGATCTATATGTTTTGGGTCACTCCATATCATCTGTCCTCTCTTTGACGAAGCAAGTTGTGCGGGTGCTGATGGAACCTTTACTGCATCGGAGTATTCACAAAGCAAACGTAAACTCCAAGCATCTTTATATGATTCGATGCAACTAGGGTCATACCAAGTTCTGTAATACAATACGCTCACTTCGTAGCAACCCGTAAAGTCTTTTAATGTTGCGGAATCATCAAGTTCATTATTGAGTAGAATAAGTCTTCCAGGTTTCTTTTCTGTATAGTAAGTTGATACTCGTGTAAATCTCACAGATCCATCTTCAACCTCCCATTCATTTACCAAAAGTAACTTCCTCTGCCTCATCAAATTGCACAAGTCTTCTACATGTACAATCTTTGTCACTACTCCATGCTCCTTATAGAGGTTGGAGATTGGATAAATATCAAAATCATCCAAGAGATAGTCATCCACTAGAAGTAGCACGCACGTTTTTTCCTTTCCAAAGATGGGAGGATATCTTGAGAGGTATAAATCATGCGCGGATATAATGGTTCTTACGTAGGACAGAATTGGGTAGTTTTCAGTATGTGTCATTTCCGTATTTCTCGTTAATTTCTCCCTTTGTTTGTGACTATCAATAAGCTCTTTGTGAAGGTCGAAAATAAATTCGGATGCGTGAGAAAACGACGTCGCTATCGTATTAATTTCCACCAATTTTGGTACAAGTTCAGCGGATAGTTTCTTGTGATCAGGTTCAGGAGAGTCTCCGAAATTATTAAATGTAACTTGCTCCCTATCATTACACATGCAGTAGTCATAAAGACAATATCTGCAGTATGTTAGTTCCTCATTGCTAGTTTTTGAGTTTGATTGTTGTGCGATTTCTTCAGAATGGAGTATGTAATCAGCTCTGTTAATGTATACTCTAATGTCCTTGTTGTAGTCCCTCCCATTAGGCCCATACACTTCCCTAGATATCTCCAGTAAACCCTTTACAAAAGGATCCACAGAAGTAATTGGCGAGAATAACTCATCCAATTCATCCAAGTGCGAGCACATTTCATCAATTAACTGAGCAAAGATTGGTGTAAACGCTTTACATCTTTCATAAATCCTCAAGGGATACGGTAAGGGAGCCAAGACAAAGTTGAAAAGCCTTGTTTTGCCTTCAAAAGTAGTATATGACGCTTCATTTGAGTAAGACAATTTGCAGTCTTTGTTTATATTTTGCAACAACCTAGCCTTTGATGTAAACGAATGTGTAACATCCGCAATAATCTTGGTATTAAAATCATTTGTATTTACGGCTGCATACTTGCTAATGCATATTGTGCTATTTTTGTGAGGACCTAAGTCACATAAGAATAGAGACAAAAGGTCAACCAAGAGTGTACTCATGTTCTCCATAGTTTTATTAATGTATAAACGCACTGAATCCCACTCCTCTTTTCCTGTTTCCTTTGAAAGCCGTAACTCTATATACACCAGATAAATACGCTAATGAGTGTTTTAGAATATAACTGAGAGGCTAATCGTTCATCTTACTTCATTTGCCAGAATCACTTGAATGTCCAAATATTTTAAACTGGTCTAAAAACGAGAGATAGATCCAAATAGAACCTTCATTCTACGATTTTTTGGGTTTATATGTCATTTAAATGAGCATTAGTCATGGAAGATCGTACTTTATCACACAAATGCTTTATTCTCTAACTGCTGAGTATTCCTAACGCCTTTTACTTGGTATCCTCGGAGAGTATGGAAGTGTATAACAAACATTAATTCTAATTAATCATGGAATAACCAATTCGACAATGATATGCTGCGATACAGGTCTGGTCATAACAAAGTTTTACATTTTCTTGATAATCCCCGTGCACATTCTACTCTATTTATTTCAATAGATGTTTTACGAAAGATAAAATACAAATTCCCCTATTTTATGGTTACAAACAATTAATTATGAATGATTCTCTTCCGGGTGCCATTGTGAGTCTAGATTCCCATTTATTGCCATCAGTAACATTTTTCGTTGGAAAATTTCACTTTGTTGAGAATACCCTAATGGTAAATGGAAGTAATTGTACATTAGATGGTTTTAAGGCGCATTAGATACCGCGTAACCTGCAGGAAATGGAAGGAGTTATGCGAACTACTCGGCAAAGACGACGCCATAAAGGTCCTTCGCGTATTCTCATCAAAATGGGCGGTACTCTTGAAGGATTTAGACAACTTTTCGCTACCAAGGTTTCTGGAGGATGATATCGCAAACAAGGTGCCATCTGTTTTGGGAAAAAAGGACATTCCACGCATCGGATTGTTCGATACAATGGACGTACTGTGTAATAGATTGCATTTTGTTTCTCCAACCTTTGATAGGATCAGCATATCTCTTGTTATGAATGCATATTCCAGAATCTATGCTGACACAAAGCATGCAATGAAGACGTCTAAAATCAACACATCCGGAAGAGAGGAAGAGGTTAAACGGTCTGCTATGAGAATTATACCAAAAGCAATTGATTTGATGCCCAGGATGAATGAACAAGATCTCTCTCTCTTTTTAAACGCTGTCACAAAACTTGAGATACAACATAACGGTATCATGCGTCAAACCAACGAATTACTGTACAACGATCTTAGGGATTACTACAAAGGCACCGATGGAAATGATAACTTGATAAGGAATATGAACCCTCAGGGAATCGCGCTCATATTAAATTGTTTCTCTAGGTCAGATATTAATTTTGATGTGCAAGTAATGAATTATGTGATCAATCAGTATCTACCGCAAAACCACGAGAAGTTTGAAACAAGACATTTAGCAATTGTGTTGCATTCATCCTTGAGGATGAATTTTATGTTCAGAAACGTCTGGAAGGTCATTGTTGCTACAGACGAAAGATTGTCTAAACAGCCAAGTGACTACAGCATAAAGTTGTTAAGTACATTGCTATACACCTTTTCAAAGTACAAATACTTTCCATCGCTATCTTTACCGGAAATTCTAAAATTCCTGCATAAAAACAACTATACTAAAAATACGGAATTGGAAATAAGCAATTTGTATTATGCATTAGGGAAATTGAATGTAAGAGATATGCAACTTCTGAACAAAATGAATGAGAATATTTGGAGAAAATTGGATAAGCTTACTGCTCAAGCTGTCGTAAATATTTACAATAGTCTTTCCAGGCTTGACTATTTTAAACCAGGGGATCATAATTACAACCTTAGATCAGAACATCCTTTACACAAACTGCTCTTATCCACATTTTTAGGCTACTTTGATGGAGATGTGCCAGAAATATACGTGCAGAAATCTGTTTTGCCCCGTCATATTTTGAATATGCTCTTTTGCACGATGATTAATTATATTCTGGATCCCAACCTGTATAACTTTCTATTAGGCAAGTTAGCAATAACTCGCATAATTGGGGATGGTTCAAGTAGTTTAAAAGACATGGACACCAATGAGAAGGATCTAAATACCCTATTAGTGAGGGAAAATATTGGAATAAGAGGGATTTACCAACTGTATTGTATATCTCATTACATCAATCTATATTTTACCAATGGACTACAAACGCTAAGTCTTGATGCTTTGTCGATTGTATACGACCTTATTGATCAGAATACTGATAAATTAAATATTAAGGATAACTTGAATGAAGGGCCAACACATCTCACTATCAATTCCAACGACACAGACGAGCCAATTGTAATCACGTCAAAAATCCATTTTTCCGTATATCGTACCCTAGAGAATCTTATATCAAAGGGTTATCTTCGAAGCTCTGGTGCAAAAAATGCAAACTTGGCAAAACCACTCTTGTACAGGGAATATGAAGTCACACCATATGTTATTGACATTTTCCTACACACCATCATGAAATGATTCTTGAGGAAGAGTTAGTCTTTAATTGAGTCCATGATGCTCATCGTTTTTGGGAACTTTCGGTATTTTTCCAACACTTTTTCCAGAGGGTTTGATTATGGACTTCTAAATGGATATTTTGGCCAACAATGGAGGAGTTTTAAGTTACTTGAGGTCCTAACAGGGTCACATTTGGAAGAGTATCGTCCAAAGGTAAGTTTACACAACCTTTACTCTCTAGACAAGCATACATGCCGAATATATAGATAAATTGGCGCATAAATCATAACAATGTACAAGACTGGCTATCATCAATTCTATATCGCAGGGCCATGGGTCCATCGCTGGCTACAATCTCCAGTCCGCTTGGGATTCGTAGTTTTTTGGAAAAGTTGACGTATTTGTTCAACAAGCTTAGAAATGATAAAAAACATCGCAAGAGAGCCTTTCCTAAAAGAGGTTATTGGAGAAGAACACACGCAATGCTCCGGAAAGACAACAGAATAAAGTAGGCCATCTCTCTAGTCACAACGCTTTATAGGTACGCATACGCTTTGGAGGGAATTGACTATGAAATGATTGAGAAATTAGAGAGGGGAGAGATTCCAGACATCAAGACACTCAAGAGGTGATTTGCTATCGCACTTTATCCTTGTTTTAAGATTTACCACTATTTTTTATTCTTCTTCTTTATTCCTTCTGGTGATTTGGATTTTGCAGTTGGCCTGGCATATTCCATTATAGTCCACAAAATGCCCTGTGTCCCTAGTTGAGAATCTACCGTGCTAGAATGGAGAACAAGGGTCATTTTAGCTCCTTTTGGGAGTCTCTGGGCAATCCGAGATACGTTGTAGCCCCAATGGTTGACCAGAGTGAACTTCCATTCAGGTATATGGCAAGGTGTCGCTAAAGCTCCTTTATAGGCTCTTGTGCAGGAGATATTCGGCTCATTTGACCTATACGCCAATGCTACACGCCAGGTTTGTCTTTGGGATCAGATACAAGCTCTCAGGATTTTTTCGGAGAATGAAAAGTATCGCAAGACTCATTTCCAAACGTCGGAGGATGATCGTCCGCTTATCGCTCAATTTTGCGGTACTTGGTGATTCCATCAGACAGCAACTTTAGGCAACGACCCTCAAACTCTGGTAAATGCCGCTCGTATCATAAAGGACGATGTGTCTGCCATTGACATTAACTGTGGCTGTCCTCAGGTGGGTCGTTTTGCGTGAATTAAATTGTCTAGGGGATTGCGAGAAAGGGTAAATACGGAGCGTATCTGTTGGACTTTCCAAACGTCATTACGTTTGTTTATATTGTACCTTACACCTCTTACAGGAGCATTGTCCAAACAGTAACTGCCCAGGTGGACATTAATGTGACATGCAAGATCCGCCTGGTTGAGAAAGAGTCTCTTCAATCCACACTAAACTTGTGCTACGCGCTCGAGGTTTGACGCCCTTTCCAGAATATAAGTCCCTAGGCGAGTGGATGCAAAGCTCTTACGGTCCACGGAAGAGACAAGACTGAAAAGGGAGTCAACATCTCAGATTGTAACTGGGAGGCTATAAAGATCATAAAGTCCAGAGTTGGCATCCCAGGTAACGCTCCTTCCATCCTTAAAATGTCCGTAGTGATCGCAAATGGAGGAATAGAATCGTTGGATGATGTAAAGCGCTGCTTAGAATACACCGGGTTTGCCCAGTTAATTTCTTTTACCAATTCCTTAGAGCTGACGCGGTGATGTCATCAGAGGCGATTTTGGAGAAGCCGTATCTATTTACTGGAAGGGAGTACAACAATCTGAGCATCTTTAAGGAGTACCTGTCCATCCTAAAAGGGTGAGTGGAATCCTGTCTAGTGACGGTAGCACAGGTGCCCGGAGCAGAGGTTGAGTTCAGTAAAATCGCACGCCTTCAAGATGCTGCACAAGTACCTCCAAGTCCACCACGAAACCAGAGAAGTCATTGGTCGTGCTGGAAGCATAGAAGCCTTTGATGGCATCGTACAAGATCTGGAGCGAGTAGTGGCTGAGGACTCGACTTACTCAGGCTCGTGGTACAGAAGACATCGCAAGCAGGTAACTGAGCCTCTGCTGGAAGAATCAGCTCCGGCCTCATGACCTGCACAACACCTTGGGCTGTGCCCAGTCCTAATTTCTGTTTTACGACTAAATAAGTCATTCATGTGGATATACGTCACATCTCTTCTCCTGTTTTCAATTCTAGACCCGGAAATCGTCGAATCGCACGAAAGCAGAGGTTTGTCCTTCGTACGTCAATGTTGCACACTTTTAGGCTCCGCAACCGCAAACAAGAGCGTTCTCAGCGGAAGTTTCATAGGAGACATCGTTCCTTCCACCTACCCGGTCTTCAAGATCAACCAGTCAGTGAACAACGACTCCACGTTTGCCAATCTACGGAAGGAAGAGCTGGAGGAGATCAGATACCAGGCTCTGAAGCTCATGTCCCAGCAGAGAGAGGTCTTTGAGAGACTAAGACAGACGAACAGAGACCAAACACGACGATTTGAAGGACTTGCCTTAGGATCGCAGAGACAGTAGTTCTCTCTTACACATTCTACCGTTGCTCGTCATTTAAAGTTTATTATAAAGATGGAAGCTCTTGTGAATGAAATCAATTTGCTCCGTGAAAGTTTGTCAAGTAAACATTTTATTCATTCTTAGAACACAAGCAACAAGTACTCGCACATTCGCAGCTCTTGACTCAACAAACGGAATCCACCACTGCTCTAGAGGTAGTAATTGTCCCGAACAATCATCATGTTATGCAGGAGATTAAGCTGGTGGAAGACGACGCCAGGATATACAAGAGCACTGGTCCAATTTTGGCTTCGCAGACAAAGGAAGATGCTATTAGCACCATCACAAAGCGTCTTGAATACATCAAGAATGAAATGTACGTTTACATCAACACACATGTATATTAAAACTTAGAAATACCGTCGAAAAAACAATCTCCTCTCTACAGTCCAGCATTGAGGAAAAGTGCAAAAAGGTAAGCGCTTTGTCAACCAATAAAATTTCAGCTTGAATCGTTAAACTCGGAGGCAATCCAACGACAAAATGTCCAGAGTACCAAGTAATGAACAATTCACTACTTGTAATATACACGCATTGATGTGATTCCACCAGTTGCAGTAACAACGTCCATAAGAGATATGGGCATTCGGAAAATGTCTTGACCAGATTTCACGTTAATTACATGCCTAAAGTTGTCTTCTTTACCGTCGTGCAAAACATCAACGACGCAGTTCAATGCTCTGTTATCCATAAAAATCACAGTCAAGAGGAACCTGGTGCTGTTCACAGCAACTGTATGAACCCATGGATTATCTACTTGCTTTACAAGTTTTGCCTCCAGATTTCCCCCGGTAACGTCTGGAAAGGAAAGCTTCAGAAAGTCACCGACGAACAATTCAGCCTTGGCGTTGAGTTCAAGATTTATGAAGAGTATTGACTTTTTATTTAGTACAACTGGCAAAATAGTTTCCTTTTGCAAATTCTTTCCGTTAACACTGCCTGCCTCCAGAAAAGATGCACCAGCGAGGGGCGCATCGACCAAACTTGGAATGTCTCCATACTTTTTGCATGTGTACTTGACAGTCAGTTCGAACTCTTCCTGTTTATAACCAGCGTTTTTAGGATTATAGTATATATCAGCTGGCCACTTGCAAGTCGATTTGTTGTAGCAGAACTTTTCCACAAATGAGGTGAATCCCTTGACGCCGGAATTAGCAAGAGGATTGGCGGTTTTACCAATTTTCCCATAAACAGCACTGATGACATTCACAACTCCTGTCGTGCAGGAAAGAGTAATGGTTTTGTTCATTGAAGCTGTTTCTGTGTGTACTTGCTGTCCACTAAGACTAGAAAGCGCAACTTCAGAAAACTCAGCTTGCAGAGCAAACTTGTACTTGGAATCTGTTATTCCACCAAAGTGGACATCGTACAAGGAGTGATCTGTGTGACCGGCAGATGTACGTCTCGATCTAAATGAGCAAACATTACGCTTCTCACAGAGGAACTCTAGCAATTCGCGACGATCCTTCCTCAAACTCTGGTCGTATGTCTTTGACACAGGAGCCCATAACGCGGATTCAACATGCAAAAGTTTAAGAGTTGGTAGAGATACAGTGACAGAGGCATCTTGTTCAGCATATAGTGCATACTTTGTGGACGGTGTAGTCTCTACAACATCAAAGAATGAGGCGGGCTCGGGCTCTACAACATCATGATGATAAATGCATAAACTTACTTCTGCAGTAGTATGTCAACATTGCCAATTTGAAGGGGCAGGTTGAGGTAGTACTATGAAAGGCATGTTTTGAAATGGTACACTTATTCTTCATTTGGCAATGGCTCACATCAGGTATTCTTGAAACGCTGCAAAATGTCCTGTCTTTAAGACCATCTATCCTTGCGATGGAAAAGTAAATCAGTTCATCTTCGTTACAACTGATATTAACATCGTACAGTTTTGAAGTGACACTGTCAACTTGTTTACGACCGGCAACATTCATTTCTCTGGGTACACAAGAAGCCATAATAGTCAAGGAGTACCCAGTGCGGGGCACTGGTTCCCCGAGAAAGGTGTAGTACTTGCTACCGTCGCCACGATGTGTTACCGGATGAATAAGACAACTGTTGAAGCCATCGCATTCATGCAACAAGGTCTCTGTTCTATCGAAATGTAATCCTTCCGGAAATATTGTTCTATCGGATGCGCAGGTCTCTGTTGCCCAAATTGCAGATTGAATCACAATCGAGTGACCAATGGGACACTCCAAATAACCCTTTTCACCGTTATTCAAACAATGTACTGTAAATAGTTAATGAGAGCAATGCATAAATGTGATGATGCAACTGGAATAGATAAACAAACCTGGTGATTCCTCTAAGCTCAGGCGCTTCAGGTCCTTGGGAGGAACGCGTCCTGTATCGACTACAGAGCAAACACTGCTGGTTATACTAAGCCATAGGGCTGTAGCGATGGAAAGCAAACTCTTGGATAACATGGTCGATGTATACCAAGGGAGATGAGCGATGATGGCAAAGGCCAAATGTGTAGCGTCCCCGTGAAAATTAGGACGACCAAACTGTATTTAATACAAAATAGCGTATTGGCCTTTAAATCTTGGCAAAGTTCATGGGAATATACGAGCAAAAACCAACGTATGTAGCAAAATGCGTAGCCTGTCTAAAAACGCAAAGTGTGCACGTTTCACACGTAAATAAACCAATATAAATTACAAGTAAAAGACACTAATGCATACACACTGCAAATATGAACTTGTGGTCTACGAGAAATTTATTCCCATAACTTGGGAGTCTTGGGCTCCGCCATTCTCTTCCTCCGGGATGAAATTATGACTGTCGCCAGATTTAGCACATTTACCAACTTTAAAAGAATATCAGAGAATTTAAGGAGCCAAATCCGGCACATACTCCGCCTCCGGATACGAACTCTGGTTTAGTCCTTGCCAAGTATCCGCCTGTAGTGGCGAGTTTGCACGCGTTGCCATCGTAAATGGTAAAGCCGTAGATTCCAAGTTCCGTTATACTCTCGTAGGCATCAACGCTGAATCTTCCATCTACAATGTTACGCACAAAGAGAGTTGGTTGAACTGGAGGGGTTATCAGCTTCATCAAAACATACTGGGATAGACCGTCTTTATTCCTTAGTGTGCTCTCCAGTTCTTGACTAGATACTAGTCCCATTCCTCCTTCTCGTTGCGATTTTAAAACATATCTATGAGGATTCTGTATAGCGTCATTTACAATTTCAGCGTTGACGTCAAGGGATGGATCAACCTGCAAAATGTAAGTCTCCTTTACGGCATCTAAAAGTTCCTCATTGTAGGCTTCCCCCTTTACTCTCTTTTTGTGAGAAGCAAGTAGACGATCTATATGTTTTGGGTCACTCCATATCATCTGTCCTCTCTTTGACGAAGCAAGTTGTGCGGGTGCTGATGGAACCTTTACTGCATCGGAGTATTCACAAAGCAAACGTAAACTCCAAGCATCTTTATATGATTCGATGCAACTAGGGTCATACCAAGTTCTGTAATACAATACGCTCACTTCGTAGCAACCCGTAAAGTCTTTTAATGTTGCGGAATCATCAAGTTCATTATTGAGTAGAATAAGCCTTCCAGGTTTCTTTTCTGTATAGTGAGTTGATACTCGTGTAAATCTCACAGATCCATCTTCAACCTCCCATTCATTTACCAAAAGCAACTTCCTCTGCCTCATCAAATTGCATAGTTGCTCAACGGTGAGAACATTTACTAATATTCCATACTCTTCATGGAGATTTTCAGAGACAGAATTGATGTCAAAATAGTTTGACATGTCTTGAGATATAACTAACAATATAGAGACCTTGTGTTTTCCGAATATTGGTGGGTGTTTTTCAATATACAAGTTGTGTGATGCTGCAAGTGTGTCAACATAGAAACGAATCGGGTAATTAGTAACATGTGTTTTTTCCATTTCTGATGTTAAATCCTCCCTCTTTTTAGAATTAGAATTGCCTCTATCGATAATGTGATGTTTAATCATCCTTCTGTGTGTTTTAAAAAGCTGTCCCGACGGATAGGAAAGCGAAGATGCGATTACGTTGACCTCGACTAGTTTCGGTATAGGGTCAATTTTGTGTGTTTTCTCATTACTTTTAAAGGGCATTCTGTCACTATTCAAATCTGTGCCGCTATTGCAAAGACAATGATCGAAATGGCAAAAAGTACAGTGCATGTTTTCCTCATTGCTAGTTTTTGAGTTTGATTGTTGTGCGATTTCTTCAGAATGGAGTATGTAATCAGCTCTGTTAATGTATACTCTAATGTCCTTGTTGTAGTCCCTCCCATTAGGCCCATACACTTCCCTAGATATCTCCAGTAAACCCTTTACAAAAGGATCCACAGAAGTAATTGGCGAGAATAACTCATCCAATTCATCCAAGTGCGAGCACATTTCATCAATTAACTGAGCAAAGATTGGTGTAAACGCTTTACATCTTTCATAAATCCTCAAGGGATACGGTAAGGGAGCCAAGACAAAGTTGATGAATTTTATTCTTCCTCCATAGGCACTGAGGCACGTATTCTCGTCATCTAGCGCATCTTGAGCGTTACTAGCTTGTGTAAGTCCAGACTTTGATATGAAAGAACGTACCGTATCGACAAGAATCCTGCGATTGTCATCATTTACGACGACGGTGGTTTTTTTTGGAAATTTGAAGAGTCCTGTCTCATGTTTTTCTGTTTCTTTTGTGAATGAGGAGAGAAGGTTGAGTAGTTGTTGGTTGAGTGAGGTCATGATGGGAGTAGGTTGAGGACCTGGGAGACATGGAGTGATGTCGGTCAAAAGGACATTCTATCTGGGAGTGGCGTGAGTATATGGTTCTACATGTACTTTGAGAGTCCTGGTAGTAGTGAGAGACTCTGGTTGTTGTGTATGTCAGAGTTAGGGTGACTTGTTGACTGGTGTATGAGGTGGTGAGTATACCCGACATAAGTGTTGTTGAGTGGTGGGTTGGTAGGGTGTCACTGGAAGGTCAATGAAGCAGTGATCGTCACATTGCGCACCAATCTTTCGCCTTTTACTAAAGATTGCCGTGTGGCGTCCGCATAATGCTAATTTCAAATTTTTCTGGTGCTCCGGCGCCTACAATCCTCATCTCTCTACTAGTCTCCTTAGGACTAATACACATAAACATGGAATCTGTTATATCTTAGAAAATAGTGCCGAATGCTACAAGCACGATTGGGATAATACTGTACACGGAAACTGTGAGGAAGGAATCTTCGTCTTCGCCATCATCCTCATCATATTCACCGTCGTCTTCGTCATCGCCGTACTCACCACCCTCTCCTCCGGAGAGTTCGTCAACGGTCTTCTGGTAGCTGCGTTGATCGGTCGGATGCCATCTGTCTGACTTTTTAAAGTACTGTGTGGAGATGTTGATTCCATCTCTAATCAGCAATTTGGCAAGGAGTGGTTCTCCATCCTTCAAGAAGAAGGCAGCTGTGAGGCATGATTCTTTGTTCCTACGCTGCCATACATTTTTCTTTCCATCAGTGACTCTGGTTACCACTGTTCCAGCAAGTGCATTTACAACCATGTATGGATTAGAGCTGGTTGGATGAACAACACTAACGCGGTCTCCTGACATATCAGATGCGATGTTAATTGTGAATCTATAACCGCCTCCTCTGAGAGATGAACCATCTTGGTCAGATTCCGGTAGGTCAGCGAGGTCATCAAGCTTTTCACTGTACTCGTTCTCATCAACTTCTGTCCATTTGTCACCTGACTTTTCATAGTTTCTGGTTGTGAATCGTCCTTCATCATCCTTAACATCCAAGGACAAGACTGTGAGATCATCCTTGGAATGAACGGTGACACCAACGCATTTTTCGGAATCCTCTGCAGCCCATAAATCTTGTGAGCCATCAGTAACTGCAGTGATTTCCGCTTCTTCGCTGACCTCAAAGATCTTCTGGGTAGCTCCAGTTTCCATGGTGGATTTGCTGACGCCAACAACACCAGCGCCATGGTCGTCTTGGCTAATATCCAATGAGTGAAGTCCAGGACCCTGCTTCATAGCTTCGTGTGTCTTATTGAATTCATCCCTAGTAACGGATTCCCATTTGCCTCCCAACTTTTTAAAGTATTTGTTGCCATCACTTCTGGAAGCCTTTGTGACCAAGTGAAGTAGTCTAGGATGTCCACTTCTAAAGTATTCATACACGGATTCGAGGTCCCCAGAATCTGATGACCAGATGTCATTAGGACCATCCACAACAGAAACAATAGACTGACCACTCTTGGCGCTATAATCCTTCTTGGTAACTCCCTCAACATTCTTCTCAGAGACTTTGATCTTGGTTTTATCAGTATTAGCCAGTCCAAGTATAACTCCAGAGGTTCCTTCAATCATCTTCTCCATAGCATCATTGAAGGCCTTCTTGGTGATTGTAGCCCATGCGCCATCCTGTCCCTTGAAGTATTTGCGCAGGTCACCTGAAGATGTTTCAATCTGTACCTGGAACAAGGCAGGGCAGTCATCCCTAGTAGAAAGGGTGGCACCGACAATCTTCTCGTTGCCATCTGCACTCCAAATTTGGGTGTGTCCATCAACGAGGGAAGTAACCCTAACATTAGCCTTTGGATTGTACCTCTTGTTCTTAAGATTCTTGCTAGATTCCCTGGATACAACAACCTTGCTTGACTCTGGATCCTTGCTAATATCAAGGACATATCCCACAGAAGTTTGCTTCATTTCAGCAAGTTGGGAGTCAAAGTCCTCCTTGCTAAAGGTGGTCCAGGCACCATTCTCTCTGCCGTAATACCTCTTTTCGTTACTTCCATGCTTGTCAACGACTAGGTAGAAGAGCGGGCTACGGCTGTTCTTGAGGTGCAAAACTCCAGACTTGAACTTTTCACCAGTGTTGAGTCTGGCAACATCATAGGTTCCGCATGTGACCAAGTTTACAGCAGCGTTACCCTTTGGAGTGTATGTGTAGGTCTTGAGTTCTCCAGCCACTTTCTCGCTGACATCAAAGTAGTCCTCGTCGGGCATGGTGACATCGAGCGTACTGGAGTCGGATGTAGACTTGGTTCCCTTTTTCTTTGCTGCCTCCTTCAAGTCTCTAAGCATAGATTCGTGGCTACTCTGACTGTGATTCCTCCAGCTATTTCCATCTTTGTGTCTGTACACAACAGAACCCTTTCCATTTTCGTCCTGGTAGTTTACCAGCAGGAGCTTGGGACTGTTACCGTCAAAGTAGAGGTAGGCAGAAGAGCACTGCACGCCTTCTTCGCCTTCCCACATCACCTTTCCGTCAAAGGCAAGTGTGGTGGTCGCATTTCCCTCAACGGCCGTGCATTTCACGAGTGATACGCCATCTTCCTTCGTCTTGGTGAGCGTGAATGGCAGTTGGCTAGTCTCGCGCGCAGCGTAGGCTGGGAGACAGAGCCCAAAAATGTAAACCACAGAAAACGCTGTAAATACCCTCATGGCAAGTAGATTTTAAAAAGAAGAACATGAGCTTGTCTACTCCAAGCACGAATGAGGTACAGGAAGAGATCCTTCCAGGAATAAAACCGACTGGAAAATCCCGAAAAGAAACTCCAATTAAAAGGATGGGTTACAAAGTTAAAGAAGCGCGTACTGCCGAGGAAGACTTTAGTGACGCAGTGGGGAGGGTTGGGAATTTGTCTAACCGGACCCCAAAACCGAGCGACAAAATTCGACCAGTAGACATTGGAGATCTGCAAACCTCCGGATGTTAATACCGTAACTGCAAATTTCGCTTCTTCCTGGCAGAAATCGTCCTCCCAGGCCCTCGTTTTCTGGGCCCCGGCTCCCCTGTTGGGGTCGACCAGAATCCCGTTAATACCGCAAGTTGCATTCCTGCACTTTGCCAGCGTCTACATGGAAATTCACGCGACCTCGTTGGTGACTCGCATGGTGGGTTTACCCGTCTGGAGGCTGCAAGCTCCGGATCGTCTCCACAGCCGTTTCTGCTCCATTTTTGGCCGTCCTGTCGGATATTTTAGCTTCCAATGTTGCCGTACTTGCTCTGGAAGCCTGATGGTGCCGGGCGTTCGGCCCTTGCGCTCCTTTGGGTCGGGCCCCCGGGGAATCCTGTTTAGACAGCGTTTAGGTCCTTTACATGCACTTGTCTTGGCGGCTAAATGACTGTTTAGTCAGTCATGCAGATTTTTTCATCCATTTCTAGCGATTCTTGGTCGATCGGCCGCCCGTTGCTTCATTACCTCGACTCTCTCCCATTTCACGACGATATCGCATACCAGAGGACCATTTAGCGTGCATTTGACTTGGAATCTAAAGTTTCCGGAGGAATCCGATGTATAGAGTTGTTCTTTGGGCTCTCAGTTCTCTAGAGACGCGACTACGGTCCAGAGACTGGCCCTAGTGAAAAGGGTGAACTGCTGATCTGTTTATATCCTCGATTAGTGACTCTGCGATATTGTCCGGGACCCTCTCCTCCCCCTATGGACAACGCCAATTCCATCCCTGCATGTTGTCTTTTGTGTCCTCTGGCTGTACTTGTACGTTTACATCTCCTCGGCACTCTATGAAAGTTCATTATGCATGCCTGGGACAAGAGTTTGTTCTTGATAGTCTGAAGCTGAGACTCTTGTAAAGGGGAGTATTGGTCGTCAATTAGTTTCCAGGTCCATTCCTCCATCTGTCGGACTGGAGGTTCTACAGATTATACTCCGACCAAGAGCAGTAACAAGAATAAGCAAGTGATGGAAGTACTCTCAAGACATCTACCTCTATAACAAGACGAGTAAGATGGTATACCAAGAGTTATAGGCTATCTGGCATTCCAGTATATCAACAAGAGAATAGTCTAGAGGGGAGTACTACAGACGAGCAATTAGCCGTGCAAGTAGAGCAGGTCCTTTCCAGACAGCAAGGCCTGTAATTGCGCTCCCGCCTAGTACTCCACTAACTCCTCCACCTATTTTATCTGCATTAGATGTAATGAAATCAAGTATTTGCTGAACAAAGCTCGGTGAATTAGGATCAGTAACTCCATCACCACCCCTTTCACCATTTTTACCGGATGCACCTTCAACTTCTGTTGTTTGCTTTGCTTTATCCTCAAGTTTCTTCTTTAACTCCTTAAGTTTATTGGTAAGTTCGATGTCCTTTAGTTCAGTATTCTCATAAACAATAGTCCAAGTAGATCCTCCGCTCCCTCTGCTATAATATGCATACCTTTTCTGATCAGTACCTCTTTTCTCTAAGCTAACCAAGAGAAGATCATCGAGCGTAAAGTCACCCTCACCATGGCAGTATGCTGTTACACTTTTAACAACCAGATTTTGTGGTATACCTTGTAGAAAGGTGGTATTGTATTTGATATTCTTAACCGCAAAATATTTTTTATTCAGGACGCACTGAGAGAAACTAGTATATTCACTATTTATCTCTTGCTTTGTGACCTGAATTGTTTCGGTACTCCATCCGGAAGTATCTTTATATGTAAAGGTATTAGTATTTCCACCGTTATTGACATTTGTTTGTCCAACATTTATGGTAACAATAGGTAGTTTAGCCTCTAGGAGGTTTAGTATAGCTGCTGTGCCACCACTAAATGGAGATGTTGGTTTACCATCTATGACCGGCTTCCATGTATCAGAATCAATATATTCTCTTTGGTACCAGCTACTGGATGATAGTGGAAGATAAATCAAGAGTGGGATTCCTTCAGAAGTCTGAGGATACCAGTAAACATACACATTCGATATTATACTGGTAAATGTTATTCCAATTTGATCCTTATCTTTATCCTTGAATCCGCAAATAGAGCCACCACCAGAAATATTATGGAAGTAATAGGAATAGTCTCTACCATGGGTGGAAACTCCAATATGCTTGGAAGTACAGCCGGGACAGGTGTAGGATCCTCGAGTATTCTTTGAAATGTCAATTTGATGAGCCCTGTTTCTACTGCAGTTCTGTCTGTCAAGGTTTTGTTTGAGGTTGTCATTGGTTATATTATCCAGTTTACTCCAATTATTTCCACTCCCAGCATACTTATAATAGTTATCTTCATTACCTAGTTTAACAAGTAGGGGATTATTAAATGTCTTATCCAAAGTCCAGTAATAGACACAAACCTCACTATACTTCTTTTCATAAACAGGAGGATCAAAAGGCATCTTTTTGTTATTAGTGCCTTTAGTCGAGAGGACTCTCAGAGAATTTATTCCTCCGCCAGGAGTGTGAGTGTACTTTTCATAGATTTTATGGATTGGAGAAGGCCCAGTGACTTTAATTTGAGTATTTTGATTTGTTGGTGGAGCATTATTTTCTCCGTTGGCGTAGTAGATCCCTCCCGCTGCATTTAGTCTAAGTACAACAAGGTCACTTAACTTGGCACTTATTTCTATAAGTTTTGGGGCAAGTTGACCCTCTTGGCTAACATCTACTCCTTCTCCTTTCCATTTACTGGTAGCCACAAGAGGATCAGTTCTTCTAGAGTAGTCATACTTGTCACTATAAGTCCATTCAAGTCCCACTATTAATGGTACTAGGTTACTCTCATCATATTTTAAATAGTATACGGTTACCCTTTTTTTATACTCACCTCCACCAGGGTCAGGTATATCAACTTGTTTTTCTCCATGATGGTTTATATTTTTAATAGAATAGCCATTGGAGAAGGAATGAGTATATCTCTTGTAGCCACTATTGGGTTTATTATCATCCTTGTGGATGTTTATGTTATTTCTATATTTATCCTGATAGCTCCCATGGTCCTGTACCTTACCAATGTTTATATCAACATATCTTTTTTCAGAATCAGTACATGTTTTTTCTGCACCCATCTATCATCCTCCATCTCGTAACAACTATGGCCCATGGTACACCCATCTACCAGATTATCCTCCAATCATCCTTTCATAATCCTCACTATTCACCCATTGTAGTACTCCATTAATGTCTCAACTGGTGTGAGCAGAATGGGCAGTATGGATGAATGATGGTAACTATGTAAAGAAGAGACAATAGGCGTGACAAAAGACTATAGGTCTAAACAATGGGTAGTCCAACTAGATGTTGTGAAGGAGTATCATTTCAGGAACTTTAGATTCTCTACAGAGACTTATGCATGTTAAATCTAACAGAGGGAGAACGTGACAAATCTAATCACCCGAAAAGTAGCTTGCATAAAGCCCAAATGCATGATGAATTCGCGGCTACTTTCTCCAGCTAGACCATCTATCCAGCTTCCGCAATCTTGTCTCCATCACTCTGCTAGTGGTAATTCGCCAGAGCTTGACAAGAGACACTCAGTAGCATGTATATTTGGCCTCCAAATGGACGAATCCTCGACTCTCTTTAGGCCATTTATTCGCCATTGGCATTCCCAGACATTCTACATACTCACCACGTTCGCATGCTCGTCATTCTCCGGACCCATCGAGAATAACAGCGAGGATTCCACAAGGACTTGGAGTCCGGACGTAAAAGATGGAGCAGAAACGGAACACAGAGACGTTGCCTGGGGAGAGCGGAGAGTAGCCTGTTTGCAGTAGAGCAAAATCAGGGCATCTTCACGCCTACTATAGACCCATTATAACCTATAAACCTCGTGAATTACGGAAATTTGCGTGCAATAGACTGCAGGGCCAGAAAAACAGCCACGAGTACTTCTCGACGTTGCACCGCCGCTGTGAACCACAACTGCCGCGAATCTCCGGGATATTCATCCCATGTACCGAAAAATATGACCAAAATGGCACAAGTTTGGCCCGTTGCGGAGATAGATACGATGTCTTGGCCTGGGGAGATTCTGGCCGATTTTGGGTAAAATTTTTGGACATGCGCCGCCAGTTGATTTTAAGTCGAGAGCGAAAATTTTGCAAAAGGAGACCTGAATAAGCGCGTAAAAGCTCTCTATTAGGGCCCCATTTGTTCCACTGCTATGCACATTTGATGGTCGAGGTTGGACGCGAGAATCTCTAGGCTCTAGAGATGATAAGGGCGAGCTATTCTTGGGGAAGAGACGAAAAGAACTCATAAATTCCCACTTTTGAATAAATCTTGGCTATCGTCGGAAATTTGACATGGCTGAAACAACTAGTATATTCGACTCGGTTCCATCAAACTTGCCAAAGTTTGTACGACCATCGAGTCCCCCAAAGTACTTTGGAATCGACTTTGACGAGACCTTTCACGCCCTCAAAGAAGATGGGCTGGAAAGGAATGTAAAGGCCTTTGCACAAGTTAAAAAGGGAGGCTACACACCGTTTTTCTGCACAGGTAAGAATGCAATGCCTTGAACGGGGCGACAGTCCGGGAGCCTAAGGAAGAGCTATGGCGAGTATACAGAGTGTAGGAGCATGTGTACTCATCAGATTCTTGCGACTGGAGGAAGAGCAGGAGTGATGATCACTGAGTATGGCAAATAGGGGAGTGTATGAGATGGTAGGAGTGGAGTAATCATAGCTAGGAATATCTGTGGAGTATCCATAGATGGTAGAATGCCCTCCATACGGCTACACAGTGAACTAGTTGTGAGGGAGGATGAATGATAGTCTGTAGAGAAATTACTATACGGTGCTACATTGAGACATTTAAGCTGGGAAGCCAAAAAGGAAACAGCATTATGAATGTCTCAACAAGGCATAGATATCAAATACAAATGCCCAAAGAATAGCAAAAAAGGAACAAAGAGTACAAGTTCACGAATACAATGTAGACATAGCGGGTTTACTGCATCATTGAGAGAGCTATACTACAAAGAATATCCATATTACAAAGAATGTAAGCACCATCCTGGAACGTATCTGATTAAGAATTTAAAGTACAGTGGAGAAGACCTTAAGGATGAGAATGGATATACTAATCTTATCGATGAAAACGATAGAGTACAAGAGGTATCCACATACTACGCTGATGAATATGACAATGACAAGGAAATAAAGAAGCCGCTTCTACTCAGGATAAAATATGAAACTGGAGAAAAATGGTACTCTAATGCGGATGCAGATAAGGAAGAACAAGATGAAGAAGGGGAGGAGGAGAAACTACCTGCAAATACTAGATGGAGGAATATACCAGATGGACATAACTTTTACAGTGGACTTACTCCAACCCCAACATTTAAAAGTGAATTAGACAAGCTCACTTGCAAACTCCACAATCTTCATCATGTTGATATCTCTAAGGGTGCTACTTACTCTTGTCCTGTTTGTGGAAAATACACTGTTACAGTTACTATTGAACCAGAGAAGAATGGTGTCAAAGAGTATATCAAATACAGACATTATTATACTACGAACCCAGACTCCGTTAGATATGACAATACTGATCTTGAATGGAGACATGAAGGGAGTGGTGACTATGATAAAACATTTTCACTTGACAAAAATACTCCTCATCTCACAGTATACTACTTGGATGTAGACAAGAGTCGCAGAAGGATACCCCTGCTCATGGAGGTAACCACTTTTGGTACGGAAGTTCTTGTTTGTAATAGTGGAATAAAAGATAACAGTAAGTGGAGTATGATAATGCCTAAAACCCCTTCTGACAACGGCTTTAAACTTCCTCCAGAGGAACTTAAGGAAAAGCTTCAAGAGATAAGATCTAAACTTTTCCAATCAGCAGAGATAGATGTTACTAAAGATAACCATCCCAACCAGTACTATAATGGTGAAGAAAGTCCTGATGAAGGACAAGGACCAAGCTCTGATGAAGAAGAGGAAGGTAATGATCCTTCTAGTGAAGTTGAAGCTATCGTAGAGCTCGGTGAAGAACTATTGGAAGCGATTGATCCCTTTATTGAGCTTGGACTAGCTGGATCAGCTATAGCTAGTGCATTTGGACCTGCTGCCGTCGGTACAGCCCTTCAACTGGCTAATAAGATTATTTGTCCTGCTAATAAATCTCTTGAAGCTGAGCCATCTCCTGACTTATCTGACCAGGTTCCTGATACAGAGTCTGAGAGCAAGATTCTCCTACAAGGTACTCCTGTGGAAGAAATGGATAGTAATAAAAACGGAGGTCAACATTTTCTCCCTCTTGAACTTGATGGATTTCCCGGTCTTACCGTTACTGATGTTACTGAAGCTAGTGAGGAAGCTGCCCTTCCTTTTCAACCTGTCCACTCTGAAGGATATCCTATTCATTCTGTTTCTATTGATCCACTTCTTCTTACACCTGCTGTTCAAGGATCTCCTATTGTTGAGGTACCTACGGTATATCTTGATTCACCTCCTCTTCCTATCTCTACTACTGGATTTCCAGTAGTAGGTGGCTATAGGGATAGTGCTACTCTTGCTAGTCAAGAAGGTGGTTTTGCTCCTCAATCCTTACCTGAGGAACAAGTTGCTAGGTCCAGCGCTCCTTTTGGATTTATAGGTGGTTCTAATTTGAAATATACTACAGAGGAGACCGAACGGGAGTTATATTCTGTTGGAATCGATGCTCCTTTTACCTTTACTACTCAAGTTGCCGAAGCTTCTGCTCAACCTCAAACTTCTGTCCAACAAGCTGTTGCTCAAGCTCAAAAGGTCTCAGACCCTATTCCTGGATCTCTTCCTCGTGAAACTCCTCCAGACCATCATGACTCTAATAATCCTTTTTGGACTATTGAAAAGACTATCCCTACTGTCTCTTCTGTTCTAGGTACTTCTGCCTTGGCTTGCTTTGCAGGATGGAAACTTTATAATCGCTATAAGGGAGATCCTTGGGTTAGAGATGGATATCCTCACTTGTGAACTCATCCATAAATAGGACATACTCAGGAAGGATTTATGAATGGACCTTATGACCATCTGATACACCTTTCAGTTATCACCGTACAACTTGATATCCTCTGTCCCAGATACCGTAAAATTCCGTCGCTAGAATCTCGCGCAACTTATGAATCCAATTCACATGGCTCATCTATTCGCCTCGCTTATTCAATACCTTGCATTTCATTCATTTATACAGCACCCACATTAACATTTAGGGAGATCGGTTGATCATGCCATGGGTTTGGTTGGTAATCGCTTTGTCGAAAAGACAAACTACAGAGGTTACCCTGGTGTTTATAACACTGGTGCAGTTGTATATGATGAAAATGGTAATGTAATATATTCACGATCATTTTCCAAGGAGTTTATTAAAGCAGTTTGCGAATCTGTGACTAGACGCAATTCTCCAAATAACCTGGTTTTATTCACCAAGGACAGTCACTACTCGCCTATCGGAGTTGACGAAAACTTTTCCAGGGTTCTTAGGAGCAGAGATATCCCAACGCCGGAAGTCAAGACACTAGAGGAACTTTTAAACACTGATATTGTGATGATGACAATAATTTGCGACAAGGTAGAATTTCCAGGCTTCCACGAGGGTGTAGATTACATCAAGAAGCTGGACCTTCCGGGTTACTATGATCTTAATCCGGCTGGTGTGACAAAGGCCATTGGTGTCAAGAAACTTATGGAACACTATGGCGTTCCTCCACATGACTGCGGATTCATTGGAGATGGTGATAATGATACGGAGATTATGGATCTCTCGGGTTTATCATTTGCGGTTGCCAACGCACCAGACTTTGTCAAGAAACATGCCAAATGGGTTATGGATAAATCATACAACGAGGGGGCAGTAGCTCAAGCACTGGAGCTTGTCTACGGACCATTTTAACAAATTTAAATTTACATTATCCATACTAAAATGCCTGTTGCTGGCATGTGAGATTGTGGACTATTCAGTTCCCTGTGCAGTAAACTTTCCAATGACTGGACGAAAGAGGTAGGTTGGAATCCATCCATTCGGACTCCTGTCCTTGAAAATGACGCCTCTTCTCATGAATGCAAACGGTCCACAGCTATTCCAGCAAATCTACATCTAAATGTTAATTCTTCCAGTTTCTGACCTGGGCGTTGTAATAGGTGAATGTTCCGTCCTTGGACGGGATCTTCCACGTAATATCACCAAAGTCAGAGTACCAGTAACCTGTGAACATGAGCAAGCAGAAGCAGAAATTACCCGTGATTCCGGAAGATGTGATCAACGATCCGTCCTCAAAAAACTGAATTTCCTCAACGTCTGTGGATCTGAAGAGAGAGTTTTAGGGTAACAAAGACTTGCCTATCAGAGTAGTTTGAGTTGTAGCGGCAATTTATTGTCCATTTTGCGTGTCTGAGTGGGTGTCTGGAGGTGACTGCCTTTTTCCGATTTTCGAGGGCGTTGTTATAGATTCCTGCGATTTTCTGACGTATGCTAGTGAATTTTGCCTTTATGCTGCCGATAGCATTGTTTATCTTTCTGATTACGTAGTTTTTCAAGAGTTTTTTCGTGTACCTAACCGCCTGCTCCTCTAGGTGCGCGTTTACTCTGTCTATAATGTCACTACTTATGAGAGCATAGTGTATATTGCTGGAAATTACAGCATTTAGTGGTCCTTGTACCAAAATGTGTGACTTTGGTGTGCTACCTGCGATTCCATGACGTAGCGACGGAATAGGCACAGTTCTATGAATTGATAGACAAAATGTAAAAGAGACTAGGAAATTACAAAGGGGCAGAATCATCTGCGGATTAAAAACTGTGTGAAAAGGAATAGAATCCCCATGTTACTTGTTGGCCATTGTTTTTGCGATAATTCTCAGCTGCTTTTGGAGTTTTCTGGAGAGAGAAGGAGCGAGTTTTTGGATAAAGTCATCGCCGAGCTGCCTGATTACGCTAATAATCTGCATATTGAGCTCCTCGGTTGAAAAGTCAGTCTCGTAGATGCTGATAAAAATCTTGACCAACTGAGACAAGTTTACATTGTCTGGGCCGAGTATCGTGGGATTACTTGCCAAGACAAGCTCCATCAAGTCCTTGTGCACGCGTTTTCCCTCGACTTCGTCCCTCTTGAGGGGGAGACTAGACAACCAAACATTGAGATAGCTTGAACCATTGGAAAGACTTGCGCCATGGTATCGAATCAAATCTCCAAGTGCAGCAACTGCATTGTCTGTAGCGGTTTGTTGTTCCCTAGAAGACGAAGCAAATGGGAGTTTGATCGCACGGACAATTTTTTGAGCCGACTCATTGGCCAAGCTTGAGAATTCTGGGATTCTAGCCAAGAGACTCACTCCATAGCATGCAGATTGACGAACATTGGCATCTCTGGATTCGACATGCTTAAATATATGAGGCAAAAACTGGTCCCAAAAGGGCAAGATTCTGCCCTTGAGATGCTCGATCATATCATCGCAAAGGTAGAGTGCAATGGAAATATCGTCAGGACACGTCTTTCCAAGATTTAGCAAGATGAATTTAAGACATAGTGGCTGACAAGCTGCCAAGAATTCATCCGGATGATGCTTCATTATTGAACCGAAAATATCCAAAAGTGATGACCTAAAGGACTGTTCGGCATCTTCATCATCATCCAAGGCCAATAGTTCATCCTGATCAAGGTCCTTTTCTTGCCTACATTTTTTGTAAATTGCTTTGAGCTTTGACGACTGTTCAATAATTTGCAACAACTTTGTAGAGACTATGCTCAAAATATTTTGATCAAATATACCTGGGCCGGCACTATCTATACACTTGTGAAGTCCATGAGCGCTAACGGACAAAATGTCAGCGGGAACATCATATTCGGAATTTGGTGCCCTGGATTTTTCCAAGTCACTAATTACAGTATTTACAGTATTCAAGACAATATCAAACAGCAACTTTTTATTTCCATCTCCCTTTTCTATGGCAGACCTTTTCGCTTCAATCAATTGTGCAATGGCATGTAGAGCCCTCTGCTTGAGATCACCAGTCAAGACGAGAGAGAGAGTGGGAAAGATTGCCGTGGCGGTTGGCACAATGTACTCATCATACTTTTCCTTCATTTCCTCTACAATATTTCCAATAAGATTCAAGGTTCTCTCCAACTCTTCAACAAGAGACGTCCTCAAACCAGCGGCACCTTCTGAGCCCAGAGCCAAGGTCATATCATCGTCTGATCCAAAGGATTTCACGTGTCTATCCAACTCCTTGAGTAATATTGGGACAACCTTTGGCAAAAAGGCACAAAAATTTGTCCCAAGAGCAGTACATAGCCTACTCAAGGCTTCATCAATATACTCCTTTACTGGATCATCTGAGTCACTGGGTTGCTCCATAATTTGGATAAGGGCATTCATACACTCTATTCCATCGTTTCTAAAGACGTCTGCGCCAATACTCAACCCAATAATGGAGATACACTCAATTGCTTTACCTCTGCATGTCCTCTCTTCAGTGGAAAGGCATTTTGATATAATCTCCTTCATTAGAGGAACGACTGTTGAGTAGTACTTTATGAAATTCTCCTCCAAAACACCAGCAATAACTGCAATCGAGGTAACTGCTTGTTCCCTGACAGCACGTTTTGTGTGGAGATTAATCTTGGAAAGCAACTTTTCAACAATAATGTCTGCAAAGGGTAACAAATCCTCCTTTTGAACCTCCTCGGCAAAATTTACAAAGGCTGAGAGAGCATGAGATTGAACTCTGGGGCTCGAATCATCAAATGTCGCAATCAAACTCGGGATAACCTGCTCACAAAAGTTCAATTGGACATAGGGCTGATGGTCAAGAGCCAATTGTCCAATAGTTTGACACGCAGCAAACCTAATTCTAAAGTCAGAATCCTTGAGCTTTTCCAACATAATATTAATGATGGAAGGCATCCTTTCCTCAACTTCTTCATCCATGAGATACTCTATAGTTTGAGAAATAGCCATGATACCGACAAACTTGTGTTGCCAGAGTGGCTGCTGGATATACTGAGATGCTGTGGAGAGCACCCAGTCCATGAATGGACAATTGTCAATATTTTCAAATGCCTTTCCAAGGCGATCTAAACCTTCCTCTCCGGCATCATATAGACGCTGAATGTCATCATCTTCCTCACCTGTTTCAAGCCATTCAGCATAAGAGTCATCCTGGATATCAAGCATACAGGACATGAGGCACGAGACCATTCTTATGCCAAAGTTTGGAATTGTAAGGGCCATTTTTGGTTTCCTTTCTGGCAACGTAATCAAGGATTCCAAGGCTAGACAACGCAACTCGTGGTCAACGTGCGCAAACTGTCCCTCACCCAGTGCAATATCGGCCATTCTTGTGAAGAATAAGGACAAGTTCTGCTTTAAAACCTTGGCGTTGTTATCTACAATCATAACGACTCCAGCGAGTGAACGTTCAGCCTCATCTCTGGCAGATGGTTCAGTTGAAATAAGGAGCTGCTTGATTCCCTCTAGAATTAGAGGAACAGCATCGCCCAAACGTGAACTCAAGTTAATTACATCCACTTCAATGGCCAACGATACGGCGCATATAGCCTCAGTTCTAACTGATGCATTTGGATTCATCAAACTAGCCTTTATCAGCTGCGCCAAACTGTCAACATGCCTCGAGAAATCTTCAGCAAAGAATCCAAAACACTCACCCAGCAGCTTGAGCCCAGATTTCTTGTACAGGACATTGTCATTCTGGATCAACTGGAGAGTGCATCTGGAAAGTTCTGGCCACTCATTGTCGTCCAGACACGAGATGCAGAGATCAGCAATAGTATCACAGACGTTTCTCCTTATGGAATCCTGTACTTCAGTTTCCAATGATTTGAGTAGGGACGTCTTGATCAAATTTTTGACGTCTGGAGTGATTCTATTCCATGTATTTCTCGGCGTATCGCCGGATTTGGAGAGGTCAAGCACCAGACGGATGAGAATCACAGACTGTAATCTGATATCATCTGCTGCCTGGCTAAGTGCGATGCTAAGTGTGAGTTTGACGAGGGTGTTGATGTCATGTTGCTTTAGTGCAGTAATTTGGGCATCAGCATCGGTTCTCCTTTGGTTATCCGTTGAAGATAGTGCCTCTAGTAGTGAGACGAATGCCTCGCTGGTTATATGTTGCGTCATTTGTGTTTCCTAGATCATAACATTCCAGAGCGGTCCTTCCTGGTACCGGCAAATTTCTAAACTTTGTATTTGTCCTTAAATATTAGTCATAATTAGACCATTAACCAAAGTCGACGTAAAATACAAAAATAGAACTGATTCCATGGCGACGACGTCGTTGGCCCTTTGGGGCTGCCCCATGGGACGGAAGCTTCAGTGTGTAAGTTGAAGCGCTACACAGAAAGGGCTACAGCTCCCTAACGTTAGTTTTGTGATCTCACGATCCAAGCAACCCACTCATTTGCTCTGATACCCGAATCGCATTGTATTTTTAGCTCAAGGCTGTAAACAGCATTATTTCCCTGTTTTTTGATTATCATTTGTTATTCACCCTTAACAGTTAATCAAATTTGTTTTTTGTTATTTCTATGGAATGGTTATCGCAAAATTAATCCCACTCGACACCTACAACGCAGATACCGTCAAACACCAAGCAAATGTGTTGCTCGACGGACCACACGTTAACTTTGCACTCGTATACGTAAGTTTTGCTCCATATATAGGTACACGGAGGGGTCTATAACCCCCTGGAGGTACCGTCTTTATGGCCATCATGAATAACAACATTTAGGACCGAGACTACGACGAACGAGTGGAATTAAGCAATTCTTTGCACCCCTTGAGCATCTGGGTCGCTTCTGAGTTGGAAAAGACAGTAACGGTACCAATTACAAAGGAATGTAAACGATGCTTTTCGGCATTTTCCACAAACATTGCCTCACTAAACACCTCTAGCATGCAGGCAGAGGGAACTTTTGAGTCAAAGTCATTAGGTTTTGACGTGTTAATCAACTGTAATGCGAGGATTAACTCGATAGACTTTGGCAAAGCTTCCCCGGACGACAGTGCCAAGATTTTAATGGTAGTATCAACTCAACCCATGAATGAAGTTTCTGCAACTAACCCAGAATTTTACACTTTTGTACACATTTATTCGATTTCATATTGGCACAAAGATGCTAGTGCAGGAGATGAGGATACGTTTGAAATAAGCCTTTCACATATTATTCCCATAAAGAATGATTTTTGTACACACGTTAGAATCATAAACCAAGTACAAGACAATGATTCTCAACATTTTTTTGTGCTAGCTCTGCTCTTGGATAGCGGAGCAATTAAAATTGGCAGAATAGAAACCTCTGAATTTGCACATGTAAAGAGTAAAACTGATGACTTGTCCGAAAGAATTCTTAATTTGGACATTATTTGGGAATACGACCCAAAGGCAACCTCCTCCAAACTTTGTTGTTTTGACGTCACCTATCCAAGTGATGACGATTCTGTTGGATTTATAATAGCTTCCGGTTCTATGGACGGTTTCGTCCGCGTTTGGCATTTTAAACGGGATATTTTTAAAGAAAAGGATCTGGACTCGGATCCTTGTACATTTTCAAAATTGATATCAGTAATTCAAGATACAAGTAGTGTTTCTGCTTCTGTAATCGTTAGCATATGCTTTATACAAACTCTAGACGCATACATTGCGGCAATCGGTACATTTTCAAAATCTATAATACTATGGGATATCCGTTACTCTCACTTGTACGGTGAAATAAAAACCTATCATAATGTCACAAAGCCAGTGAATGCACTCTCTTGGACCAAGAATAATCAGTACTTGCTTGGTTGCACTTCATCTGGGTTTTATATTGATTGGCTGAACAATTCCACAAATACGACAATAAATATTGAGAAATATTTTAGAACAAAACTAGTCTATCCATTTGAGAATATTTGTTGGGACGTACACTGCAGCGATACTGATGCACATTTTGTTTTTGATGATGGCATTTTTCTTTCTGTACCATCTGAGAACATAGGAAGACGAAATATGGAAGATATTTTTACCCTATACAAGTGGAATTTGTTGGACTACAGCCAACGATCGCATATTGGACCGATTGACGTAAAGGAGGGCGCAAATTTTGACGATAGCATAAAGGAGTTGATAGTAAAGACGTTTGATGCAGATTTAGCCTCTGCCAGAAAGCATGGAATTACCATTGTAAAATTCAAAAGTAATAATTATGAGAGTTTTAATTTTGATGAAAAAACTAGTGACCAAGTTGTTAGGTCGAAATTAACATCACACAAGACGGTTTGCTCCTTTAGCATGGATTTAACACGCGCAACACTCGGAATATGTGCGTATGGTGGAAATTGTGGCGTTGCACACGTAATGCTAAATATTGAATTGAGCTAGTGCTCAAGCTAGGATTAGGATATACCTAGTCTAATTTTTTTGGCAGCAGGTCTATTGCATATTTTGATCCATGAATTTCATCTTCCTTTTCGGCATCTTCGTGTGTATAGTCGTTTGAAATTCCTATACTCTTGTGCTGATATGCCCATGAGCATGTGATTGTCGTTTCACCAGTGTTCCATGAATCCATATGACATATGAATCCCAGGGCATACTCTCTTCTGGTATACGTAACGAAACCAAATCTTCTATTTGTTATTACAGAGATACATTCAATGTCTCCAAAATACTTTGCCAACTCTCTTAGTGTTTCCTCTGTATCATTTGGTCCCATCTCTGTTACGTATACTGTCGTGTTCTTGATATCTTGCGCCTCTTCCTTTTCTGAGTTGAATTCTGTTGATGTGTATGAGTATGCTGGTCGAATATGGAGTGGTATCCCCTTGGCTACTACCCCGTGCATCTTAGTTATCGCTTCATCAGCATATACTAAATCGTCGTATTGAACGAATCCATATCCAAGATGCGAACCAGTTGCTGGATTCCTAATAACCTATAGAATATGTCTACTCAAGTCAGAATTTTGAGCATATGAACGTCAAGGATGACTAGACAAACCTTGGAGCATACGACGTGGTTAGAGAAGCATTTCGCGAGGGTCAAGAGCTCTTCATCCCCGATTGCTAAACATTTCAATGAAACATAGCACTAAAACTCACAGTGGTGAAGACAGCCAATGTATACGTGAAACTTGTCAATTGCGATGTTGCTCATTGTCTGAGAAATGGCGTCTAAATGCGATAAATTCGTAAAAGGTAATAGCTAGGACCTTTTAGAGTCACTACCCCTTTCTTCCTTGATTAATCGTTTATACTCGTTGCTATATTAGCAAAAATTGTGAAGTGTGTGTTCCTTCTGGTTTTCGGCTTCCTTCTTTGGATATCGTCTTTTCCTTTATCCTTACAGTCCTTCTACTTTGCCTTCTATGAAGTTACCGAATTAAAATTATGGCAACTGTCGGCCACTTTGTGTAGCCTCTGGTCCTTGGGACTCCCATGGGCACCATTTGTCCCTGAGCCGAGAAAATTCCCGCAACACGACAATTCTCCCGCCAAGCTGAAAATTATTTCCTCATTCCCAATTTTTTTCGTTCCGCTCGTCTACTCCGACACAACGTCACTGGACCTTACACACCTTCCTCCATTGACGTAAAATGCCAAGGCCTTGCCAAGATGGATAGCCATCAAGTTCTTTCACTGGATGGTCTCAACTATTCGCAGGATAACATCACGGAACCGGTAGATACAGAATCGTCGACCTTTCGGCTAGACGATGGCTACGGGACTGAAGATGACGCAACTTCAAGGTCTCTCACGAACCTTGTACATCCTTTACTACGCAAAGGAGCCATACGCTCCCTTGAACTTTGCAATTTCAAGAGTTACTGTGGTACAGTCGTGATTGAACCCTTCTCTCACTTTACAGCAATCATCGGACCAAATGGGTCAGGTTTGTCAATCTTCTCATCATACACATTGCTCAGGGAAATCAAACTTGATGGACGCGATATCTTTTGTGCTCTGTATCAAGGCGACTACTCTGCGTGGAATCAACGTCAAGGATTTGATCTACAGTGGACCTAGTCCAGATGAAACACCCACGGAACGATGTGCTCATGTATCGCTCACTTTAGAGAGTGATACTGGACCTGCAGTATTCAAGAGGATGATTAGTAGCAAAGGGTCAATTACCTATGTGTACAATAATAATGTGAGTTTTTGCTCATATTCACGATTTTAAACAGGTTATAACATTCAAAGGGTATACTGAAGCCCTAAGAGAATATAGGATAAATTCTCTGGGAGCAACCGGACTTATTTTTCAGGGCGCAGTAAATGATATATTATCGCAGGGACCCTCCGAGTTGACAAGATTATTTGAGAACATAAGCGGATCGTACGTTTTCTCATTGTCTCACATTAATAATCAGATCACTCTACGAGAAACCATACAATTACATAAAGGAAAAACTCGAAATTGGCCGTACAGAGTACAAGGACTATGTCTCCAGGAAGAAACAACTACAAAGTGAAATTAGACAATACAAGTCAGTCGTTGGAAGCAGTAAGAACCACGCAGAACAGTGGGAAGAATATGTTTGTTTATTTCTTTGTCATAAATGAACCTTACAGAAAAAGGTGGAATCGTTGTATTATGCCTCGAAATATTTTCTGCTTCAAAACCAATTCGAACACACTTGTGGTCACCACAATGAACTTGTGAGAAATTACGATGAATTTATTGCAAAAAGGTCGTCTATTGACTCGAAAAAGAGAGAGTTGGAAAATGAGAGGGCATCTCTCTACTACACTCAGGCTAAACTTAATCGTATTTTTCAGCAAAAGGAGATTATGTTGAATCAATCAAGGGAAAATTTGCAAAGGTTTTTCACTGAAAGGAGTAGTTTGACTCAGGAGATACAGCAGAATGAAGATATAAAGGCTCAAGTGGAAAAGGAGTTGGAAATGCTGTTGGGAGAGTACAGAGAGACTGAATCATTGTCTAAGCAAGTTGAGGCTGAGATAGAAGCTCATTCTCTAGAAGTTCAAAATAGCAAAGTGCTACTTACTCCCTCGCAACTCTCTGAATTTAATGAGTCTTTAAAGGAGTTTCACAAGAATACAGCTTCCATAAAGATCAAGATGAATATTATAAAGAGTAACATGGAAGAAAAGCAAAGTAAATACCAACAAAATGTAAATAGACTTGCATCTTTGAACCAGAAGATCACCCAAGTCCAGGAGCTATCAAAGAGACATGAGGACGTATCTCAAGGACTGCAAGACAAACTGAGGGGATACAAGGATTCCATGGAGCTCCTTGCCACTACAGTTGGAAAGCTATCAATGGATGCAACTAAACTCTCTGATGCAAAGAATGCACTTGAGAAACAAAAGGTTTTGCTTGATGAAAAGATAAAATCGTTGGGGGCACTTAAATCCGAATACCGAAATATCTTCAGGAGAATGCAAACTAGCAAAGCATTATCTGAAAAATTTCAAACTGTACATGGTGAAGTTATTTCCTTGTTTCAAATAAACAATGCTTGTTACCGTAAGGGAATCATGGCGGCTCTTGGACCAAGATTACATACCATCATTGTGCAAGATTACGATACTGTTTCGCTTTGTATTGATTTTTTAAAGACGGAAAAGTCTGATAGATGTGATTTTTTACCATTAGAATCCCTGAATTATGCTAGACAGGATGAGTCAGAAAGTTGGAAAAGAACCGATAAATCCGAGAGCAGAAGACAAATTAGTGAAATGCTAAAGCGCTTTTCCAAGCTCAATTATGTTTTTGCTATTCACTGTATTGACTTCTCGGCAGAGTACAAGCCACTTTTTGAGTACCTATTAGGCGATGTAATTATTGTTTCAAATTTGGATGAAGCTGAAAAGGTAGCTACTCTAAAATTGCGCCCTGGGAGGTCAGAATCATCAAGAGCAGACAATCCTACAGTAGTTACTCAAATGGGCCAAGTAATTGCCAGAGATAAGACCATAATCATAGGACAAGTCACTTTGAAAAATAGTGAGCTTGAGATGAAAATCGCAGAATATAGCAAACATACTAACAAACTCAAGGATATAGAAGCTGAACTATCGACTATAACAAAGAGGGATACTGAGATTCAGGAGTCAATTTCAATCTCAAAAAATAGGATCGAAAAGTACAAGAGAATGATAGAGCTTACAAAATTAAAGTCGGATTTTTCGGAAAAACAAAAGGAAGCCTACAAGACTCAGATTGATACCCTATCCGCGGAAGTATCATCACTGAACAACGAAACCAAGACTCTGAAAAAGGCAATTGATACATTTTCAAGAGATTTGGAAACTGAAAATAAAACATTACAAGTACTGCAACAAACGCACTTTTCAGAAATGAATGCCAAGTTCGGTGTGGAAGATGTTTACAGAACCTTTTCTGAAAATTCAGAGAGTTTGGAAAAGCTGAATGCTGCAATAGCCAATAAGAAAGCGATACAAAAACGCTGTATGGTGGATTTGGAAGATTTAAAGAGAAAGATTCAGTATATTAAAGACGTAAAAATTCCAAGCATTGAGACAAACATTGGTGAATCTAGACGCAAACTAGACATGTTGAACTCTGAGAATCAAAAGACAAGCGATGAGCTTGAGGTACTAAAGGCTGACGTAGAGGCGGCAAAGTTGGATCTCGAGAATTCTATAAAGGCAATTGAGGAATGTAATCTCAACATCAAAAATAGCGGGAAGGATATAGATAGTGGTATTTTATCGTCTAAAGAAGCGTATGAAAAGGAGATTTGCCTCGCAGAAAGCAAAATGAGTCAACTGCGACTACAGGCAAACGATCTAGTCGATGAGTGTAAAATAAAGAATACAAGGTTGAACTTTGTACAATGTGAATTACCAATGCATGTAACCGAGAAATACGAATTTCCAGTTCTTGCAAATGCTAGTGACTTTGACAAGCTGCCAAGGACGGAAAAGGCAATGTCCAATTACGTTACCCAACTGGAGCAAGAGCTCAAGGACCTCAAGAGGACACTATCGCATTCAGCATCATTCTCTGATGCTGAATCAAAGCTGGAACAAACCACTAAAGAACTAGAGAAACTGGAGCAAGACATGGAGCAATCTAGGGCCCAGATACTTAAGCTTGAGAAGGATTTTGAAAAGATCAAAAAGGAAAGATCAGCGCTCTTTCTACAATGTTTCAACTCGGTGAAAAACTACGTTGGCCCAATTTACAACAAGCTCTCGTCTACTGATGAGGCTTGTACAAATGGCGGTCAAGCATTTTTGAGTCTAGATGACGATCGATGCAGTGGAGAAATAGAACCATTTATGTACAACATCCGATATAATACAATACCTCCCATGAAGAAATATCTGGACATTAGCTTACAAAGTGGTGGCGAAAAGGCGCTATCCTCAATCGCATTACTGTTGGCATTGCACAACTATAGAGAATCGCCCTTTATTGTCTTGGATGAAATCGATGCCAACATCGACTCTGTAAAACTGAAAAGCCTAACAAACTTTTTAACAAGTAGCAATTTTCAGGTCATTATCATCACGCTAAAGGACAAGTTGTTTTCAAGTGCACAAAGCCTTGTAGGTGTTTATAGACAACAACCGTACTCAATTTCAAAGTGTGTCGTACTAAACTTGGATGACTATCAAGATGAAACTCCAGGTATAGCAAATTAAACGACGCTTTAATGTGTTAAAATTCATTAATTATATGCTTCCTACGCGATCTCTCGGAATAAGGCGCAGATTCGACCCATACTTGAGGAAGACGGCTCCTGTATCACATTATTGACAACATTGGGACGAACCGGCAGTTTGAGTTGGATTTATTCCTATACCATCGCTTGTGATGCACGCGCAAGTGGCAGGATTAAGCCTAAACTACGGGGGAATATATTTGACTACAAAGAAACCTCTTCCGCGCTAAATTTGATGACGGCCGAAAATGGAGCCGATTCCGGAACTGATAGCCTGCAGATTATGATTTGTAAATGAGTTAACAAACACTTTATACGGTTGGCTGGAATCTGATGCCAGAACGATCTTGAAGGTAACGGTTCTGCGGGAGACATGATAATTGTTCCTTTAAACATACCCTGCTGATGAATCTGCCATTGTTGTTGGCTAATTTTCGAAAATATGGTATGAATGGATACAAATTCAGAGTGACCAGGAGGGCAGGGCCAGGCACACTCGGAATCATTCCGTGGATACAAACATCTAGTGTGTACATGTAAAGCGTCATAGTTAGTATGTTACATACTCTAAAAGATCTTCAAGTTCGGGACATGTGCTGGCGTTGATACCAAACCTTGTCTGACAAGTGTCGTAGAACTCGGTCACATCCTAAATGAGTATAAGTTAGCAAATGACCTCACCTTTGATATTTGCCTCTTGATCATTGACGTGTCCACGATCAAAAAGTCCTTGGACTGGTCATCCAACATGATGTTGTTGGCCTTTGAAATCGATGTATTTAGAGTCTCTACCGATTCCAAAAGACTTTTAATCTGTACGGACCATGTAGGTTGGTGAATAAACGTACATTCTGAATATAATCGACGACAACGCGAGCAACAGTTTTGGAGAGAATGTCCTGTGATTCTTGGTTTGTGATGACAAGACTGCTAAACTCCTTAAAGGAGGAAAGGGGAGCTACCAGAAACTTGACATAGTCACTAGCACCCTTTGGCTCCACCTTGTTTGAACCCCTAAACTTTGAGGGCATTGACTGAATAAATTGCAGACTGCACTTTGAACTCGTGTAAAGGGACGTGATAATATACTTGTCCAATTTAGTCTTCATTGCGTCAACCTTGTCATATGCCATGTTTAGAAACGTGCACACAAGTCCATAAATTTCCCTCGTGAATATTATGAGTTTCTCCAAATCCTCATTTGGCAAGGCTGTTTCAATTTCCGCCATTCCGAACCAGCAGTCGATGGGTTCAGAGAATGATGAATTTATGGAACCATTCTTGAGGAAGAAAAAGAGTGGATACCCTGCCTTGCCCAGCAATATTTTTGCGATGCTTCCCAGCTCTTGCTCACTAGCAAGGCCGGGCTCAGTTGCGATGTCCTTCTGCACGTTTCTCGCGCTAGAAACCCTAAAGCAGTCTCTGAAAATCACGATATCGTGTAGTACGTAAGTAGAGTAGGCAAATGAGAGGCCAGACGGCCAGTGCTCACTGCCTCCATCACCACCCAATTCCATGTGCGATATAAAAGAGTCCATGTGTCCAATGTACCCCCAAAAAATGTCATAAAGCCCCTTTAGATATTGGGGAAACAAGTGATGCAGAAATTTACTCTCTGAGAACATTGAGCGAATTTCGTCATACACAACATGAGAGGAGCGAATGTAAAACTTTTTATCATCTGAAATGAAAAAATTTCCATCTATATCGTTATACTTTGTAAATTCCTTAAACACATTGGTACATATATTGTCCACAAAGTTATCACAGATCATGCCAGTGCAAAATCGCTGGCCAAGACTGGACGGTAGGAGGGATCCCCTCCATTTGAACAAGTGGGAGGTGGCGTCATCCGAACGTTGTTCTATTAGCATAAGCAATCGCTCAAACGCCCTATAGTTTTGAAAAAAGTATTCAGGATACACCGCAGTAAAGATCCACGAGTAATTCTCATAAATATGATCAAAAATTGCCTTGGCCAAGGCATCAAAGATACAGAGTGTCCTGAATGTCTCCAATCCACACTTTCTAGACAAGTCGTTTAGGAACCGCATAACAAGGCTTCTTTCCTCGTTTAATATATTCTCTTCTACATAATGTACGAATTTTGGAAAAAGGTCCAATTCCTGACTAAGAGTTGCAAATACATTTGAATCGTCTCTCACACCGTCCAATCTGGTCGACTGGAGAAATGGGTCTAGAAAATTTGTTACGAAATTGCAGACTAGAGGACTAGCGTCCCCAGACCGTAGTTCGTTGTAGCCCTTTATCACCGACGTTAGTCCAGACAGGAGCCTCTGAGTCTCCTCCTCCAGCCCATTTTTGGTGAGCTCATCCTCGCTACAATTGTGGAGCTCAGAATATGCCTTGTAAAGACGAGAAAATAGCTGGGAAGAGTAAAGTTCAATTGTTGTTGCAAGGGAGATTCTAAGCCTATCTATACAATCCTCCATCTTTGCAACAGAGAATGCGGTTTTGAATGCACCCAAATCTGCCCATCCCAGTGTAGCTTCGGATGTAACAACCCATTCCGTTCCTTTGCCATCCACCAGCATTCCAAGTTCCTGTTCATATGATTTGCACTTGCGTAAAAGCGACGAAACGTGACCAAGTTCCTTTGGGACGAGCTCAAACAGGGTCCACACGAGAGAGCCCTGCAGAATCCCATCCACCTTGTATCCATTATTTGCAATGTATTCCGTAATTTTCACTGCCTCGTCTATGCTTGATTGGTTATTATCTGGCCGGTTATCCTTACACTCATTTAAAGAGTCGATAATCTCGGTGCAAACGCTGCTAAAATACTCATGTGCCTCCATAAACGTCATAATGGTTGCCTTTGCATAGGACAAAACGGCTACTCTTTTCAGCAAATTCTCTACACGATTCCTAAGTAGAAAGTATTCGTCTTTGATTGGTTCAAATGACCGGCAGGATTCCGTTATTCTGTCTTTTACTGGCCATAGCGACTTTATGATCATCTTTAGACTCTCATCATGTGAAGATGCATCGGCAAAAACCGTTCGTATCAGCGCAGAACTGTGCGACTGTGTAGCCAGGAGCAACGCTGAAAACTCCCTATGGACATGCTCCAGGGAAACGGTTTCCAGCCTCGACGATATAAACGCTCCGGGCGACCTCATTTGGTGATTTACCGACTTTATCCAGTCCAGCGATTCGCTGTAAATGTCCGCAGTAGGAGCGTCCATTCTCTCGCTGTTTGCGTGGCCAAATCCTTCCTTTGGTTCTAGACAGACCCTGGGTGGTCTTGGTGGACCCTAAATCTCCACCTATCGACTACTTCTGCCTACACCTGCTCTATGGACTTCCTATAATCGCATTTACGCCAGTGAATTGAATATCGATTCGTCCATTCAGTCGTCTCCTCATCTATTTGCCCAGCGGACGCTCTAAAGGTCGAGAAACCGCTACACACTTGGCCAATTTCCGTTAATCTGTGAGCTTCTGGCGTTTGTCAAAGTTTGGCGCAGCCGAAAAAAAGTTACGACTGAGGGCGGCCCGCCCGCTGTGGGTGGCCCTCACCGTCCGCCAATTTCTTTACTTTTTACATTTTCACAATTCTCTCGTATTCATCGCCATTTCGTAGGCCTGTGCCCATCCGATTGTCTACACGTTGAGCCGCCAGCCAGGGCACACCCAAAGCCTCGCAGTCGGAGCGCCGTTTGCAAATTTCGGTCGATTGAGCAACACCAGAGAACAAAATGAGTGCACAGAGCGAAGCTGTTGATTTGACGGAGATCTCGCTCCTGAGCGACCGCGATGTTAGGGCCAGGACCAACATGATCGACGCTGAAGTCAAAATACTCAAAAGCGAACACGCCAGACTCAAATCGCAAAGCAAGATGATACAAGAAAGGATCAAGGACAATATGGAAAAGATCCAGCTGAACAAACAGCTCCCCTATCTTGTCGCCAATGTTGTCGAGGTTAGTAGGATTGACTAATGGCGCCTTTGCGACCATTGGATCAGTAGAACTCTAAGGAGTACTAGATGACCGTAGGCTTTAGCCAGAGGGAGGACGGGCAAGCCCCGAAGAATGAGTGTAACGAGCTGTCTACCATTACTTTGCATGGAGCATAATGCCCCTAGACTCTTTTAGCAAAGTGAGCTGATACAGCAGCTTAAAGCTTGATTAATAGTACACTCTTAGTCCATCCATTGATGACATGTAGCTCTAGAGTCTATACTCACAAAACTCCCATTGGTCACTTTGCCACTCGACTATTCATCATTGCAAAAAATACCACCATTTAGCTACTCGACTTTGAGCAAGACGAAGATGAAGAGTGTGGACTCATAAGCAACGTAGAATCCAAAAAAACTGGGAAATCTCTAGTCATAAAAACATCCACCAGACAGGTTTGTTGAGCTTGTGGATAATCAACACATTCAGACAATTTATCTCCCAGTAATTGGTCTAGTTCCTCACACCGAGCTTCGCCCAGGTGACCTTGTTGGCGTCAACAAGGACAGCTATCTCGTCCTGGACAAGCTTCCTCCAGAGTATGACAATAGAGTTAAAGCCATGGAGGTTTGCGAGAGACCAACTGAGGACTATTCCGATATTGGAGGGCTGGATAAACAGATCCAGGAACTCATCGAAGCCATTGTACTCCCAATCACACACAAGGAACGCTTTGATAAAATTGGTATCAAACCACCAAAAGGTACGTTTTAGTCTCAGGTGTCGAGTAAGGAACTGCTCGAATTGTGACAAATGGAATGTAATGAGAAGAGTGGGATTATAGTCGTAACCTAACGATGCCAAAGGGTCTACATGGGTAAACAATCTCTGACGGTGAGCTAGTTGTGAGGGAGGATGAGTGTATGGATGAGGAGGTACGGCTAGATGGAGGAAGTACTATTGGATGATGGGTATGGTTCCTGTGGAAGGACAATTACTCTCATCAGTTCTATTCTCTTACTCATACTATAGACGGATGTGAATCGCAATTTGGTCTTGAAGGATCCAAGGTTAATGTAGTTTCAAAGGTCATGGCTTCTCCTACTTTTCATCAAAAAGTCTACTACTTCGAAAACTAGGAGCTAGGAGAATGTCGTCTGCCCCTAATCAAAAAGTCTGCAAATCCTTCGGTACTCCTTGCATCTCTACTCTTAAACCTCAACCTCAAGGAGAACTAGACTCTGGTCAAGAACCTGAAGACAAGACTGAAGAAACCATTAAGAAAGATTCTGAAGCTAAACCTAAAGAGAATGCTGAAGAAACTCCTACTTCTAAGACTAAGAATATTCTTACTAAAGTTGCTTCTGGCGTTACTTCAACAGCCGGTACAGGAGGAACAGGTTATGCGGGGTGGTACATCTGGAAAAACTACTTCTTTGACCCTCTTGTGCGCTTAATCTAATGACACTCATGAAGACTCTCCTGGCTCTAATCCTCCTATTAAGACTATTTCTATCAGTGTCTCTTCTGTTCTTGGTACTTCTGCCTTGGCTTGTTTTGCTGGATGGAAACTTTATAATCGCTATAAGGGAGATCCTTGGGTTAGACAAGTATATCCTATGGAGTTTTTAAAGAATGTACCATATTGAGTATGCGCAGGTCCACTTGTGAACTCTTACTACTTAGGGAATATCCCATTCATCCACACTGACCATTCTGCTCACACCAGTTGAGACACTAATGGAGTACTAATATGGATGGGTGATTGGGAATGGTAAGAATGTAGCATATTGAGCATGCATAGGTTCACTTGTGGACTCTTGCCCTAAAAAAGGAAAATCTCATCTTCCTCATCACATTTACACCTGGAGTGTTTTAAAGGCAGCCTTGATGACGAACATTTTACTACTAGCTATACCATTAATCCCACTCTTCTCATTACATCATTTTCCACCAAAGACATTTTGCATATCATCCATATTTTACTCACATTTATTCAGGAATTCTCATGCATGGCCCGCCGGGTACCGGAAAAACTCTCTTGGCTCGTGCCTGTGCTGCACAAACAAAGGCGACATTTTTAAAATTGGCAGGTCCCCAATTGGTACAAATGTTCATTGGTGACGGCGCCAAAATGGTTAGGGATGCCTTTAGCCTTGCCAAGGAAAAGGCACCTACTATCATCTTTATAGGTACGTTTCCTTCCATATATTCTATACACGTCCATTCAGACGAAATTGATGCTATTGGTACAAAACGTTTCGATAGCGAATTGTCTGGAGACAGAGAAGTCCAGAGGACAATGTTGGAGCTCTTGAACCAGTTGGATGGATTTAGCAGTGATGACAGAGTAAAAGTCATTGCAGCTACCAATCGACCATACACTTTGGATCCTGCACTCTTGCGTTCCGGTAGATTAGACAGAAAGATCGAACTACCACACCCAAATGAAGAAGCTCGAGCAAACATCATTCAAATACACTCGAGAAAAATGAATGTCAATAAGGATACCAACTTCCTAGAACTGGCAAGGTCAACTGACAATTTCAATGGAGCACAGCTCAAAGCTGTCTGCATAGAAGCAGGAATGGTTGCACTCCGCCGTGGAGCCACTGAAATTGAACATGAAGACTTTGTAGAAGGAATCACAATGGTACAAGCCAAGAAGAAGAATGCACTCAACTATCTAGCTTAAACATCTTATAATACGAATAACAATTATTGCGATAAGTTACCTGTTTATTCATTCAATAAGTGGAGTAAATTGTTCTGGATGTCTAGTGAGTGCATCCAGGTCTGTGCCCTTGTTCAAGACAAAGGTAAAGACGATCCAGAGACAGTAGGTATAAAAGAAGAAGCAGAGTGTTATAAACGCAGAAGCCAGAATCTTTAGAGCTGAAAATTTGGTGTATAGTGTCCAGATCAACTTACGTCTCTTTTGCAACTTGTACATTACAACAACCTCGGATTTACCCTCTGGACTTAAATCACCAGTTTCTGGTGGAAACTCATCCTTTGAAACTTCTTCAGTCTCACCCTCTGATTCTCCAAGATGCGGAACAAATGGGAGATTATCATAAAATGTGCCTGTATCTTCCTTTGCCTCATTCTTCGCAGGCGCCTGCGTAGGACCAGTAGCCTTTTTTACGACAGAACCATCACCTTTTCCTACGGATGCCTGGCTCATGGTTGCACTATTCTTGTCATTAATCGAGGCGTCAAAGGTGCTCTTGGCAACAGGAGAGAGTGGAGCTGCTGTATCAGCTTTGGAATCTGTAGGCTTTGCCAACGGTTCCACTTGTTCCTTGATGTACTGAAGGCGTGAAATGCCATGGTTTGGAAAAATTGCATTCTTGTGAAGTACAAGTGGTATGTTTCCAGTTGGTAAAGTTGGCGGTGAAGAAAGATGTGGATGCTCAAGAGAAAATGGTGGAGCCAAATTCATACCATAAAACGACAGGTCCTGTGGGAGAAATGATAAAATAGAAATGAAACGTACATGAATCTGTGGAGCCCTCGGAAGGAAATGCACCAAATCCGCCAAATCCAAAGCCGTCATGGAAACAAATGTCATTGAGATGATGTATACCACAATATAGGCTACCTCTAGAGTCATGCTTCGCTTCCAAGCACCCAGAAATCTAAATGTTGATATGAATTGTCACATGCAAGTTGGTGAAGATGGAGAGCGTAGCAGGTCGTTAGAACAAACATCCTAGAATGGAAGAGACATGGAGCAGATATCCCGCGTATAGACCCAAACACATTACCCCTGTGGAGGCTTATCCTTAGCAACGACTAGCATAAGAAAGTGTTTAAAAATCGGGACATTCTCAATCATCCATATCTCTGCCTTGTGTATCACAAATTCTATACTACCCGCAAGTTTGTATATTAGACTCCACTCTGGTTTCTTGTACGTGACAAATGCTTCAAAGAGAGCATAGATGAAGAATAGCGCAGAGAGTGTCCAAAGTGCCCATAACGTCTTCTTTGAGATTCCACAATATGGGCAACACTCATCTACAATATCTTCAAGTTTACGCTCTGTGTCAGACTCAGAAAGTTGAGATTCTCTGCACTCTTTTGTCCACTTGCTACCACTCCTATAATAGTAGCAGTAACCTCCCGTCTGTTCCTCAAACAAGATCATTAGAGGAATATCGAGTGTGTTATCGCCGTCCCTGTAAAAGACAGATAGGCTTTTCAGAGATTTAGTGGAGAATATCCCAAGTCCAATATCCTTATGAATAACGTCCGACATGGTAAATGGCTTTCCATCATCTCTAGAGTGTATGTACCTAAAAAAGTCCATCCCTTGAAGACGCATAGAAACCACAAACATGAGGGAATTTCCGTAGGGAATATATGCACCTATGGGTTTAGAAATGTCTATTTGGACCCTAGGAGCAAAGTATTCATCAACAATGTTATTTTTCATGGTGTACTTTATTTTGTCCAGAACTAGTTCTTTTCTTTATTAACAAGATGTTTTAGTCAAGACTTCTTGGTGATTTATACGAGAAATTGTTGCAGAATCAAAATATGTGAATAAACGAGGTAGCATTGAGGAGTGGGTGTATTTACCGGTATCTTTGTAGGGTATAAATCCCCTAGTCTCTGAACCTTGTCACGGTTATCCCTGGTACAAATGGCCTTCATATTTGTGCAGACTCTCTTGTCTATAATACCAGCGGCCTCAGAACATGGATATTTTGTGATTTCATAAATGTCTACAAGTTGGAGTGTGTCTATGGCACATTTTAGCTTTTCCAATTCTTGCACTAGGTCAGCTATAGCGAACCATCCTTTGCATTATTTCCATCCCTTAGGACATTCTAAGTGCAACATGCAGTGATGCAAGTTTCACCGAGTTTAATAATGTCATTATTCCAAAGGGTCCATATGGATCACTCTTGCCAAGGTATTTGGTCGTGAATACTCAAAAGTACACCAAATATCTTCTGGACCATACCGTCAATCCTTCATGGTCCAAAGAGGATTGGTGTGTGGGCGTATCCACAAGTTATCCAGAGTGGCGACGGAGACTCCTACACTTGCCGCCCGTCACTTGTTTTGGCAATGGCAGTAGGTTCTCATGGTAGTGTCCCATTCTTCATGGGTCATAGTGCAAGTATATGCCAGACTTTAACATTTCATTTCAAATGCTCGGCAGTCTCTTTGTGACAGATTCGGAATAGAAAAGTCTGTGATGAGAATTTTGCAACCGTCAATGTCCTTTATCCTATGTTGGTTTGATAGCCCAGTTAAAGGCACCAGCTTATGAGCTCCACTTTTGGTCACAAGAATCTGGAGCGTATTTTCACGACCAATTCATTCATCCAAAGGTAATATAGGAGCTCCTATACTGGTGTATAGTCGCAAAAGTCCTCTATTCGCTACGCTCATGGTCGCTTGAGCTCACTTTGTTCGCTCTAGACTATTGTCTACCCATTCAACTTACCCTAGGAATGAGCACAAAATGTGCAATGCGAGTAGGAAAATGGCAACTCCAATGAAGCTCGGGTGAAGGTAATGCAGAATCGTGTAGAGGGCGACTCCAAAGAGCGCTTGAGTAAAGGCAATGAAAAAGAGTCCCTAAAGGTCATTATAACCGTTACACATTTGCGTGAAATGCCGAGAATTCACGGAAAACTAAACCTACATTTCTAATGGACAAGATTCCCAGAAAGCTCTGGGCTTTGATGCAGTCTGAGAGGTCCTTACTGATATCCATTGCTGAAGCTGATCATTTTAGGCTCAAAGCGGCTGAAAAGCGACCAAAAGGATCCTCGTGTAATCCTAGGCCGATGTGTGAGAAATTTCTTCGCAATACAAGGAATTTTCCGCGTAGTCTGAGGAAAATGGCGTGTGTGTAGACACCAGACCCAGACGCTGATGTCGTGTGGGGACCTGAGCTTTTTGTCGTCCATTTCGCCCCCAAAAGTTTTCCTTTCGTCTTCTCTCTCATCTCGGCCTGCATTGGTTCAGAAGAGCTGCACACACTTTCCTTCTTTGCCCCCCGCCGTCCTCCTCCCAGCCCTTTGCCACCGAGAGGAAAATTCTCTGCTCCAGGTTCACTTTGTTCCTTTTCATTCGTCTCCGCGTTTCCATACGTGTATGCCAAAAGCAGACATGACACCAAGTATTTCGTCTAGACTACAACAACTTGTAACACTTGATCCCGTGATTACGAGAGACTTTTGGCACCAAAATGTAGCCATGGAGATCAACAGTCGCCTGAAACTTGTCCTTGAACGAGACTAGATAAGTCAAAACAGCTAGACAGCCATTTATAGAATCCACAGACTGAGGTTGGTCCACAAAGACACGAGCATCTAAAGAGCTCCTAGGAAGAGTGACTACTCAAACTCTACATAGTAAAAGCAGCACAGTATGCTCTACAGGATGGAAGCGTTTTGAGATTTCAAGAGCTTGCAGGCGCTGCGGTTAACCAAGGGTCATCCGCCTATTAATCATCTACAATGCAGTGCCTAACTAGAACTGGATGGCAAGACTCTGAAACAGGCTGTGGATCTTCCTGCATGCAAGTCCATAGAAAAGACAAGAATTAAGGATTGCTCATTCCAGGAAATCGGTCCACTATCACTGCTACAAAAACGGATAACAATGGCTAAAACCAGACACTGTGATTACAGATGAAAGGGACCAAAAAATTCACATGGCAAAGGTGGAACAGCAGAATGGAGCAGTACTTTTTCCGAAAGGAAACGATGGAAGCACCCCAAAGATGACCTTCACTGGAACCAAGGTGGAAGTGGAGTATAGAAAATGATAGGTGGAAGGAAAACCAGACCAACTAGAAAGCTATGAAAAAGGAAGCAAAGAATGTAACAGGAAATCAAGATAATAGAATGGGCTAGGAAGAACAACCCGTAGGGTAACGTACAAACAAATCGAGATAAATACAAATAGAGAGTAAAAACTAGAAAAAGGAGAATAAATCAACCGTTTCCAGAGAAAATGGAACAAAAAAGTGGAAAAGACCAATCGTAAAAACACCCAACTACAAAAGGGAGGAGGAAGAAAACGAAATTAGGAATAAAGCGTTGAGAAGAATATGTCAAGACGAAGAAAAGAGAATGAATTGATAGAAGAATGAGTTAGCCAAGCCCCATGGACACCTAAAGGAATTGAAACTGAAGGTAACGGAAGCCTTGGGAAGAGCTAGCCAGCCAGATTATAAACTCTAGAACTACAAGGGTAGGGATAAAGCCGACACATTTTAAAAAATAGAAAATAAACGAACCTTTATAGACAGATTTGTCAAAAGGGCGATATACTCCAATTGTACATGCACAAGAGCCTCTAGACAGAAAGGCTAGAGGGAAACAGGACCAGCTTATCGGTAAACTTATGCCCATATATACACAGTGTGTATCCAGTGCTGGCTAAAGCTTGAAGAGAATCTCTGCCAAACTGAAACACCATACACAGACATATTAGCAAGAGTGCGTCTGAAAATAGTGGCGCAGAGACCCATGAAATCTTGGCTATATCTCAGTTCATGCATCGCTGGAGTTACTTCTAGGCTATTGGCTTCATCATTGACTACACCCAGGTCTATACCATCGCCATTGGCTACTCTTCTCTCGTTTCAAATCGCAGATTTTCGGGGCTATACCCTATACAGATCCAATCGGCCCTTGTGCTCCTCAGGAAGTGTCATTTCACAAACGATGTTCAAGGATATCATCAAGGTATGCTTTCGTCAGAGTTGACATGCATTTGCAGAATCCGTGCGCCAAAGTTGTGGCAGTGCCGACTTTGTCTGATAACTATGCTTACCTTCTGATTGACCCAGTGACTAAGAATGGACTCTGTGTCGATCCAGCAGAACCTAAAAAGGTCATTGATGCCGCAAAAGACGAGGGAGTTTTACTGAAAAGTGCCCTCTGCACTCACAAACACTGGGACCATAGCGGTTTGTTTTTTTCCTATACGCATATCATTCGTTCCACGGATTCTTACTCTAAACCTCATTACAGGTGGAAACAGGGAGATCAAGAAGTTGATTCCTGAGATTGAGATTGTCGGATCAGCCTACGAGCAAATTCCAGCAGTCACCAAGAGTGTCCAAGATGGCGATGTAATTCCCTTTGGAAGTCTGGAAATCAAGTGCATCAAGGCCTCTTGTCATACCATTGGACAGATCATGTACTTTGTCCACTCTCCAACTAATCCCGACCTACAGCCAATTCTCTTTACAGGTTTGTGCTTTGTTACTATACATCCAATTTCGCTATACTGTACCCATAAAATCATTCAGGGGACACGATATTCATTGCTGGATGCGGACGATTCTTTGAGGGCTCCGCCAAAATGATGTTGGAGATTATGCAAAAACTAGAAGTGCTACCACCAGAAACTTTAATTTACTGCGGTCACGAGTACACGGTCAATAACCTCAAGTTTGCCCAGACGGTAGACGAATCTCCAGAAGTTACAGAGAAGCTTAAATGGGCTCAGGATACAAGAAAACAAGGCCTACCAACAGTCCCATCCACCCTCAAACAAGAGAGAACTTACAACCCATTCATGCGGACAAGTCATTTACAGAGTGTCATGGGACAAGACAGCATCGAGTCCACCATGAAGAAGCTCAGAGACCTCAAGGATCGCTTCTAAACTTGCTCCATATCCCTCCGGGGATTCAGACAGTAACTACAAGTGAAGATTTAGCGCGAGTACATTTACGATTGTCTAAAACCAACACTAGTTAGAACATAGACACCCATTACTTCTTGCTAGAGATAACCTTCTTCTCCAAGCTGCTTGGAATGCTGGCCTCAATCTTGGAGGCCTTGGCAGCGTTGGGGACAGAGAGAGTGTAGAGGTAGCGAGAGCACCTGACCTTGAACTTGGTGTTGACAACGCCACCCTTGCCCTTCTTCTTGTATACGGTCACGCCCTTGGCGTCTGAACGCTTCAAGACAGCGAGGTATTCCTTGAGATCTTTAAGTTGCTTTGGCATCTTTATAGTCCACGTGCTGCTATACAAACGAGTAGTTTTGAGTTTGTTATTCGATCAACTTATAACCGAAAACTTGTGCCACGAAATCCAACGGCAAAAATGAGAAATTTAAAGTCGACTGAAATAAAAAGTCCTACCAACCGCCTCTCAAAACTGTCAGGTTTGTGAGGCTCGTAAGATTAAAATCCAACGAATCGACGTTCAAAATTAAAACTTGCGCTACGCTTTAGGAAAAAAGTGAAAAACAACCTCAGCCGCCGGACACCCCACGCGCCAACGACACATTGGCCTGGATAGCTCATGGGTGGTGGATCGAGGAATGACCAATGGCTATCATGAAAAGAATAATGACTAGAGTGAAGAGTAAGTGTAAAAGTTAGTGACGCTCAGAAAGTGGTAATCAACATGGGCGCAAGCTGTCTGAACAAACTGCGAATGATTAAGTTAATTCATCATTGCGTCAAGTTAAATGTGCAAGCACCAGTAATGGGCTTTACAGGTGATTCACTGCGACAATTCTCCCGACCGACAGTTGAAATTGGCCGAGTATCTCAACCTACGACTAATAGTCGAGATGAGCTAAGCGAGTTGGCTTAATCAAAGAGAGAGAAACCCAAATCTTCGTCTTCTTCCTCCTCTTCTGGCTCTTCCTTCTTAGCAGCAGGAGCAGCAGCGGCAGCTGCTGGAGCGCTAGCTGCGGCTGCAGCCAAGGCAGCCTCTGGGTTGTCCAAGAACTCCTTGAGGGTCTTGATCTCTGGGAATACATAATCAGAGTCAAGAGCGAGAGCAGCGCAGTTCTTGAAGGCCTCAATAAGAGTATGGTCAACAGACAAGCTGGTTGGGAAGCCAATCTGGCGTGAGAGGGCATTGACATAGCTTACACCCAACTTCATGCAGCTGAAAATGTCCTCATCTGTAACATCCAAAACGCTAGCGTCAGAGAGAGCGCCGCTGTCATAAATCTTTTCTACTTTGAGACCATATGAGAATGGCTTAATGTTGAGCTTTTGCAACAATGTAGCGCCGGAGGCAGTGACCTTGTCATCCTTTTTAATCAAGTGGACCTCGTTTTGAATTTCAATTTGTCCCTTGACAATCTTTGTTGAAATACCGAGAGCTTGGAAGAAAGATGTCTGTGATGGATCCAAACCAGTAGAGCCAGCTTGGATGAAGACATCAGATGGTGCAATGACACCTTGACGTGCTGGAGCTGGAACCTTGTTCTGCAAGATAACATCACGGACCTCCAATGGGTCAGCCTCGCAGAACACAAAGCCAGTGTTGAGCTTCATGCATTGAGCAATTTTTTCAATCTCTGGAGAGTCCTCAAAGTTTTTGTGCAAGGCTGTCCTAATCATGGTGTTTTTACCCATCAATATAGTGGCCAACCCTCTAAGGGAGTGGCGGACCGTGGCCATCTGCTTGGATCCGACATGATCCACGCTGACAATCAAAATCTTTGGGTAAGTCTTGACCAAATGGGTCAACTTGTCAAAGTACAACTTTTTCTTCTCCTGCTTTGAAAGCTTTGCCATTTTAAAATACGATACACGGGCCTAAATGTCAGTGTATTTTGTTTACGTGGTGTGTCTAGGGCGTATTCACAAAACCATAAGGGGGACACGGCCATGGCCCATTCCTCCGTCACCGTGAGCTACCACTTGGCAATTCCGTCAATCTTGATCCATGAGCCAAGGGATTCACGGACTGGCAGCGCTAGGGCCGCCGCAAAGTCCTGTGGCCATAACCGTTGGGGCCAACGTCGGCAACTCCTTGGGAAAAGGACCAGTCCTGCGTGTCGTATACTAGACTTACCTTTCAAAACTATAAATCTGCTTTGAAATTTTACTTAAATATAAAGTCTGGTGGAATCATGAAATAGTCAATCGGGTCTGCCAATTCCATCATGGGGTATGACTGGATCGGCACAGACGTTGGCCAATTTCTCTCCATGAGCCGATGTGGTCCATTCTGGGCATCAAATCCGCATCAAGGTACAATAAGTCTCCGGAGTAAAGAGTTATAGCCTCGAAATCACCTGTCAACACCGTCAAATCGACGGTCTGTCTTTTGTGTATTTTCTAGACTCCTGTGTCTCTTTTCTGTGGAATTTTCTTCGCACTACCCCAGCCATCTTCTAGCCTAGCGGCCCTTGACGACCTGCCAGCTCTCCATCCACCCGTGTGTAGCCCTTGGGTGAGCTCCTCTCGATATTGGCCAAATCCGCGTCTCCCTCCAATATCGGGGCCCCGTACCCAGTCGAAACTTTTGCACATCTCCAGCCAATATTATGGCCTTTGAGGAGAAATACAAGACAATCAAACCAAAGTACGGTAAGTCGTCTGTGCTCTCCCCTCGTACTGTTGCCTCTCTGTCCACAACTGTGCCTTCACACCTTCTATTACCGTCTTTACACATCTCCTTCCGCTTGGAAGAGCTACACATTGCGACTCGTTCACATAGACATGTAGACCTTTTAAAGGACGCCTTTAAACAGTTGTACGGGGAACATGATGGCCTCAAGGCCGAGATCGGCAAAAGGAACGAAGAGTTTGAGCGGCTAAACGAGGACTATGCAAAGCTACGACAGGAGTATGACCTTCTCATTGAGGAGATTAAAGATACAAAGCTACAGGTGTGTCTAGTTGTTCCATAGAACCGAATGCGTAGGCTGGAGGAGGCAGCTCTTCGTGGATTGAAAGGATAAAGAAGAATGTAGAAGCTAGTCTGACGGATCCAAATATTGTTGCCAGTCTCAACGATGAAGTTGCATCCCTAAAATCCAAGCTTGAAACAGCTCTTGGAGATAATGGTAAGTTATATGGGAGAACATTGACGGAAATATGAGATCCAAAAGAGTGGATTAGCGAGAGTCTATGAGATGACAGGAATGGAGGACAGAAGAAGTCATTAGTGTGACTGTGGACTCTTTATACTCCATACTGTACTACTGAAGACTGTGTTGATAGCTGTTCATCTTGTTCTGTGGATAGTCTTTCTGACGGTGAGCTAGTTACAAGGGAGGATGAATGGAATGTGAATACTGAACAAAGATAGTACTTGAGTATCACAATTTGAGACATATAAAGTGAGGCATTGGGAATAAAGTAGCATTATGAATGCCTCCAAAAGGAATAGATATAAGGAATAAATGCCCTAATAACGAAACGGGTAGTGCAGGTCCATGTCAGGACGATAATCGAATTGAGGTCAAAGGAGGAACTCTTAAAGGTACCAATTACGAATATTGTACCCACAGTTGGAAAAATTCTATATGGATAATCAATCCTAATTATGGTGGAAGACTTCTTAAGATAGAAGAGGGTGTCGGTGGAAAGCCTACTTCATTTAATATTAGAAATCCAGTGGTGTGGGAGATAACAACTTACTATCACAAAGACTATGACAAAAATGCAAGTTTTATAAAAGCTCCTCTTGTACTCAGAATAAATAATGCTAGATATGGAGACCATTATGAGTGGTACGAGAATGCCGGAGATGGTATAAAATGGAAGAAGATTGATACTGCAGATGGATTTCCCAAAAATAACAAGAATCCTGTGAACCAAAACTTTACTGAGAAGCTGAATAAGCTCGCTTGCCAACTGCACAGACTACACAGACTGAATTTGTATAAAAAAGATATAGATCCTCCTTATAACTGTCCCATTTGTAAAAATGCAAGAGTTACCGTTCAACAAGAATCTAAAATTAAGGATGTTTACTCCAGGTTTAAACATATTCTAACAGAAGATGGAAAATACTGTGTTTACTATAAAGATGCTCTCATTAAATACCAAGAATCCAGCAGCGGGAAATTTACAGCATTAGAAGTCACCAATAAAAATCACATATATGTTTACTATTGGGATGGTGACATTGATCATATAAATCCTCTGTTGATAGAAGTTAAACTGTCTACAGTAAAGTCTAATTGGTATGAAAATGCTAGATATGGTGATGATAAAAATGACAAATGGAGGAAGTTGGAAGATGCTATAAATCTATCTTCTCCTGAAAACCTTAAGGATAAACTTGACATTCTCAGTTGCATGTTTAATGGAACGGTTAGGATAAAATTGGGATTGACTTCAAATTGCCATAATACCAGGGACGGTCGACACAAGGATAAACTGAAGAGTTGTGTCAATGGTATTTTTCACAAAGAACTTTCCATCTCTTTCTGTGAGTATACACCGCGTGAAGTCTCTGGAAGTGATTCATTCCATGTCGCAGAAATTCTTCTTGGAGGTGCTAGACAGACTTTCCCAGGAGGTACTTCATTAAAGGGTGTTACTAAAGTCTCCTCATATGAATCAAAATGTAGTCCTGGGGTTCCATTCCTGCTTTGCATAGAAACTGGAACTACTAGTAAGAAATATCAATGGTATTGGAAAGAAGAGAAAGGGGATAAATGGAAAGAGTGCCCAAAAATCTCTTCTGAAAAATCTCCTGAGAATTCTAAAGGTGAAATTGAAACTATTTTCTCAGTTGTAAAAGGTCCTCTTAAAATAACACAATGCAAACCATCTAGACCTCTTTCAGGTGGTATCCAGATGGATATTAAACGGCAGCCAACTGGCGATAAACCTTATGATATGTACAAAGCTAATTCCAGTCCCGGAAACGTTCCAATAGCTCTAGTTAAAACACTTGATTCACCTGTGCGCGGTTTCTTCAGAGTTACACACACTGCAAACATGGCGACGGGATCCTTTACACTAAGCGGTACTCTGGTAGGCGGAGATGGCATAAGAGGGATAAGCAATCCTATAGATAGTGTCTCAGTATATTACTGGAACAGTAATGATCAGACCCCAATATTGCTTGAAATTAATGATACAAACGGCAATACCAAATACTATTCCTACGCTGACAATTATACTGTAAGCGTACGAAGAAATGGGATTTGGGCACAACGTGGTTACGAGAGCCTAAAACATACAGATTTGGAGGAAATGCTTGATGACCAAAACTGCCATAGAAATATTACCATACCAATTGATCTAAAGGATCCTGCCAATCTCAAACCATTTTACAAGACAATTGAGAAAAAAGCCACTCCATACCTTAGGAATAAACGTGTAACTCCCGGAACTTCACCAAATCTTCCTAGAGGAGCTAAAAGGGACTATGAAATAGAAATATGCAATGTAAAAAATGAAATCTCCAGAGTTACATATGGTGGAAAAGAGATTACTGGTATTGAGCCTCCCAGAGGCAAATCTTCTGAGTTGAGGAAATATAAATGGAAACATGCACCCGATACAGATAGTAAAGTACCTCTTTTAGTTGAGTTCATTAGTAGTGGTAAATCATCCTGGTATGAGAATCTTGACAAAGATAGTCTTACATGGGCATCAATTGGGGATGATGAAGATGTTAAAATCTTTTATAGCGGTCACCCTCCACAGGGTCCATTCACTGAGGAACTTACAGAGAAGCTGGATGAGGTGAGCTGTAGAGTCCATCACACTGTCGGGATAGATATATCTAGGAAGAATACTGGAAGGTCGTATTGTCACAGTGAATGTTATCCAAAAAAGATCAAGGTTACCCATCTCAAGAATCCTAGACTTCCTGACTACAATATTTATGAACACTCTCCTGCCCCAACAGGTCAGAAGACCTTTACAGTGACCTCCATAGTGTATGGGAACAAAGAACAGGCACTTGAACAAAGTAATCTCACGTTTCCTCTAAGAGAAGTTTCGAAGGTCATTGTCTACTTTCCAGTTTGCAATGGAGATCATCCAGTTGCAATACGTGTTGAGCGCAATGGAGAGAGTGCTACATGGCTTAAAAATGAAAGTGGAGAGTGGATGCAGTTTAATCCAAAGGATGATATCATAGAAACTCTAAATCAAGCCACAAGTGGTCTAAACTTATGTCCAGCATACCCTAAACCGCGGCCACAACAAGGAGATGTTAATGGTACTGAAGATATTAAATCAGACGAAGAAGATGAAGATAACAATGGTGGGGAGAGATCTACAGGAGTAGACCAAGCTGCTCCTCAACCTATTCTTCAAGGTGAAGATGAATCTGCTCAACCTCAAACTTCTGTCCAACAAGCTGTTGCTCAAGCTCAAAAGGTCTCAGACCCTATTCCTGGATCTCTTCCTCGTGAAACTCCTCCAGACCATCATGACTCTAATAATCCTTTTTGGACTATTGAAAAGACTATCCCTACTGTCTCTTCTGTTCTAGGTACTTCTGCCTTGGCTTGTTTTGCAGGATGGAAACTTTATAACCGCTATAAAGGAGACCCTTGGGTTAGACAAATTTGAGACTCTATGGACTCTCCAGTATGGAGACTAGGGAATTGATACTGAGTAGTTGGTCTTAATTTGTTACATTCACAGTATTGACTGGGATTAATGTAACTGCCATCTTATGGACGATAAAGGATACCATGTCAAAGACGATTTTATGGATTTCTATGACAATCTACATTTTCCAAGTCACTTCGCAGCTATCCATCTGCTAATTAGCTCACAATTTTGATCCACATTCTTCATTCCATGTATTAATCATCTATACACTAATATTTGCATATACAGAGCTGCTCCAAAAGCAGTGTGCCCAGGCAAAGAGAGACTTAGAAGACAACAAGACAGAGTACAGCTTGATCGTATCCGAACTTAAAGAGAGATATGTAGCCCTGGAAAACATTTTACACGAGAATCAAGAACAGCTAAGAGAGAGTGAGGCAAATTTGGCGCGGAAAGATTCTCAAATTAGTGCAATGAATTCTGAACTTATCGCAAAATCGGAAACTATAGAAAAACTGACAAAGAGAATGGAATATCTGAACAATTACTACAAGGACTCATTAGAAAATAAGTATCGTGATGAAAAGTTAAAGTTTGACCTACAGCGATTTAGTCTACTCAATTGCAACAATATATATTTGCAATGTAATAATCTAAATTCAGATGGAGTTACAATTTTGGAGTTCTCAACAAAGACAATTGATTTATTTTCTGCCTTTTTCAGATCATGGAAAGAGGCGCTCAGAACCGTTGAATACTCACAAGTTGTCACAGATTCCGCCCTTATAACTGAACTTAAGAATTCTTTTGCAATTTCTGAATCAAGTAGTTCAGGTGATGAAACTATGGAGAATAATTCTTCAGCAGAAACCTCTCCGAAATGCTTGGAATTATGCCACAAAATTGACAAACATTTGGAAGCGATGCTGGAGATCTTCAAACGGATGACGGAGAAGACACACTCATTTCCTTGGCATTCACAGATGCCAAAGCTCATTAGTCATACCAAATCATTCGTTAGGCTCCAACGGATTTACTTCTGTGTAGAGGAATACACTCACCCATATGACTCCAAGGATCTCGTCAAGCATTCAACAAAGTTGCTCATTCAAACTTTGGGGGATATTTCTGGGACAATTGCAAAGATTTACGTTAAATTCCAATCAATCGTATTTTTGACGCAAAAAAAGAGTGACAGATGCTTTGATCATCTCCTATCCACACTCTTGACAAATTATAAAAGTGGGAAGACTAAACTTGCAAGTGACAGTCATGCCACAGCTTCAGACAGCGCATTTACTCATGAGCCTCCATTGGGCACATCCTCTAGTTCTTCCAAGAAACTATTGGAAAACCTGGACAAATTTATTGACAAATCGTACAAGAATATATTCCTACTGACAAAGAGACTTGCAAGCTTGATGTTGGAACTTAAACAGTGTCTATCGCAGAGATTGTGCCACCCGAAACTGGCAAACGGCTCCTTTCTACCACTTTGTGGAGGAAGTAGTGAAATGGTTGCACTTACAACTTGTGTAAATGAATTAAGTCAGCACATTCCATTACTCAATGAGCTCAGCCTCAGGTCTCTATTCTCTTTTGGAAAAACGTCTTGTGGATCTCTCTACGGAGTAGACAAGGAAGAAACGAATCCCGCAATTGTCCGTATTAATGCTGTAAACGAATCTCTGAAAACGTCTCAGCCAAGACTAAAATTTGATAACCTAAAGAATAATTTGGATCTCATAAGGCAACATGAAAATACACTTGAAGAGTGGAAGGAAAAGGTGAAGGCTATAGATGAAGAATTATCAATCGCAAATATAAAATGTAAACAATACGAATCGGAACTAGAAGCTCTCAAGGACACACAAAAAATTGAGACTGCATGCACCAGAGCATTTTCAAGATTGGAAACGGTCTTGTCACAGCCATGCAAGGAATTAAGTGCGAGCGCTACTTCAACTCACCACGATTCTGCGGGAGCGAAAAGTGAAGAAGATGAAAAAAAACTACTCATGCATATAAAACATCTGATAAAATCTGTAAACAATTTGGAGACGCACAACAAGCAACTAAAAATGACTATTGAGTTGAACAAACAAGAGTATGAACGAGCAAGGGAAAATGAAGATTCTCTACATCGCAAATACAGTGAACAACTCTCATATATGAACGAACACATATGCGAACTAAACAATAACATTTTGTCGAGTGAATACAAAATTGCAGAACTTACACAGGCAAAGGTTCAGTGCCCATCTTGTGGATTCAATAACACACTTGGTAGGTTTTCAGATGAATTCCATATTAAACAAACAGGTTCCATGGTTGGCTCCGGAAACAACAAGGGCAAATGTTCGTCATGCAAAGGAATCGTCTTACACTCTACAATTTAAAGTTTTTTCTCTACATTTTTTATCAACGACTATCTTGAATGAGTGGATTATAAATGTATTTTTCTGGATTAAAGGGCTAAAATTACTGCGTTAAATATCAAGGCTTACTGTGAATGGAGAGGATTCTCTAAAAGGAAGTTCAGATTTACCCTTGACGATTTTTATTACTCACCGGTACTTTTGGTACTAACTCCAGTGACCATATTTTCTACCATTCTCAGTCATAATTGCCACTCATTTGGCATCCTTTGTTAACGTAAATGCTTCTAAAACGGAAGAAGTCGATCCTTTATAGCCATGAGGGGATAGACAGGGTCTACACACTTTGTACGACTGTCATCTCCTCCCACAGTTGGCTATCCAGCGAGTTACACTCATTACATTGGCTCAATTATCGTTACTAAGGCCCCGTCAGTTACGCTTAGGTGATTTACATTTGCGCAGAAATTTCTTCCGAGTCACCATTCCACTTTTCTCTCCTATTCATTCTTCCAGGTACACCTCGCCAATCCTTTCACAACTCCATCGTTAGAGCATATTCTATCCTTATTCGCTTGGTTACTAGGCGACACTTCGCTCCCTACGGTTGCATTGCCGTTACTCCCAATGAAATGTCAAAAAGGCCGATTTTTGACCTTTCTGACTTGCCAACTCTGGATTCTCTGACAAAATGTAAAGATTTTGTAGAGAAATTAAAGGAATCCAACAGAGGTATCGCAGAGGGGCTCAGGGAGGGGACATTTGCCAGCACAGTCGACGCTAACCTAGAAATCATCAAAAGTGACGCTCCAGAGCTCAAAATAAAGGAGCAGGAAGAGGAAGCTATCGTTTTAGGTAAGTGGACGTTCGTTTGATCCCTGCAATATCCATTAACGATGACAATGACATCCATTCACGTCTATGCAAACCCATTCAGAAGTCGGAGCTGGCGTTTTCGATGTTAAAGGAGATCCAATGAGCAAAGAATCAGCCAAGAAGGCAGGTGTAACGGTAGTAGACGTCGACAGCGAGGTATGGATGTGTAGATTGATGATGAAAATCCTCAGGTTGTCAAGGAACCTACTCCTCTCATTACCGAAATAGTTAGAGATGAAGATGCACATTGAGCGTAGCTCTATGGTGACCAAAGGGAGCCTGTAGAAGAGTAGGATTAAGGTCATTACTGGAGTGAAACGGAAGGAAGAATGACCTACCGACGTCGGAGACTAGGTAGTTTAGCGACCAACGGGAGCTTAAAGAAGAGTAATGAAGACTCTATGAGCGAAGTGGCGAGTATACTTTAGTATAGGAGCCTGAATGGTCACCTGTTCTCACTCTAGTAGACTCTTTAGAGATTCTCATTATACTAGTGGAGCTAGGAGGACAACTAAAGAGAGTCTCTAGAAGAATAGATGAATGAGTTACCACTATGAGATGCCAAGCATTGAGTTCTATAATGCAACAATAGCGGGGTGAGAGCTTGTGTATTCACAATACTCTCGGTGTAGTGAGTAGGTGAACAAGTTACATCGTCGCTTGAGCTCACTTTGTTCGCCATAAAGCTCATTACATTCGCTCTAGTCCCTCATTCTTCGGGGCCTATCCTCCTCCCTATGGTCGGATGATAGCTCGCTACCCCTTAGACTGCATTAAACAGTTTATACTCGGTATGTCCCTATAACCCATCTTCAAATCTCTCTAGTTGATAATGCAAAACCCTGCAGTCATTTACATCGAATATAAAATTTCTAGACACTTGGTCATCTCTTTAAATGTATAATGCAGCCTTTAATTCGTATAAATGCACTTTACATCCATAAATCGTATTTTAATGGACGCAAAAGTTGTCTCTATCATCTAGATACGGGGTTATTCATATTAACCCGGTACCATATATACAGCTTAATACTCCAAGAACAACTTCTCTTGCACATGAACACGGTAGTTTCTCGTTAAAGTATTCCCATTACTACTCATCAGTTATACATGCAATGCAAGTGAAGGGATGTGAGTATAATAAGTACTCTTTGTAGTCTATTGTATTTTGGGTCAGAATACAAATTTGTATCTGTGCCCTTTGTTTGTTTAGACCTATAGTCTTTGTCACGCCTATTGCGTATTATTCTGGTAAGATTCTGGTTCCATTGTAACAGACAAAGACTCTACAAGATGAGGGTGCTGGCAGTACTATGGACGGTATGCCTGGTAAGACTATGCAGTGCAGGTTGTTGTGGAGGAGGTACTAGAGATGACGATGATGGGCCTTATGGTGGATCTACGGAGAATCTTAGGAGTAGTCCATCTCAATCATCTAGACAGGATGGAGTCGCTCTTGATCTTTCTAATCCTGATGAATCCAAGTTAGAAATTAGGGAAAGTGTAACTCATGGAGTAAGTTACAGGGGATTCATTCCTAAATCTGGCTATCATACCAATAAAGTAAAGGATGGTGGCAAGGAGTTATGGAAGGCTGAAGCTGGTGAAAAGTATTTCCTTGCACAGTCTTACACAAAGGGAAATGAAGCAGTTCTTTACCTGGAGATTTCCGGAAGTAGTGGTACTACGCATAAATACTTTGAGAAGGTTGATGGAAAATGGGATGGTATCACACAAGGAGACTTTTTAAAGAAGCTTCATGAAATGAGGAATGGTGTTACTAATCAACCTTCTGTAGAATCTTCTCAGGAATCTCCTAACCCTCCTAAGGCTCCTACTCAACCAGAGGCAGTTCCTCCCGGTGAAGAATCTAAAGAGGAGAAGGTACTTACTCAACCTACTCAAGAATCTACTCCAACAGAGCCCAAGGAAGAGCCTGAACCTGTAAGCCCTTTGGCTTCCAAGGTCGATTCTACTCTATTTGATGTGAGTGAATCTAACTCTGACGGAGTGCCACTTTTGACATGCACGCCAAAGCCTAATATTGTAGTCACAGAATTCAAGTATGGTGACGATACAATTTGGAAGAACTCTAGAGGTTCATGTTTATCGGCTCTAATCTACTTTGATGAAGACAAACCAGAAGTTGTAACACTACAATATAGAGCGTATGGTAAAGATCGCACTATCTTCCTCCACTATAACGGTGATGAATGGGAAGATAACCAGGAAGAATATGCAAAGAAGCTTAACATATTGAAGGGAGTTCCTCCTCCAGCTACTCAATCAACTGTACGAGTCAATACCACCCTTGACCTCTTGAATCCAGATGTAGAATCAGTACATGTTGGTGGTGGCGATGAGGACGGACTGGCTAAAAGGGTCTTTACTCCAAATGACGGTTTTGCTATGACCAAGGTTGTTATCAGAGGAGATCTGATTTGGAAGGCTAAAAGACCTGGTGAGAAATGCACTCTTGTAGAATCTTATAGCAAGGGGGAGTCAATGCTGGCTTATTTAAAGCTTGAGAGTGCCACTGGACTAGATTTAAAGTATCTTGAAAGAGTAAATGGAGAATGGAAGGAAGTCACTATTACTGAATTTTATCAGAAACTTGGAGGAATGAGAAAGAAGAAAGAGGAATCCCCAGAGGAAGAGATAGAAATACATTTGAAACGTGCCAAGAAGAGGCTAGAGGAGAGTGAGTCTGCTCCTGCAGTTGCTAAATCATCTGGAAATACCAATGCTAACAGAGAGGTTAGTACTCCTAAATCTCCTACTCCCATTACCCTTGATCTTTCTAATCCTGACAACTCTAAGATAAAGACTACGAGAAGAGAAGATAACGGAATAGCTGTTAAGGAATATGTTCCAAAGGACCCTTTCTACATCTCTTCTGTTATGGATGGTGACAAGGAGGTATGGAAACCAGCATCTGAAAAGGAAGAGTTTGTGTTTGCGAGAGTATCCTCCAAGGGAGACTCTTCTCTCCTTTTAATATTTCTTGAAGATGCTGATAATAGGTTCTTTGAAAAGAATGCTAATGGATGGACTTCCATTGATGAAAAAGACTATGAACAGAAGCTTGCTGAATTGAAGTATGCTGGTTAAGCAACCTTACCAAGTTTCTAAATAGTGACTCCTTGTGACTACTCCCCCTATGGATATAATGCAGTATGTTCTCCCTACCCTTGGTAGGTAGTAGAGACTCTCCCCTCTAGGCTATTCTCTTATCAGACAAATTAACCTCCATAGGTATAAGTTATTCTAGACTACCATTGCATATCCTACGGGTTTTCAGGTGTTTTCCAAAGAGTTGCTTGTTCCTCTCTCAGAGGTTCTTCCTCTATCTCTAGATTCTCCACTAAACTGGCAAGTGGGAATAGTGCTGGAAACATCCTGCATGCATACTGGAATGGACTGTCTTTACACCCATAGAACTACCCACATGACTAGCCATGACAATTTTGTCTGCAAGAGCCCATGTTACTAAACCAACTAGTCTAGGATGGACAGAGTACCTCATTCCTTTGTACAGAAAGAAGCTCACTTAGCTATAGTCTCTATACATTCACATCAATGTTCCTCCATAAGTATCACTCAGTCACTAGCGCTATACGCTCCATCTCATTCATGATCGCCATTGGTCATTCCTCGATCCACCACCCATGAGCTATCCGGGCATCATTCAGTCACGTTGGAATCCCGATTGGCTATCCTATAACGACTTATGGAGCTGTTAACACCCTTTAACATACACATACACCTTTTAAAACATCCTGTAGAGACTCTAAGACGTAGAGAAAAACGGCGATGCCAGGTGCACAGTCAAGGGCGTCGACAGCTGTGCCAGCAGAGGCAGGAGCTTCTTTGCTCCCAAGAAACCACAGTAGGACTCCATAACGGCAAACAAGACGATGGAATCGATAGCAGAACGATGCGAAGGTTAGCCGAGAAAAGCTCCACCTCGAGTCAAGCAACACATCTGTGGTGCAGCGCTTACACATTGCAGAAATCATAAAACGCAGTCCTTTTCGGCTATTCACGTAGTTTATCTGTAAATTATTATTCTCTGGTGTGTAAAACTGAATATATCTGCCAATTGCAAAGTTTTTGCATATAATTTTTGTTTCAGCCACAATCTCTAGATTTTGTGGCATCTACTCACAATTTACCACAGGAATATAGATATAAAGGTCGTTGGACCCTAGAAAAGTCTACACATTGCCCATTTGATCAGAGGAATAGACGCTTCTCTCCCACTGCAAGTTATTCTTCCGGGTTGAGGAAATCTTCGCTCGTATATTTGAAAAATGGATCTTGCTGCGCGGTTGAGGAATGTTTTCTTGGTCATGGACCACAAGATGGAGGGTGTTTTGAACGAGATTGCCATTATAGCTGCCCTGCAGTCGCTTGGTCTCATCTTGTCAGATGAGGTTAAGACCAAGTGTAAACCCATGAATTGTGATGAGTTTTGCAAATTTGGAATGGAGGTTGCCAAGGGACTCCCGGCTGATGGTGGTTTGAATGATTTGTTCAAGTCACTCTCTGGAAAGAGCGGATCCATTGCCACTAATGAGCTCAGAAGCGTCATGGAAACCATGAAGATGAGCAATTCTGCCGATTTGGATAGGCTTGTTAATGTCTTAGACCCAAAGGGTACCGGATCCTTTGACCAAGCTGCACTTGTCAATGCTTTTCATGCATAATCTTTTCATTTTTGTGGCATAGTTATAGAGGTATGGGAATGTAGTAATTTGTAGCAGGTTTTTCTACATGGCTATTTATGGTTTATATGTGAATGTGTAGGATGGTCTGTGGATAGTTTCTCTGATGGTGAGCTAGTTGTAAGGGAGAATGAATGGATGGTTGTCTAGGGAGTGAGTAGGTAAGGAGACTCTCATGGATCTCAGAGTTTGTAATGAGCGTACTCTATGAACATGGAGGATGATACTAGACTAGTAAGAAGAGGGGACTTGCTTTGGGAACTCTAGTAATAATGGTGGATGATCAAGGAGTAACCATTCAGCTCTCAGAAAAACCAGAGGCGGATTATGGGAATGGAAAGACTTATGGGAGTGGTAAGCAAATTAAGGTCATAAGAACTCCTGAACTATATGACTTCTACAGGTATACTCATAAGGTTTCTAATGGAAGCCAGTTTACACTCTTAGAAGTTAAAGGTGATAGTAGTAAAAGAATAAATGGAATTAATGAATACGGTAAACCGGTAACTTCAGTTGAAGCCTATTACTGGAAACATGAAAAAACCAACGGTAGTCCGCCCACAAAGGTTCTCTTGATAGGAGTCACCACCAGCACAGGAACTACCTATCATAAGAATACTAGTGGCAAAGATTGGGTTGAACATCATCTCCAAAATGATCTCGAGAAAACTCTGGACGAACAAAACTGTTACAACAACAACGCCATAACCTTAGATCTTTCCAAAGATGCATACGGGACAGGAGACAAGTATTGTTGTGACGGTCATAAAGGTAGCAGTAGAATCACTGTTGCTTCTATACCAGTTAATCATAAACATGTGGGCTCAAAGACTCTTATGGCCTACAGCTATACCATTAGTAGTGAAAAATTGGCAGCTATAAAGCTCGCCGGTGGAAAGAAAAGGAAGACTATAAAACTAGATGGATCAGAATTTCCCATGGAAGGTGTAGAAAGTGTCTCTGCACTATACTCCAATGGTAGTAAGGAACCTGTCTTGATTTGTCTCAACATGAAAGGTGACGATAAAACTTCTGGATGGTACAAAAGTAGTGGTGGAGATACATGGACAAAAGCTCCTGAACTCGGTGATGTAAAACCAGAGGAGATTCAGAATAACTGTAAACAATGGAATGCACTTGTTGGTGAACTTAAGAAGCATAGTGACAGTAACTTGCAAGAATGTACTCTGGAGCCTCCTAAACAACCACCAGAATTACAGGGCTCACAACATTCTGAAGAAGAGGGAGAAAATGAACATGAAGAGGAAAAAGACAAGGTTCAAGAAGACTCTGCTCTTACAGTTGAGGAAGAGGTTCCAGCATTTGACTTATCTGACCAAGTTCCTGATACAGAGTCTGAAACAAAGATTCTTCTACAAGGTACTCCTGTGATTAAAATTCTCACTACAGATACTTAAACTCTACCATGGACACCCCTAAAGTCACAAATCCATCGATGATACCAGTAATCCTAGTAGAAGGGTCTTGTAAAACACCTACTCATTTTATAATACTTATAGTCTATCCTCTCCTAAACTCATTCCCTCAACTGTATATACAACAAAACTACCGAGTATATATTAGATAATAATCACATTACACAACTGTAACCATTACAGTGAAATTTAAGCGTTTGAAAACAAACTGAGTAATGATGACATTACTAAAAACTAAATCTTTCAAGACTCTTAAGCCAAGACATGAGCCAAGTCAGCCAAAACAGCATGATGTGGCAAGCCAGCAAGAGCTGGAGCATGCTTGCAGACACCCTTGGCGAGCTTTCCGAACCAGACACTGTGAGAAACTGGGAGAGCAACACCACCAAAGAAGTGGAGGAAGTGCTCAGATCCATCAACGAGAGTGACGTGGGCCAAAGCGAGGCCACCATCCTTGCAGTGAGAGAAGGCCAAGACTTCCTTGACGGCAGCTGGCAAAGCCCACTCGAAGTTGGCACCGCACTTGAGACCATCGAATTCACCATTAGGAACAAAGTGAAGAACCTTGGCACCGTGGTGAACACCCTTGACAACGGCACCATGGGCAGCCAAATCGGCAGCACCAAAGTCAAGATGAAGAGCAGAAACAGCGAAAACGCTGACAGCAGAGATCAAAGCAACAATAGCGTTCATTGTGTGTTTAGTATGGGTCCTCCATGCATGTAATGGTAACCATCTACTCCGAAAACTCCTCTTAATCTCTTCCTATTCCAAGCTTTGTCACGTCTAGACATATCCCTAGTACAAGATAACCAGTGGACTGCCTAGCTTCTCCGGTTCATTCTTAGACTTTGGGGGTGTTTACCATGTTGCCACAACGAGCCAATTAACCGTTGGAAAATTATTACTTTGGCCATTGCAAGGGTTTTTATACTGGTCTCTTCTGACCCTCGTACTTGATGTCTAACGGAATTTCTTAGTTATAGCAGAAGGCTGCTTCTTCCACATTACCTTCACTAAGGCAACTAGGGATATCTTGCCATATTTGTACAATTTCATCCAATGTTATTCCTCCAGATATCTTGTGATTATGGTATCCCTTGAAACCCGCAGGGTCTATATATAACATGTATGAGAATGTCTGTACCGGTTACATCATCTAGGGATACTTATATCGTCGGAGTCTTTCACTCCGTTACACCGAGAGATCATGTCATCAATATCGTCTCTAGTCTCCAGCGCCTTGTGTAAAGCGGGGTCATCCAGAGCTAAGCACTTTTGTGGAGTAGACGCCTTCGAATCGAGTTTTCTCAGGGGTTTTCCGGTAACTCTGATTCCAAACTGAGCCAAGAGACTCGTAATTTGCCAAATGAACGAAGATACGCTGGAAAAGTTATCCAAATTTGCAATCATGGGTTCTTTCCCAGGAATCAACAAATGGAACAAGAATCCTCCTGGTGCCTTTACCTCTGATCCTAATGCTGATTCTTTTGACACATCAACTTTGGTTTCAACGATATCGATATTTTTTCTGTGTACACGTGTATATGCGACAGTAAAAATGTCTCGTATAGCATGGACAACATACCCGTACAGCTGCAAAATTTCAGACAAAACCAGGCGATACATTTTTGTCTTTAGCGATGATTCTGTGTGATAGAATATGATTGTTGGCTTTTCAGCCTCCAATAAAGTGTTTAAGGAGCTAAACTCTATGACTCTCGGCAGTTTCTTTTTCTCTGGACCCCTAAGTTTAGAATACATTACCAAAATTAGACTTCACTATGGGAGGAAGAAGTCAGACTTTGCAACCACCAGTTACATCTGCACAAAATATCAAGAATCTAGAAGTCAGGACCACAAATTTATGTTACAAATTGATGGAGTTGCTCCAGTATTTTTGGTGCTCACATTAGTATATTCTGACTGACACTAAATGAAAGATCTCCAATGTGTACGGTATCTCCGGGAGAAATTCCAGCCTTTACCATTTTACTTTGCATCTTGGCTCGTCTCAACATTCCTCTTAGCCTGTCTAATGTTTCTGGTTGTTCGAATCTCATCATTGCGATTTTCCTCTCCAAATAGGGAGATTCTATCGTAAATTCGCCTTCCCCGATCTTTGTTACTTTGAAATTGCGAGGATCAAGCTTCCTGAAATTGTCCAATTCGCAGACAGTAGGGACATCAGTATTTACACATGGAACAGGAATTTCCTGATGAAGCTTTGCAAGGATCGGTCTTATTGTCTCAAAGTTTTCCAGTGTTTTTGCTAAATAATAATCAGAGATATGGATAAAGATAGGTGAGAACAAACCTGAAATTGGGTAGATACGATCATGATTGCAGTGTTTTATGAATGATTCCAAGATGGTAGTAACTTTATCGGGATTCACCAAATCTATTTTGTTTAAAAGGACAATATCCATCCTCGAGAGTAGTTCATCATCATAGAGACCAATTTCCCCCTTTACGGCATTGTAATCTTCAAGGGGATCCTGTAGTTTGTTGTATGGATGAATTTTAATAGTGTAAGAGTTTGAAGGAAAAATTACCTCTGCTGAAATGTCTACAACATACGCCAGTACTTGGCATCTTTCAATGTGCTTTAAAAAGTCATGACCCAAACCACGACCCTCGTGAGCACCTTTAATCAATCCGGGCACGTCTGCAATTACTAGCTTTCCTCTTTTCAGAGCTTCCTCCCTTTCCGTATCATTTTGAGAATGTACATTTTCATCTTCTCTTGGCAATTCCTCTTCAGCTTCTTCAAAAGTAGATTGTGTATCATCTTCAGGTACATCATTGACAATACCAGAATTCTCATCCTCTTGAGTTATACGATCATAGTCCATAACGCCATGCACAGGTGATATTGTGCTGAATGGATAATCTGCAATCTTTGGTCTAGCTTTGGTTAAACTCTTGAGAATTGAGCTTTTACCTGCAAAATTGAGTGGTGAATGAATGAGACAAACCGGAATTTGGTCTACCAACAAGGGCAATATCTCCCGGTATCTTGTAAACTAGTGATACAACTCTGCAAATGCCACGTTCACCTCGCTCAGATATTTTTGGGGCATTATTTCTACAGCTTATTAAGCATCCTATATGCACTTACAGTTTCGTCATGAAATGCTTGTTTCCTCTTCCACCTCTTCCTCCACGTGCGATTCTAATCTTGTCCCCTTTCCTCAGTAAAGTTCCAAATATTTCACCATCTTCTCCGTAAACTACAGTTCCTGATGGGACAAAAATGTCGAGATCCTTTCCTTTGGCCTAGATGCTCATAACTTTATGAAATAGACAAACCCCGTTGCGCTGTGATCCAAGACCATTCTCTCCGTCTTTTGCCTTGTAAATGTAAAATTGATCAATGTGATTTAGACTTGAAAGCATTTCATCACAGTGTAGATAAACAGAGCCCCCAGGACCGCCGTTACCGCCGTTTGCTCCTCCAAGGGGAACATGTTTCTCTCTCCTAAATGAGAGACAACCGTCACCTCCGTCTCCACCAATTGCCTTTATTTTGCAAAAGTCGACAAGTTTTGACGCTCTATAGTCTCTGCTTTCGCCGAAAATGTCATCTTCCAGGTCTACATCTTCTTCCTCTTGAAAGTTGACATCTTCCAGATCATCAAAATTCTCATCATTTGCTTCTTCCAGTTCCTCTGTGTCATCACTCAGAGATTCATCCTGATGGATTTTGGCTCTATATCTGCATTTACGAATGCTATAGAGCCATAGATAACTCGGAACAAAACTGAGCCTAGAGGAAGAATAAAAGAGTCGATCGCGCGGATCATTCTGCTGTATGAGCGCAGATTCTAAATGCAGAACGTTTTACATAGACATAAAACGTACCTATCCAGTCATTTTTTGGAAATGTGTCGCTAAAGACGCAAATTCTTCCATGGAAGGCTCCACCTAGACCACATTTTGGATATTCTCGGCCTAAAATTTTGTTTTTTCTCATATAAACATTCTTCTTGACAAGAAAAAAATATTTTAGGATAAATATGCAAAGGAAGGACGGTAAATAGTCGCAAAAACCTACAATGACGACCAGACTGAAGAACGAGGCCAAAAACTGGTGGATTTATCGACAGGAAGCAAAAGTATAAAGACACAAAAGTTAAAATACAAAGTCCCAGAGAAGGAGCTATAAAGGACATTAAGTGTGTGCAGACTGCAGTTGGCCTACCCCAAGGAAGACCTAGAGGCTCAGCTGATACGATGCCGTTTGGATTCCTTGTAAAGGTTCCGAGTATATGTTTGATTAAAGGCTCACGAACCATAGTAATCATCATAAGCCCACGGATTCCTAGGAAGAAGGGATGAGATGACGCGAGACTTACTTGTCCAAGAAGAACTCCACAGCTTCCTTTATGTAATAGTTTGGTATTAAATTAGACAACTTGCAAGGTTCCCTGAATGTCAGTGATGGAATGAATGGGTTAGTGGAGCTAAATATCCAAGGGAGATTTCACTAGAGAAGCTCCGGAACATAACAAACCTGGTAATCGGATCAAATTCACCGTTTGACCGAAGGTGCATTTCAAGCAATTCCCGTTCATACGTTAGGCCACTGGACGAGATCACAGGATCCTTCATTATGCACTGGACATTTTTATAAGCGGGCATAAAGAATGCTACACATGTGGAGAATGACAAACCATGGATATCTTGCAGCAAAGATAGCTCGGAATAGTGCGATCTTTTGAGCCCATTGCTGCGTTTGTAACTGCCTCCAACTGATTTATTCTCTCTGTGCAGGACTCCTCAGTCTCTTGTCCCATAATCAGATCCTGTTGTCACTATCATCACATGTAGATCATCGAACCTGCGCATAGCTCTTGAAGGAATGAAGGACATCCATAAACTTTGCATCCTCCTCGAGCCAAAGTTGCTTCTTGACCTTCATAATCTCATTGTCAATCTCGTCACTATACGGGACCTTGTAATGTTCGGAGAGACATTTTGCCTTTTTAAGCTTTTTGAGACCTTCGTTGGTGTTTCCTGAGGAGAATGCGTAGAGACTGCAAGACAAACCTAAATGGACCAGGGCTTGACCGAGCAAATAGTGAGCCTTTACCGAGTTTTCCTCCAAGTTTAGGGCCTGTCTAACATCCGATTCGACCTGAATGTTTTTGTTGAATGCACACTCGGTGGGTCCAGAGTCCATTGCGGCAGAGCTTAGCTACTGACAAGCCAAAAATCTGTCCAGGAAAACCTCTAGAGCCGCCATGGCTACACAGAGACCATTCACATCCACCGACTGGTGAAAGGGATGACTGGGATACCGGCAACCATAACGAGACGTACCATTTCCCACTTTTGCTGTCGCTTATAGCAAAGTGCTCTGTTCGTGTAATACTCGTGATTGTCTGGATTGAGCTCAATTGCCCTTGTGTAGTAGTTTATCGCGGATTCCAAGTAGCCGAGCTTAAAACTTTCATTTCCGAGTACTCTGAGCTCCTCGGCTCTCTTTATTCTCTCCTGTTTTGCCTCCCATGAGTCCTGACTCGGACTAGGATGCGAAAAGATGTCAAGTCTCGAAGGACTCTGAGAATCCGCCGGGTGGTCGTCTGACATCATAAGCTACTCTTCCATCTTGTATCTGATTACTTAAAATGAGCATAGAGTCCATATAAATTCCCCATAGCAAATTGTGCGCGGTGTGTAGAGAATGTCACTCCTAGGGGGTCCCAGGCAACTCTAGACGGCCAAAGTCCAGAATGCATACATTTCAAGGGTAGCATAGAATATAAATGAGTTACAAGCCAACAATTATAGTACGGGTTCGAGTTTCTCAGTTGAGAATGCTTTGATGAGTTCGCTTGGGTCAGCAGCTTCAAAGGAAATCTTGTGAGTTACTTCAAAGAGCGGGAACAATGCCGCCTTACCGCAAGCCTTCAAGATCTCATGGACTTCAGCGCAGGTAGAAACTCCCTGCAACTTTTGACCATTGAGGAATTCCTTCTCAATCTCTTCCCATGGTCTTGCGCCCTTGTGGCGTGCGAACTCAGCTGCACATCTGACGTTTCTGCCACCAATGCAAGTAGTAATGAGATCAGCTACACCAGCACTCTCAAATACAACGTCTTTAGAGACAGCTGGGAAGAATTCCTCGGCAAAACGATGAATCTCCTTGAGACCAATACGAATAATAGCTGCCTTAGTGTTAGATCCCAAACCCAAACCGTCACAGAAACCAGCAGAAAGAGCAACGACATTCTTGATAGCGCCGTAAATCTGAATGCCAGTTGGATCCTTTATGCAGCTAATTTTGAAGTAGGGCCTGTCGAATAATCTTTGCCAGACGCGAGCTTGTTCGACATCAGCACATCCAATAGTGGCTTCGCTGAATTCCTCATTTGCGATGCAAGTCGCAACATTAGCACCAGACAAAGCTGCGCATGGAATACCCAATTCCTCCTCAATAATGTCAGAAATGAGTACAGGCTTATTATCCAAAATTGCAACACCCTTAATCAAACTAATTGCTACAGCATCTGGTTTCAAGTTTCCACTAGCCTTGATTTTAGCAGCGGTAGACTACAAATTGTTGTTTCGCAATGCATATAACTTACCTTGACAAATTGATGAGGAATGACAAAAATGAACAAGTCAGCATCCTTCACACACTCATTCAAATCTGGGACAGCAACCAAGTTGTGTGGGAGTTTGATTGATGGAAGGTACTTTTTATTCTCATGGAGAGTGTTGATCATCTCACTCAATTTCATTCCATCAACTTGTTCCTCCAAAACCCACATGCGGACCTGAATATCAGTGTAACAGTGAATACGTGTAGTTAAAATCTAGAAAGGTAGAATCTGTACGAAAGCGAAAAGATTACAAGGAAGGTATAAAGGGGAAGTGCAAGCATTGGTGTATTCCGGGTTAATTTAATCTAAGATGCTTGAGTTTGCTTAGTAATAACATTCCAAGAGTACTTCCATAGACTTCTAAATCTGTCTAACCCAAGGGTCTCCATTACGACTCTTATAGTACTTAAACCCAGCGAAGCCAGCTAAACCGGATATCACAGTAGCGATACCTCCAAAGACATACTTATCACCAGGAAGGGTTTGAGAATTTCCAAGAGAGGGTGAGGCTTCTTGACGAGCAGCAACTTCAGCTTTTTGTTGAGAAACTTGAGGAGCAAGTTGAGAAGATTCATCAGTAGTAATAGTTTCAGGAGCTTTAGGAGGACAAAGAGGTAGACCACATCCGGCCTTGCCTAGTAGAGTCACAAGTTTTCCCCAGCTTTGACAGTTAAGGCTCTCAAAATCTTTGGGTGTTATGCTGTTGAGGTTATCTGGAACTTCTTTCCATGTATAGCCATCATTAGAAACTGTCTTCTTGAACCAGCTATCAACTTTTGGGTTTTCACCAGTTGACTCTACGTAGATAAGTACTAGGTTCTGCCTCTCTCCGTAGTATAATGCACAGATCTCAACTGGACCGGGTATCGGCTGTCCCTTAAAAGTTATGGTCCTGATGGTATGTGAGGCACCAATCTCTTGAAATACAATGCCTGTCAGTTTATAATTACTACCAGTAATAGTACGTTTTTTGGCTGTAATAGTACTTGAGCTCTGATGTTCTTTACAGGAAACAGTGACCTTTTCATGTCCATTCTCTAGGTTGTTTTGTGAGAGATCAATGGATACTTCTTTACTACCCATTATTGACAGGGTATATAGACCATGATGCTCTATACCTCCTGGAGAAATCCATACTCCATTATTAGAGTTCCACCTCCACTTTAAGCCTGGTCAGCAGTCTACATCTGGATCAAGTAGTTCCTCCATCTAGCCGTACTTCCTCATCCAACCATCCATCCTCCCTCACAACTAGCTCACCGTCAGAGAGACTATCCACAGACCATCCTACACATTCCGTTGAGACCTAGGAATCCGCCTTTATACTATTTCCAACGACATCTTTGCGAGTACAGTTCGTACTTTTGCATTCATTCAACTTACCGTGTCATCAAACAAATCGAACTTTGCTGCATTTTCTGAAATGGTCTTTGCTGCGGCGGTTCCCCAATTACCGCAGCCGACGACAGTTACTTTCTTTCCGGGTGCCATTGTAGAGTAGACTAATTTTGTCAAATTGGGTCCTATTTCCGTAGAGTACAAGTTCTTGGAACAAAAACGATAAATCTCGAGATTTTTGTTTGTAGAGAAGATGTTTTGGGTGATGCTTTTGCAAAATGTACGCGTACTGATGCAAATGCAGCCAAAAACTGACATAAACTAATGTGTGTTGATTATATGTGACGTATAAACACACCTTTTTATAACGATCGAAGATACCGCCGAAAAACGTTTGGCTTCCTCGTCCTTGAAGAAAAATGGGAGTTGAGTTGACCTCCTCCCCCAGTGGAAAATTCTGCCACACCCCACCCATAACTCTCCATTCCCTCAGGCCAGAAAATCAAGAGGTTACAAACAAAATTTTTAATAGATTTGGTATATATGACAAGCTCGTAGCTACACATTGCCGCTACAAGTGAAGATTCTGACCCTCCACGGGACCTAGGGCTAGATTCGCAGGATGCTGTTGATTTAGACGGTTTTAAGCAGAAAATTTACAGAAATTTTAGGAAATATTGACATATACTTTCAATAGTGCGGCATAGCTGGCCATAAGTTTGTTGTATACAGAGGAACCATAGATCTAGAGTTCATTTTTCTATACTCGTAAAGAAAGGCACGGATTCCAGGCAAAGATATATACAATTCTGGAGGGTCAAAGGCTGAAAGTTGTTCTAAACATCTCGCCCTGGAGCTATCCATGGTAGCAAAGTGTACGTGTTAACCATTTGCTTTACTTGGAAACTCATACAAAATCGCAGACGTGTTTGACCAAAACAACCATGGCTTCGTCCAAGAGACGATACTCTTCGAGATCTAGAAGCAGACAAAGATCACCAAGCCGTTCTAGACGACGTTATTCATCCTCGTTGTCATCTTCTTCTGATTCACGTTTGTTTTTATTCCATATGCACACTTATCGTTATTCAGGATATAGAAAAGATGCGAGAGATAGGCGGAGAAGATCCCCAGAGAAGGATTCTAGGTACAGAAAAATACATTCAACCAGTAGACGCAGCCATGACAGCAGCTCTACTGATCGTAGACATACTAAATTAAGATTTAACAATAATGAAAAAAAACAGACCTACGGAAGACGCGGATCATCCAGTGAAAGTTATGGTAGACGTTCTATCCGATCAAGACACCATAATCGAGAGAGCTATAGCAGACGTTACAGTCGAGAAAGGAAGCGATCACTCAGCTCCGAGAAAAGTGATGTGTCTGACACCAGTATCGCAAGCATACGCAATTCATATTCCAAGGTTTGTTGGCCATAGCTACTATCCCTTTGGAATCCCATTCAGAATTACAAAAATGTACAGGATTATCGCGGTGTTTTAATACAAGGCTCTAGAGGAACCAGTTATCGCAATCCTTCCCCTACATGTTAGTTTAAAGAATGTACATCTTTGCAAACATATATTCTTTGTCCTAACAAAAATTTCTAGTGGAGGAAGGAGAAATTGAGGAAAAGGAAGAGGATCTTTTGAATGAGGACGATGATATTGAGGCATTTTTGGAAAATAGAAGGAAACAACGGCAAGAGTTGCTCAAGAAACACAAACTTTTGGTAGCCGCCGAGACTTGCGTAAATAAAGATCCTGACGTTGCATATGTGGGCCAGGATAAAATTGAGGATATGCCAAATACTCCAAATTCCAATATTGAAGTAAAAACAGATGAGTGTAAAGAGGTTAAATGTGAAAATTTTGTTGAAGATATAAAGCAGTCCAAGGAAATTACAGTACCAGTATTTCAGGGATTTACCATCCAAAAGAGTTATAAATCTCCGCAACCCGTAGAGAAACGATGTTTGAATCCATTTTCCTGTATATTTATGCGAGGTGAGGATGACTTTTCCAAGAGTGAACATGTATCAAATATCGACGAAGAGGAAGTTCCCAGTCCTCGCGATGAACCTACCACTGCAGACACTATAGCAAATGATGAAAATGTCGAGCATCTCGTAACACATGAAACTTCCGATACTTGTAGTGATGTGGCAAAGGATCTTATTACATCCGAAAAGAGCGAGGCATCCGCTGAAGTGGAAAACAAAGAAAATGTCCAAACAAACGCATATACAGAACTACAACGCAAAATCATGCAAGATAAGTTAAAATTGCGCAATTTTGTGATTAAAATGAAGGAGCAGCATGATGAAACGTTGGATGAAGATGGTCAAGCTGCGGAGGAGGAAGAGGAAGATGATGACGACGATGTCGATATGTTTTCTCTTGTTACTGGTGATGACGAAAAGAGTTCAAGGAAAAAGAAGAGGGTGGTTAAACCGCGTAATACCAAAGGAGTATTGGAAAACAGATCGTTGGCTGAAAACTGGAATGATTCAGAAGGCTACTATCAAGCGACAATTGGAGAAATGTTAAATTCTCGTTATCGCGTACTATCCGAAATGGCAGGAAAGGGGGTATTTTCTTCTGTGTTGGAATGTTTTGACCTTGAAAACAATGTAAATGTAGCCATTAAAATTATTAGAAATAATGACATGATGATACGCGCAGCTGAAAAGGAAATGGGAATTTTAAAGACATTAAATGAATCGGATACAAAAGATAAGCGTAACATTGTACGATTATTGGACACATTTGAATATAGAGGGCACTTTTGCATGGTGTTTCAATGGCTCTGGGGAAATCTTCGAACAGGTCTCAAGAGGTTTGTTTGTGTACACGTATATTATGAATATAAATTTCCACCTGATTGTTGGCTAAAAGAGTTGTTTTCGTTTCACATCATACCAACTCTCTACTCACACCAGTTGAGACATTAATGGATTACTACCATGGAAGGATGAGTGAATTACTAAAATAGAGGGAAGCCAGTGGAGGGATGAGGATTATAGAAGAATTAAAGATACCACGAAAGTGGCAATGTGGACTTGTAGATGGATAAAAATGTAGATGACAGATTGTAGAGATGAGAGATACAGTTCGTTTCTATATGTAGTCGTTGATATTTTCAATAAGAATGGGTATACTCATCCCACTTGTGGCTACACGATAAAACCTAAGGTGAAACTCGGAGATCCAAGGAAGGAATTCAAAACATACATACACTCCTTGCCAGCCTGGGGATTTAATGAACTGTTTTATTATCTAGGTAGAATCGACTACAACAAAACCGAGCAAGCTGGATTTCATAATCTTAAGTCTTGCCATACAGATGTTGCAGTCTACTACTGGAGTCATGATGATGCTAATTTCTGTCCCTTACTCATTAGACTTACTAGAGGATCTTGGTTCTCGTATTATCATGAATACTATATTCCCACGGGTATAGGTTCTAACGATTGGAGAAAATATAGTGGTATAGGAAAGAATTTTTACAAGGGACTTACAAATATTGTTAATGAGGAGGCTTTTAAAAAGGTAGTTACTCTAAACCTCAGCAAGATTACTGGAACATATGCATTTAATGGAGAAGCAAGTTCAGATATTAATAAGGATGTAAAGATACAGGTTTCAGGACCAACAGATGTACACGGAAAGTATAACAAATACACTCACAACCTTGTAGGAGGAGGTGGATCAATGAGTATAGTCTCCACAAAACATAATAATAAATTTCTCAACTTCAAAGAATCAGTGCTTGGTACCACGTATTTTAATGCCCATGTCTACTACTCCAATAAGGATGGTGAACATAAGAAGCCTCTAATTCTGGAACTTGGTCATAATGCATTTTACAAACTAGAGGGTGGTGAAAAGTGGATTCATGATAATAGTATAAAGTCTGGTAATCTAGAAACGCATCTTCAAAATTTCAGTGGAGCACACATTATAAACGTTTCAAACACTGGAAATCAGTATATCTGTACTTCTTCCGGTTGTAGTACTCAGATTAAGGTAGAAAGACATCAAGATAACACTCACAAATACAGTAGATACAAACATAACCTTGAGGGAAATGGATCATTTTCCGTTTCCTCCTTTGTTGGATCTGGTAATAAATCTCAAACAGGTCTTTCCTCTCCAACTGATATAACTGAGCTTTTTGTCTATTTCCATAAAACGGGGAATGAGCCACTCTTAATTTTCTATGGATCTGGAGGGAACAGAAAATGTTTTAAGAAGGTTAAAGGCAATGATAATGAATGGGTAGAGGTAACTGGAAGTAATGTTCCACAGAATTCTAGTGACCATGCTGGAATTCAGAAGCTACTTACGGAAGCAGAATCTACACAAGTAACCATTCAACTTGAACAGGTACCTTCTTCATCTGAAACTAGCTATAAATCTAATGAGAGTGAAACAATTGAGATTAGGACAGGTGTTGCTGATGTAAGTGGCTACTCACGGATTACACATACTGCAAAAGATAATGCGACATTTACAATCAAGAATGTCATGCATAATGGTACTCCACTTACTGGTATACAAGCATCTGGCAAACCACTTGATAGTTTTTCAGTATTCTATGCTAATTCAGACTCTAAAGGTTCCAAACCACTGCTAATAGAACTGACTGTCAAGGATACTACTAAAACTACTCATGAATATTGGCAAAGGCCTACTGGAGATGTTGCATGGACCAAATTGGAGAGGAAGGACAACGAAGTTGAAGAAACAGATCCACTTGATGGTGAGGAACTAAAGGAAACTCTGGATACACTTAAGAGTGTGCACATTTCTGAGTCATCTAATACAGGTGTTATAGCTGGTGGTGTTACAGGAGGCCTAGGAGTTACCGGAGGTCTCGTCGGTGTTACTATATGGAAATGGCCTTCTCTACTTGCACGACTAATCGCTCGTCTGTAATGTACTGCAGGAAGAACGTCCTCATCTCTGCCAATAGGCAGTACTAGGACCAAGAGACACTCCCCTCTAGACTATTCTCTTGTTGGTATACTGGAGTGCTAGGACTTATCCCTGTGATTTTACTGAGAAATTAATGCCTTAAAGAATGTTGACCATTTATTCCAATTCTTTTACTGCCAACATAATTATACATTTCACTTATTCTTACAACACTCATATTTAGACACGGGAAAGGTCATGGCCTAAGGCTCTCTTGTGTTCGTTCATTCGCCAAAAAATTATTCGTAGCTCTGTGGCATCTGAAAAAATGCAAGGTTATGCATGCTGACTGTAAGTTTTTACATCTATGCGAGGTTTTTACCTGCCTGTTTCTGCTCTCAACATTAACTTTTTAGTAAAACCAGACAATATATTAGTGGATGAGGGTCTTTCTATTTTAAAGGTTTGTGACCTTGGAAGTGCTAGTGACGAATCCGAGAATGACATTACTGCTTATCTGGTCAGTAGATTTTATAGAGCTCCAGAAATTATCCTTGGCTGCAAGTATGATTGTAAAATTGATACATGGAGTGCTGCTGTTACACTCTATGAAATTGCTACAGGAGAAATCTTATTTCCGGTATGTTTATGTCTTGTTTGCATGTTGACAACACCTACATTTCTCGTGTTTGCACACGTTCAATATGATTTAGGGACGCACAAATAACCACATGTTGAAACTAATTATGGAGTTCAAAGGTAAAGTCCCTGGGAAGATGATAAAGAGCGGTCAGTTTGCCTTCCAACATTTTAACGAAAAGATGGACTTTATATATGTTTTGCGCGATAATTTCACAAGGATGGATGTCACACAAATCGTCCAAGATCTGAGGCCAACACGAAGCATCACGGAATCTTTGATTGAAAAGTACTCATGGGCAACTAACGGCTCGGGGGAACGGGAACTTATGATAAAGAAGATCCGCCAGCTCGGAGACCTACTAGAGAAGGCTCTTGTCATTGATCCTCTCAAAAGAATTACACCTGATAAAGCGCTTGAGCATCCCTTTATAAGGGAGGCTTGTCACTTTTAAAATTTTTACCACTATCTCGTTCCTTTCACTACATACCCACCTCTGTCACCATACACACTTGTAGGCACTTTTCTCTATTACCAGAAATCGCACTGTATATCATTATTTATCATCAAATTTCGTGTATGTCCCTGGATGCGGAATCCCGGGGATTCGTCGACATTGGAGAACTAAAAGAGGTTTGTTTTTGTAATTTACCATTATAAACACATTTTATTACGTCTCCAGTTTACAGGTCACGCAAAAAGAATCAGTATAAAGAATAGACAGGGTACTTATCACCATTTCACGCAATTTTGTCTTTAGTCGCCATCTGGATACATAACGGTGAAGTATTTGCCATCGATGCCAATTGCTACCATTCTGCGGGAGCATTAGAACATGTTTGTTTACGTCTCTGTAACTCTAATTTGTTATATGTAGCACACTGAAGATATTGAAGATGTCCTCGGCCACCCCTGCATAAGATGCCCTCAACACAAATACATTATATCGCTAAAAACCGGAGAATCATTTTATCAGTCCGTAAAGGTAGATAAAGATGAAACCACTGGAGCTAGAAAAATCGTTCCTACTGGGTGGAAATCCAAGGGAATCATGCAAAGGACTCATGAAACTTTGGTAGTAAATGGTCGAGTTTACGTCAAGGTGGATTGCTTTCAGGGAGAAATACCCTCGGACAAGTATGCCTATCTAAACATTAGGCGCTAATTTGTAGAATCGAAGGTGTTAACGTTTTGGGTAATTTGGAAGGTTACGCTACTTTACAATTTTGCAAAAACTAATCCACACTAGTGGCTGTCTACGGGGGACTGATAGCGAAGAAGTACCGCTACAAATACAGCAAATTTGAACTAAAAATAAAACCAGGAGGACCAAGAACTCCAGAGTAACTTTGGAGGACAAGATACAAACGTAGATCCTCCTACAGGTCTAGCCTCTAATATTATTCACAAAAGAACGCAGCTAGTGATAAAGTTCCTCTCATGCTTGAGTTTGTGCCAAAGGGTGGTAGAAAAGAGTCCAAGTGATATCACAGCACTGATGTAAGTGGGATCGATTTGTGACCTACTACCGATTCTGAATTCTATAGTTACAATAAAGGAGGTAGACCTCTGAGAAGCCTACAACTAGATTTGACAATGTTAGACACCTGCTTAACAACGAAGTTACCATGGATCTTAGCACGGGTATATTCACGAGTAGGAACAATTGCTGTTGCTAAAAATGTGCTGGTGGTGGTCAAGGAAAGGTAACTGTTACTCCTGGATCAGTTAAAGGTGCTTCTCAAATTCCCTACTACAAGCATCATATTCCACAGTGTGGATATAAAAAGGATGTGCTGCAACCGATGGAATCTCAGTCTCAGAATTTTTACCCTTCCATTACAAGGGTGTAATATGATGGTCACCCTCTTTGTATAATTACGAAAATACCTTTACTATGGACCTTAACATCATTACAACAAAGATTCTCTGGGTTTTATTGCAAAGTATGTAAGAAAGAGTAACGTACGGAGAGCGCAACTTGTTATAACCAATGGAGCTTAATGTGTATGCTATTGTCGTAGAGGATAATTTAGAATAGTGATAGAACCTCCAATAATTTATACAGTTGAGTGTTTTGGCAAGTTTTGTAGGATATCACTGGATACGCTCATTCTTCCTTCCACATCAAGAACATCACATTCACGATTCCTCACTCTCCATCCTCATGGTACAAGGTTAAATTGTACTTTCATGAATATCTAGATTCTTACAGAGACGAAACATTGTCAATGGCTCACTAATCTGTCATGATTAGAGAATGGAAGTTATTATTCCCCATATGTAATCTAGAGATTATTTATATTGGCGCTATGGCTAGTCTGGAAGAGGAAGAAGAATGAGGATTCAGACGCTTCTCCTCTTCCTCCTATTTTATGGGAAAGTCATAGCCTTGGAGACTGCCATACCTGATGCTCCAGCGGTCTTTGCTGGAGCTACTCTGGACGTTGCTACTCCAGATTATTCTACTATAGAAAAGTACGAATATAGGCTACATCACGTGAAGACACCATCGTATACAGCAAAGCCTGGTTATTTTATAGAAAAGGTGGTAGAAGGAGATGCTACCGTCTGTGAGTGTTTTCCAAAGGGAGCATTCATCAAAGTCACACGATGCTATAGAAAAGACCTATTTGACATTATCCATGTATATACTATAGATTTAAATGGTACAAAGAATGCCTGCTATTTTCTCAAGAAGGATGGTAAGTGGTCTTCTCTCAAAGAAGAGGAATTCTATGACCACTTTAATGCACTCTCAATCATTAATCATGAATTTAATGACAAGATACTCGATATCTCCAAAGCTTCTAGTGATTTGGAATTGTACGTTAATGAATCGCCAAAGTCCCCCTTTGCAGTTTATGGGACCAGAAGCACATGTAGAGTCAAGAAAATTAAGACCAAAAGGAGATTTGGTACCACAATATGGAAGAGAGAGAATGATGAATGGTGTACCAAACTCACCTTTTATCCCAGAGAGGGAGATCATAAACTCCTCTGGATAGTCACCAAGGATCCTTATGAGAATGAGAATATCCTCTACTACTCCAAGATGAGTGGGTCATGGAAGTCTGTTGACAAGAATGGGTATCTGGAAGACTTAGCAAAGGCTGGCTTTGACAAGTCAACCTTTGATGATAGGGTTACTCTGGACATATCCAACGTTGACGATAAATTCTTCTTCATTGACAAATACCAAGTTGACATTGTAGGACTGAACAGGTACCATGTTCTTCCGGGATTTAGAATGAACAAGGTTGTTGACGGCAAGGAGACTATTTGGGAGTCTTCGGATGATAGATTCTCTATCCACTTAAGATTCAATGAAAGAGGACCAGATATTTCACTTGGTGCTCTATTTACCACGAATGCTAGAAAAGAGCACAAGATCATTTACCTCCGAAAAATGAATGGAAAGTGGGTGACAATCACAAAGGATGAGTACTATGATGTTCTTTCAGGAAGGGATAGCCCTATTTATACTCATGAAGTAGACAAGCCAGATATAGTCATGAGTAGTTTTAAGAACAAGCAGGGTCTACGGATTGCTACCTATGCCTCCAAAGTGGAGAAGGCAAATGGAGATGTAATTCTGACGCATGGGCTCCGTGGACACTTTCTTGCTGATTTTCTTACCTTTGACATTGACTGGAACTATGAGCATTATGGCTTCGAGATATTTCCCTACGGCAGTATTTTTGATGAGCCAGTGACTGTCAAGAAGGTATCCAATGCAGAACGCTATAGATCCTACTTTGAGTACAAGACCCTGGAAGGAATGAATCCGCTAGACATTCTTCACAGGTCTCAATACAGGACTACATTTGTAGAGGCTCTTAATAGACTTGGGTATAATGTCTACTGCTATGACCATCAGTCACATGGGTTCTCTGAGGCAAAAACTGAAAATAGATGTCATGTCAAGAAATTCATGGATTATATTTATGATTTACTTCAGTTTGTGAGTATAGTGAAAAGAGGTAAGTTTGGAGATCCTAATGAAAAGTGGGATGAAAATAGCCTCTACAAGAGTTATACCACTGATAAAAAGACATTCTTGTTCGGATTTTCAATGGGTGGTAATGTCATATTACGGGCAGTTCAGGAGTTCCACAAGCATGCAGAAGGGGGAGCAGGGCTTACAGACGGCGTCATCGCCACCTCTTGCATGCTAAATATTGATCCATACTTGGATAAATGGTACAAAAGGGCAGTAAAACCATTCCTTAGGTTGCCAGCATTCTTTTCGCCAGGGTCCAATGCTTGGTTACAGTCTCCGTACGATGTAGAAATCCAATTTGAAAGGTTTAATGATTACAATACAGACCCATTTTACTATACTGACATACTTACATGTAAAACAGGAGTAGACTTTTTTGACGCGTGTGAGCATCCCTACAAGGATGAGAATATGGCACACTATCCAAAGAATTTGCCATCCTTGTTTGTACATAGTACAAATGACAATCATTGTGACATAAAGGGTCCAAGGAAGATGGTTAATAAGAGACTCAAGGATAGTAAAGTTGCCAAACTAGTAGAGTGGAAAGGATGTGGACACCATATGCTTGCTGTTCAACTAGTTCCTATGTTGGTACCATTGTTGGAAAAGTGGCTAAATGAACACTTTCCAGAAACGGTGAATATGAAGAGACCATTACAGGTTACTCAGAAGAAACTCCGTAATGTTGTACCTAAAGAAGTCGTTACACGACTAGAAGGAACTACTCTTGACCTCTCTAACCCAGACTCTTCTTTATTCTCTCTGGCTGACGATCCAATTCATGGAGTGAGTCATAAGGCATTTGTTCCCAAGGATGGATCTTCTGTAGTGACTATAGTGGACGACGGAGATACCATTTGGACTTCTACAGGCCCTAAAGAAGGATGCACAGGTGCCTACTTATTCTCCAGGGAAGGACACTCTTCTCTTCTCAGTGTCTATACAAGGGGTGCCGGAGATGAGACCTTTTGTTTTGAGAAAGTTGATGGAGCATGGAAGAATGTGGACAAGCTGAAATTTGAAACTAAACTTCGCTCAATGAAGGACCTTTCTGCACCCGCCGGTGAAGAGCATAGAGAGGAAGATATGATTTGCTGAGATTTAACGCTGTCAATAGAACATCATACTATTCTATTTAAACACTGTGCGAAAAGTTTTTGTAATTTTAATCAAATAGGAAGACTTATAGCTAAACACATCACGCAAAAGTTGTATAAACACTTGTCAATGCAGTACTGCCTTGTGGGCGGAGGAATCCAGACGGTTGTCTGTGGTCCCTATGGACCCTAATTTCTGCTATACACATCCATATGTGTTCGCCACCTCTCTGTAACTGCTGAGTATCCGATCCATTGCATCTGGGAAGAGAGAAATTTCCTCACTCTGGTGGAATAATCTGCGGGACCTCCCCATGGCCCTTCCCCCTCAGTTTATTCCTTATCAGGAGTACTCACTGGATCATCAATGCAGTTTATCGTGGCCATAAAGGCAGTGTAGTATTACGGTAGTTGGATGAGTAAAGATTCATAGGTACAAGGAGGAGAATCGGCAATAATCTGGGCATCGAGTCACTAATTTTCATACAGACGAACTAGCGGACTATTTTAGTGGAAGGATAACATAAGATAAGCTTGTGAGTGACTGATGGACTGGAATGTGCTTCTATATGCAGACACTGCAGCAATACCCTGGAGATGCCTATCCTGTGAAGGTAGATCTGGGCCTTACTATTGAGGATTCATAGAGACGAGATACTGTAAGAGGGATAGTACTTTTAACACTCCAGTAGCAGCTCTGCAAACTGTATAATCTCGAGACACGGCCCACTAATTCACTTGGTGGACCGAGGCAGCTTCTTTGTATAAATGTACCTATTACTCATCATGGAGTTGGCAATAAAGTAAGGCTACAAGGACATGTACACATCTTATAGGAAGGATACTATAGGCTCTTAAGGATGTCAAACATGCAATAATTCCTCGGAGGTGTTACTGAGAGACTGATCACTTGTTTATCCAGTAGTCCAAAGAGTTACTTCTTCATCTGGCATAGGTTTTCAAGGAATCTCCAAAGATATCTCCCGGTCTCCCTTATAGACCTCTTTATTCAAAAATTACCCTGAGCGCTATTCTTTATCATCATCTCAATCTTCTCTCTGCCATTTAGAAGGCCTTTTGTTACTTCCCCGTCTACTCTCAGACTATGGTAGATTTATGATAAGTTGGAACTCCCAGTAATTATAGATTCTTGGTATAGAAGACCAATCTCCATCAAATAGACATTTAAATTTGGTAACTTCATTTTGCATACATTGTCATTAATTACAGTTTTTCTGAAAGCAACCAATAAACACCATCATATTCAACATCCTCTTGTCCACAAAGACCATTATCTCGCTAAACTATTCAATTTTGTACCTCCCATTGAACTTGCAGGATGGGTCCTCTCATCTCTTCATCCTCTCTACTGCACAGATTCAGATGAAACCAAGGGATATTCAACACTCAATACCATTTTATCCTAAAGAATATGTATACTAAACATAAGATTTACCACTGAAGAGATGATTTTCTTCTTTAGAAGCCGGCAACACCCCCATCTTCTTCCGCATTCTGAATGGGCACAGGGTCCCTTTGCAACGCCTTCGTCCAAAACTATCTTTACTTAATCTGTACCCTTTGTTTTCATCCATACCTCCTTCATCCCTAGCCAATATTCATCATTGTCGGTGGTCGTCTTCCATCTGTACCATCTCTCAACTTGTGTTAGGGCGGTCAGTATGGATGAGGATCCCTAGTCTCTTATTCATCACTTTCCTCTGTCAAGTATGTTATGGCAAGGGTGGTAATAAAGTCCTCCATAGGCCCTGTAAAAACAATGTCCAGAACAAGGCTAAGGCTCAGCAGCAAAAAGAATCTATTCCTGTGGCTGATCTAAAATCCAAAGTAGATTCTTCACTATTTGATGAAGGAGAAGAGAATGGCATTAAGGTTCTTAAGTTAAAGGCTAAGGAAGGTACTTCTACTAACAAGCTCACGTTCGACAATTTGACAGTTTGGGAAGATTCTCAAACTCCTTGCTCTTCCGCTGTCATATATATGAATGGAAGCGTGCCTGATCTTGCCGTTATAAAGACTAAAGGCAGTAGTGGTGAGGAATCCACAGTATACAGATACTATGATGGTAAAGAATGGAAGAAGGATAAGGAGAAACAACATAATGACAGACTCAAGGAACTACAAGATGCTGCTAAACTAAGAGAATCTCCAAAAGCTACCAGTGGTAATACAGAAGAGGCTAGAGCTAAAGAAGCTGAGAAAGTTGCTCAAGAAGGAAATAATGAAGATGCTAAACAGTCTACTATCCAGGATACGCACAATCCAGATTCTCAACCTTCAGATGAACAACTGTCTAGTAAACCTGATCACAAGACTAATGAATCAGCCAAGAAGGAACAGGAAGCTTCAGCTGATAAACCTGTAGAGGCACCTGCTCCTAAACCAGCCGAACCTGTCGAAAAACCAAAGCAAGCCGTTTCACAAGGACAAACAGCCAGGCATAATACACAATGTAGTCAACAGGAGAATAAACCAGAGTCTGTTCCTGAAGCTACCCAGGAATCTCAGCAACCAGCTCAGCAGAAAACTCCTAAATCAACTCAACTAGTTCCTCAGGAAACTCCCAAATATAATACACCTACTGCTACAAGACAATCTTTGGGGACATCTGTACTGCAATCTCAACTTTCTAGGCCAGAACCACCTCAAGCAAAGACTCCTCTCCCAGGAGTAAAACCTGTTACACAAACTGCAGTTGGAAGGGGTACTACTAAAGTAACCGTAAACTCCAAGCCTAGTGCTCGTCCAGACATTGAGGATGTTGGCGAGGACCTGGAAGAAGATTTAAAGCATGTCAAGGCGTATCATGAGAACATGCAAGAAACTATCAAGACTACCCTTGAGGTAACTAGTACTGCGGAGCCTAAAGAGAAGCCTTTGGAGTACAAGATGGACATGACCTTGGTCACTGTGGTAAGGTCTACTGAGGGAACTCTTTCAGTGGTTACCTATACAGCCAAGCAAGATGCCAATATACCCCTACTCTTGCATGATAAGAAGCTTGTTTGGAAAAGTATAGACAGCATGAATAACAAGGATACTCTGGTAAAGGCAACAGTCTACCTTGGATCTGGCGGACCACTAGCTGCCAACTTGACATACAAGAGAGTCACGGAAAGCACTACAAAGGAGTACTGTAAACTAGTAAGGGGTAAGTGGACCTTTGTTGACAAGAGTTCCCTAGAAAGGACATTTGATGAGGTTGGTGAGCTACCCGGTAACTCTAATGCATCTGCCTATAGAACAAAGGTAGACTCTACTCTCTTTGACATACAGGTGGGAAAATACGAGGGAATACCAGTATTAAACTGCATTGCCAAAAAGGATGTAAAGGTACCCAAACTTGTTTACGACGGCAAAGAAGTATGGCAAGCTGATGGAAATCAATCTTGTTCATCAGCCACTTTTTACTTTGGAAAGTCTGGTATCATTGGTGTATCCTTTACCCATAACAGTATAGAAGAGACTCTCCATGACTGTTTCCGTGTCTTTAGCAACGACAAGTGGGAGGGTGTAAACGGTGACTATTATGAAAGGGTACTTTATGAAGCCAAGAATCCAGAGACTCCCGTAGCTACTGCGTCTGAGAATACCAAATCCAAGATCTTCATTGACACCGCCAAGTTTACCGTAGTTAGTGACATGGAGGATACAGTCCCAGTCCTAAAATGCACAGCTGGAAATGGTGCCTCTAAACTTACCTATGGATCTGATACAATATGGCCAGGTAAGAAGGATGTAATGTGTCTTTCAGCTCTCTTGTATATGGATGGAGAGAAGCCTACTCTTGCGGTACTTGTTACCAGGGATAATAAGAACAAGCAGGGAACAGTCTATAGATACCATGATGGTAAGAAGTGGAAGAATGGTAAAGAAGGAACTCATAAGAAGAAGTTTGAGGAGCTAAAGAAGACCATTGAGAATAGGATTAAACAACACCATCTTCTAATAGCTAGTAGAACAGTAGACATTGCCAAATTTGATGCTAATAAAGGTCAATCATTCGACTATACCGTTGATAACGTCCCCGTAAAGATGTTTATTCCAAAGGACAACGTTACAATAAATAGACTTGTGAATGGCGGGGCTTACCTCTGGAGCACTGAGAATGGCAAGTGTACTATCATAATGCTATATCTCAAGGATAATAAACCGAAGTTAGTCTACATTGTCCGATTCATCCAGGGAGACAGTTACAGCGGTTTTTACAAGAAGGATGAAGATGGTAAATGGACAGAAACTGAGGACTTTGATTACGAGTTCAAGAAGATAAGGACTGCTCCTACATCCTCATCTCAATTTACTCTTGACATTTCCTCAGTTTCTGATACCACTGGATGCAGAATATTCCAAGCTTCACTATATGGAATAGACACTCGCTTCTACTCTCCAAATAGTGGCCATCATGCATCCTCTATTGCACATAATGGAGCATCCGTATGGACTCCTGAGGAAGGAGAAAGATGCACATTTGTGACATCCTATCTCAAGGATGGACAAGAACACTTGTTTCGTATGACAGTCAAGAATACCAATGATAAAAGCTCCATGAAGTACTTTGAGAAGTGTAACAGTGGATGGAGGAATATCACTAAGGAAGACTTTAATACCAAACGTGACTCTCTGAAAAGTGATGCTTATAGACCAAAAAATATCAAAGAAATCACTCCAGTTTCTCAACCTGATCAAAAGTCTACTCAACCATCCAAGAGAGCTCCGGTAAAGGAGACACTCCTTGACATTGGTCGACCAGATCCACAAAGCTATAGATCATTTGACTATGCACTGGATGATGTTCCAACTAGACTCATAGTTACAGTGAAGGAACAACCAAACAAGGTAGTACTTGGACAAGAAACTCTATGGTCTACTGATGACACTGGAAGATGTAGCTACTGTACCGTCCATATAAAGGATAAGAAACCAGTACTAATCTACATGTCTGGAAGATCCTTCTCATTGTACCTACTAAAGACTGATGGTGGATGGAAATCCATTGACAACTACAGTGAGGAGTTTGCTAAGCTTAGACTTGCCGTACCCTCACCATCCTCATTCTCCCTTGACATCTCTACTAACCAGGATACAGGACAATGTAGAGTATTTGAGACACTCTTCAATAAGGTTAATACTCGTTTCTATGTTCCAAAGGCTGGAAGGTATGCCACTAGTGTTTCTAATGGACAAGCTGTACTATGGAAGGGTGATAAAGAGAAAGCAATCCTGGTGAGACTCTACCCATCTGATAATCCTACCTTGTTACACATACTCTCTAAAGATACTGATGGAACATTCAAACACCAGTACCTTGTCAAGGGTGCCAATACATGGGAATCTATTACCAAGGACGTTCACGATAGACTACTCTCTGAAATCAAGGCTACTGCACCTGGTAAACATACAGACGTTGGTAAGCTCAGACAAGAACTGATGGAGTCACAGGCCTCTCTTGATAAACTAGTAGAATCCAAGAAATTTACAGACTGTGATGGACCAGAGGATCCTTCCATTCTTGACATTGTCCACTATGAGGAGTCCAACGCCCATATAGTTACCAACTGTACATTAGATGGTTATCCTACTACAGTCCTTATTCCTGACAATGGCAGCATTAAGAAGGTAGTCTATGGAAGTCTTACAATCTGGGAAGGTGCTGAAAAGGAGGAATGTAAGTACTTAATGGTCCACTACGTCTACAGTATACCAGCATTTGCATACCTCATCAAAGGGTCAGACAGGGATGTAGATTTATACTTTGCAAACAAGGGAGATAAGTGGGAAGAGATCCAGGTAGACTACGTTAGAAAACTTAATGAACTTCGTAGGGAAAAGAAACCAGCCTCCGGAGACTATGTGATAGACATCAATAATACTACTAGTGATGAAAAGTGCAAAGTTTATAGCTATACAATAGATGGGCTTCTGACATACTCATACTATCCGCATCAAGAAGTTACAGTGAAGAAGATAATGGAAGGAAGTAAGGATGTTTGGAACGGTGGTGGAAGATGTCTTTACTTGACAGTAAGTTATGTTAATAGTACACCTGTGTTGGTATATTTTGTAGCATTGGATGGATATAAACCTGAGTATACATTTTACAAGAAAGGTTCAAATGGTAAATGGTCAAGCTGCCACGACCAGGGTTATAAAGACGAATGGAATAAACTAATTAATAAGAAAGATACATCAGCTGGGGACAAAGAAATATCAGATATGAAACAAGAGAGACTTAAAAAGGTTGCACATGTTAGAACTCTGGGTAGAGACTGTATTATAAATGCCAGGGATATATCTCTCCATGAAACGTACAGAGTCATAAAGACCTTCATAAACAGTATTCCTGCTCTCGTATACGTTCCTGGACCGACTTTTAATTTCAATAAAATTACTTTGGACAATATCAAGTTTTCCCATAGTTGTCTGGGAGACAAATTTAAAGGTCTATGTACATTTCTGAAGGACAATGAACTCTCAATAATGCACCTTAAAAGGATCTATAAAAAAGAAGGTAGGGATGAGTACGTTGACTTTAAAAACACTAACGGAAGGTGTAGTTCTGCTAATATTGAAGCATTAAAGTCCCATAAACACTCCAGGTTCATCTTCTCACTGGATATATCCCGTAGAGGAAGCTTTGGATGCAAATTTATGAGCTTCCGCAATAACGGTGTTGTAACTCATTCCCACATTGTTAATGCTGGCTATACATCTAATATGGTTACTGATGGAGTTCTTGTTCTTTGGAAGGGTGATGCTGATGAAAAGTGTTTATATGCTCTTACCAGTTTCCTGGATGGCATTCCCGTACTACTAAACATTTTTGTGCGACTATCTGATGGTAAACTGGAACATTACTATTTCTATAACCATGGAGAATGGACAATTGCTAGCAATCTGGACTACAAGGCTATACTGGAGGATCTTTCTGACACCATTAAATCTAGGTTGTCTGAGTCCATTGACAGGGACAACAGAGAAGTGCTCAGTCTAGATGTCGCCAAGGTAGATACTGGCAAGTATACCATGGAGACTACAAAGCTTAGAGTGCTTACCAGCATCAAGTATAGTCCACCAGAGAACAGCCGTGTTACCAAGGTTGTCTTCGGCAATGACTCTCTATGGCAGACTCTCAAGGCTAGTGTCCAATGTAACTTTGCCGTCATTACCTATAGAGGAATATCCATAGAACTTGCTCAACTGTGTATTATGGATGGCTGCGAAAAGTATATGCACTTTGAGATGGAGGATGGTAGACTAAGTAGCATTACAGCTGAGGAGTACAATGATGCCTTATCAAGACTAGACTCTGGAGATGGTGCATCTGATGAAGACTTTGAGTTCATTCTTTCTACCATAGACACTCTGGATCTCATGACTACAGCTGAACTGGACTTTGAGATTGACAGGTTCCAGCTGGATACTCTCTCTTCTGCATTCTACCTACCACTACATAAACATACCATTGGCAGAGTAGTACTTGGGAAGGCATTATGGACCAGTGGTAACTCCAAGTGTCTCTACGTCAGTACATTCTCCACTGAGAAGTCCAGATAGTCACTGAGGATGAGACTCTCCACTTTGGTAGACTGGATAATGGACTCACCAAGGTACCAAAGGAAAAGTATAATGAACTCTTTAGGAAACTAGGGTATAGACAAGTTGACCAAACTCCATTCTATGTTCCACTCAAGGTGCCAGATACACCCATGACAATCTCATTGGATGTTTCAAAGGCACTGGACTCCAGAGTTAAAGCTGAAAATGGCACCTTCAAAGGAGTCTCTTATACTACCTTTTACACATCAGAAGAGGGTGTTATAGACAAGATATCCAGTGGCAAACTTACTGTATGGGAACCTGAGGAGGATGAGGTCTGTATCTATGGTCGTCTTTATCTGGACAATGGACCCAAGCTTCTCAAGATCCGTACTGTTGGCAAGGATGGAAGTAACATTGTACACCTTGCATTTGATACTGACAAGTGGATATGTCTCAGTCAGGATGTATTCAATGATAGACTTAACTTGATGGTCCTAAAGTTGACTGAACCACTTAACTTTGCCTTGACTACCACAACTGATGGATACTATGAATACACTTTTGACTTGACTAGATACCACCTAGACTCTAGATTTAACTCTGGTTTCATGACATATCAAGGTCATAAGTATGCTGTTTGTACTCCCAAGAACGGTGTCATAAAGAAGGTGATTCAAGGTAGTATTACCATATGGACCCCGTCCTCAGATGACTACTATGCTAGCATGGTACTCCTCTCCAGGGACACTCATCTCTACATTCTTGTTCAGTCATCATTCAACATTCCTGCCATATTGTCTTATAATCTGAAGAACAATGTTTGGAACATGGTAAACCATGAAGCTATTTCTACCGACATTACCAAGACACTCCCAATCCCATCCTTCAGATTTACACTTGACCTAGCTGGAAAACATGACTCGGGGAAGTACAGGGTGTTTAAGATGGACATAAATGGTGTTACTACCACAGTCTTCATTACTATCTACGGATACTACTTTGACAAGGTGGTCTCTGGTAAGGACCTAATATGGCAGTCGTCTGAGAATGAGGAATGTAGGTATCTAATGTTCCATGACAAGTCTGGAAAGAACCCATTTATAACAGTCTTTGTGGACTGTATGGATGAATCCAAGTTCATGGTCTATGAGATGAGGGACAAGTGGACATTCTCCCACCAGTTACTCGGACCAAAGAATGACCATAAGACTACTACTTCTATTGTATTCAACCTAAGTGACAAGACTCCTCAGAATGTGTACTTCTGTGACAACGTCTTCAATGGTATAGTACACAGAGCCTTCTCACCATTACCTGGCTACCATGTTCAGGAGGTAAAGGACACTGAGACTACCATATGGCAGGCAGAGGATAAGGAGCAATGTATATTCATTCTCTCTGTACCGGGTACTAATAAGAGCAAAGTTCCACTACTAAGTCTCTTTATAAGGAATGAGGACTACTGTGGTTTCAAACACTTTGAGAAGACTGATAAGTGGAGACATATTGATGAACGTGGTTATGACAAGAGACTCATTGAGAAGAAGCAGGCTAACAATGTGACTACTGCTGTTGCCATAGCTACTATACCTCAGTACAAGAATGCAGTTACTCTTGACACAGTCAATGTCGACCATGATAGAGTTGATCTCCATGAAGACTCCTTGAATGGTACCAGACGTCTCTACTCTGCCAAGACAGGGGACTACTTTAATAGCTTATCGGACAATAGCAAGAGTGTTTGGAAGAGTGACAAGGACAAGTGTATTAGTGTAGCCATTTATGGAAAGGATGACCTACACTGTCGTCTGGATGTACTCTCCTCGGATGTCATAACTCCAGTGTACTTTTGCAGAAAAGCTGGCAACTGGTCCTCCACTAATTACAATACCTTCCATGACTGGCTAAGAAACTATGTCAAGACTCCTAGAATTAAACTTGATCTTGGTAACCTTGACACTAACTTCTTTGAGAGTTTCAGGTATACTCAGAACGGCTATGAGATACTGTATGGAAGACCGCTACCTGGTTATGTACTGACTACAGTTGTCGATGGTTCTACAGAAGTTTGGGAAGCTGGACATAACCAATATGCTACAGAGTTTCAGATGTCAATAATTGGTGACTATATACTTCTGTCCATCATCAACCATTCCTACCAGGTTGAGAATCTTTGCTTCCTAAAGTCTTCAAACACTTGGTCACTCATTGATGAGGACGTATATGATCAGTATCTAGTTCCTGTTAATGACTCTGAAAGAGTACAAGATATGCAACTTGATCTAACAAGGCCAGACGTTGATATTGTTACTGGACATAAAGATGTGATGGGAGATGTTACCATACTAAGATACACTCCACATCTTGGCAGATATGTTACTGCAGTTGTATTTGGGGAGTCTACCATATGGTATAGGAAATACCATGACGAATACTGCATCTCATCTGAGCATATCACCAAGGGTACCTCTACATTCGTTAGACTACTCCTCAAGATGGGAAACTCTTTTGAACATCGCTACTTTACAAAGGTGGAAGGTAGATGGGTTACTCTCAAGGAAGATGAATTTAAGAACAGACTTGGTATACAGGATGTAGGTGTAAAGATTGATGCAAAGTCTATTCTAGGGGATAGTGAGTCTGACCCTAACGTATATACACTGGATATTTCTGGAGATGTAGATAGGGATAAGATTACTGCTACTGAGACTATATCCGAGGAGGTCAAGAGCGTCACATATTCACCCAAGTTTATTGCTGGAATTGGTAGGATAGTAGACTCTGATGGCATAGTTTGGATGGGAGCTTCTGACCAAAAATGTGTTACTGCCGTTATATCTTCAAAGGATGGATATGATTCACTCATTAGCCTCTCCATCAACACTGATACTGAGGTACGGTACAAGTACCTGGTTAAGAAGGACAAGGAATGGTATCTCATTAGAAAGACCAAGTATGATGAGCTGTTGACTACAATGTATAGATATTCTCTTGTAACACATACGGATACTACTTTTGATAATCCTATAACTCTAGATATATCGACCAAGCCTACTGGAGATCTTGCCTTCTATGAGTATACCTATAATGATGTCATATACAAGACCTTCAAACCAAAGGATGACAGGTCCATTTTGGAAGTTGTGGATGGTAAAAGCGTGTTATGGAAGAGCTCATCTGGAAAATGTATCAATGCTTGGACCTACTCAACGGATGTATCCTCTCTATGTCGTCTCGACATTCTTTCCTCTGGTATCATTACTCCTCACTGCTTTGAGAAGAAAGGTAATATCTGGATATCACTGGATTTTAGACGATATACTGAAAAGCTGAAGAAACTTGTAAGATACAGATCCACAGAGATCAGAATTGACTTTTCTGGAATCTCTAGAGATCTTGGCACCGTAGTAGAATATTTTGATGCCGGAGTATTAACTACCACAGTAATTCCTAGGTTTAAAGTTACAGGTGTATATCATGATAACAAAAGGATATGGGAGGCTGGAAATAATGAATGTAGTTTTGCACACTTTGCAAGTGATGGACACAAGCATTTATCTTACCTCTTTACACCCACTAGCCCTGGTGATACAACATCTGTATCCTTCAAATATGATAATATGTGGATAAGTACTAATCCTTATAATTTTTATCATGACCATTATGCACTGTCTCCCCTTCCTGATAGAGTATTTAATGGTAAACTAGTTGATACAACATTCGATATCAATAACATTAGCGAACATGCCTTTAAAATTTACAATTACAGTGACAAAACAGTCACTAGATTTGAATATCAAACACCTATGAATGCTAATGTTACAAGGGTTATAGATGGAGTAAAGATGGCTATTTGGCAAGGTGATGAGGATGATAGATGCTTGTCATGTGAAGTTTATTCAAGAGAGGGACACCCTCCAGTAATGAAGTTGATTATAAAAAATCACTATGGATTAAATATATACTATTTTGAAAGAGTGAATAATGAATGGAATGAGATCAACCGGAATATATTTAATCTTAGACTAGCCTCTTTAAGCAACAACTCACGTTTACAGTTGCTAAAGGACAGACTTGTGGATACATCTGAAAATTCAGATGTATTCGATAGAAAGACTTCTTATACTTCAGAAGAAATAAATATGCTTTATCTGAACCAGTGGTTACTAAGTCATGTACCTCACTGGGTATTGGATCAATTCAAGACCTTTTATCCAAAAGGTTGGTTCTCTAGGTAGTTTTAATGGAACACTTTAAAATGTTCAAAAATAATGTAGTTTAGTAGTTGCAAATTCACGCATTGCAACCTTGTTGGCCGTGCCAACTTATAAATTGATTTTAAAATTTATTGCATATCTGACATGACATTTAAATTGTATTTTACTGCGTTCACAAGGGTAATTATACATTCTGACTACTATATCGAGGATATCCGACGGGAGCGAATAAGTAGAGAAGTAGTAATTCGTGATATACACTCAAAGGGTAAATATGAAACTCGTTATTCTGGGCTGTAACGTTAATAATTCTGTTACATGAATTTATACCAACTAAGACTTTAATATCCTTAGTCAGGTGAATACGGATAAAATACTCTGTAATTGCAATTCGCAGAATTTACGCATAAACCCTAGTTAATCCAGCACTCGGAATATTAAAGGGAAATGTGGGCACTTGGAGTTATCTGGCGACTATAACTCGTAAAAATACATCATTAGTATACTATAAAAAAGTTAGAAACCCTTTATCCGTTAAAAATTGTAGAGATTAATTCGCAAAAATTGCAATTCCTTGTGAGCATTCATCCTATTTTCAACCATATTGGTCTTTAATTCGATGGTATTATGATATTCATTTTCCTAAATTCATCTCCAGTTTAAAGTGTCCGTGTATAACTTCAAAAGTACCTCGATCCTTTGTAATCGTCTCTTCCTTTTGGACAGAATGTAAAATCAAAACCAATCTAATTCCCTCTGAATCTATGCAATCTTACAATTCCATTTCTGCCTTTTATAGTACTATAAAATCGCATGAATGCGAATTTAAGCGAGCTCAATACCAGTCAGAAAACATAATAAATGCAATGTAAAGTTTTTGGAGACAAATATTATCACTAACATCCTAAATATTTCAGACAAAACAAACGGTTTCAGCCTGATCCATGAAAGTATGTAACTACCAAACAAATGACTAAATATCGATAGATGGAAATAAGTCCCTATGAAGCATCGATCAAGAGGAAGAATGTCGTACTACTTGAATACTAAAAGGCAACCCTTTGGACTCATGGAGAAGCTGTGGAATCTGCAAGGGTACGCAATCCATGTAGGATATACAGCTAGGACAGTCCAAATTTGTTACAAGTTCTATATAAAAATTTGGGATTACAGGTACATTTTCCACATTATAGACTCTAATCTAGTCTTTATCATGATATAAAAGTTTTAGAAATAAATGGTTGGGATTAAAATGTTCGATAGAACATGCACCCATAATAATGAATTGTTGTTATTCAACGCCAAAGAGCCAATACTAACAAGAACAAGGGCACATTTGACCTGTTTTTGTACTTTTTAAGTTGTTAAATTGCAAACCATGGTCACAGTATGATTATAACTATCTTGTAATGAGGGTTAGGCACTATAACATGATGAATTTATTTGTGGTTGAAATCATTCTATTAAACCTCATTTACAAGTTTTATGATCTAATTTAGTGTAGGAAGTGATTGGTTGATAAATTTATACCAAAAGCGGTAGGAGTGTGTACAAATTGCTGTATCTACATACTTCCGGAGTGAACTGTTCTAATGCTTAGATTGTTTTAATACCACCTATAACTTGCAAATGAAAAACAGGCATTGCGTTATAGTTTTTATAACGTTTATTCCTGCCATGTATATTCCATATTAGTCCCTTTGATATTTGGCTCTTGGCATTTGCATGCATAAGGGTGGGTGTTCCTATTTGACTATGAATAAACCATTCACTTTATTAAAAGTTTACATATTATAAAGCGTCGGATAATAATATAGCAATATGAAAAGTTGTAAACGTAACACAAAGACTAATTACTACGGGATACATGGGCATCTAAACAAGGACAGATGTACAATTGACCTGAATATGACCAAGGCCTATAATCAGGAAGAGAACTATAATGTAACGTTTGTTTGGCCATTTCCCGACACTCAAAAGTTCCACATACGTGAGCATGTCCATACTCCAAACAATACTTTTACAATAAGTAAATTCACATGGAACGGACATGTCATGGATGAACTTCCACATGATTTGAATGATGTGGAACGAGTCATTGTGGCAATTCCCAGAGAGGGTAAAAGCTTAGAAATGGCTGTAATGATAGTCATGAATACACTTGTTAATGAATGCAAGACTTCATTCGTCCTCTACTTTAAAAGAAGCTCCAAGGGAAAATGGACCGCTTACGCACTCAAGGAACCTAGACATCTTTTCAACTGGAACAGGTTTTTCCTTGATATTATCGCAGTTCCAGACGCTGAAATTGAAAGTCTCCCTTATAAGAACTTGTACAGGGTTGACAAGGACATTTCCACTGAGGAACTATTATGCCTTGTGCTGGAAGAACAAGTTTCAATATGGACACAAATAACAAATTGGATAGCAGAAACTTCCAGACAATTATCCGTTTGGATTAACGCGATGTTACTTATTGGTCCAGCTGTCTTTTATTGCACATGATCCAATGTTCCCGTCCTCCCTCTGTGCCAGTCTTAAGGAATAGAATGAAGGTGTGCGTATAACCAGAAACTAATGGAGGAGTATGAGACTATAGTCTCAATAAAGGAAAGCTAATACATCAACAGCACTCGTATTTGAGAACACTCGCTCCATAAAAAGCAACTGCAACATCACTCATTCACTTTCAATAAAACAGCACATGCGATGACAACGTCCACTAACTTTTAACATTTAATTATACATGTCTAACAAAATGAATAAAACTTTCAATTTTGATAGAGATTTCGCGTGAATGAAGCAAAACGCCCTCTGACAATTGTCAAACTTTGTAACGTAAATATGCTTTAAAATTTACTCCTTTTCATTGAGCCGCTCAACTAGCTCTTGTTGAAGTTTCTGAGGGAATAATTTGATGCGAGAACAACTCACGTGAATAACTTCGAGTTTACTGTCTAATCTTTTTCCAGACGCGATATACTTTTCGACCACGTTTTGGTGTAGCCAATCATACGGGTTCTTGTAGTCATCCACCGCTCTATAGATGCTGTAATGTGCACATGCAGCTAACCGTACAACACCCCTAATCACACTTCCGTAATCATCAGAATTTTGTTCTACCGCCTTCTGTAGCCCCTTGAGACTCCTCTCATACTTGTACCTGCATTTATGTGTAGAGTGGAAGGTGCAAAACGCCAGTTTCTAGAAATTATTGGAGGCAAACAGGCCATTGTTTAGGGAAAATTGTCCAACATTTTGCTATAGAAAAACAGACAAACTTACATGTACTTCATTAGACTCTTTACGGAGGCGCTGTCATCAGTGGCATCCCCTTCACAGATAACGGCAATCTTGGTGAGATACTCGACAACTATAGGCGGTGTAGATGGGAATAGCAAACAAGAATCCGGGGTCAGAAGGAATGACTTACCAGAGTGCAAGAGGGAGACAATGTCGCCATTTCTGGACTTTGGGGAGCTTCCCTTGTCCTTGGAGGATGATACATCGACCTCAGTACCGTCGTTACTGCTGATTTCGTCCTTGTCCATCTTCCCTCAGGTGTGACGTAAATTCGAGACAAAATTCGACTATAAAGCACCCATTGAACTTTAATGTGAGCCTTTTGCCAAAACTTGTTCCAACAGGCCCATTTAGAGGCTAAATATCGACTGGGAGGCAACACACCAGGAGGACTTCCCGCCACCCACTCGTTCAGTCGATATTTTTTTAATTTCCGAGTATTTGCTCCTCATATCGACTGAGTATACAAATGATGGAATAATGCACTTGTAGTATCGAAAAGAGCGGTCAAAAGGGACGGAAATCGCGGATTTACGATAATTTGATGATATCGCATAGTATTCTTTGCTCTATTCGCAAAAGGTCTTGGTAATCGTATGGATAGTTTTATAGCTATACAAGGGTGGTGAAATAGGCATACAGACACGACTGTACAATGAGCAAGAATCTTACTTACCCCGGCACCTGTCTGGGCCCAGTTAGCGATTTGGTGCCTGGAAACAACACTTACGTCCGGGATTCTATGATTTACTCATCTGTACTCGGCAATTGTATCATCTCCAGGGACCCAAATGTAGAGGTTTGTTTTTTATCCTTACATCATTGTACGCGTGTTTCTTGCGAGAATTTGACCCAGAAGCACCAAATGTTTTGTGAATCATCATTTAATGAAACGCTAAACGAAATACTACAGAAGGGAACCGTCTCGGTTGAGACAAATCAAATAAAGGCACCGTATGTTGGAGCTGTTGTGGTAGCTCAGGTGACCAAATTACATCGCAAAAAGTTGGAATGCAACGTGGTATCTGTGGACGGAAGAGTTTTAAAGGACCCATACAAGGGAGTGCTAGCGTTTGTTGTTTTACATATTCGCATTTATTTTTAGGAGCACCAATGTCCACGAATCCAAAAACATTGACGTCATAATCTCGGACTGGTTCAAGCCAGGTGACATTATAAAGGCCAAAGTGGTTTGTTTATTGCGAAAAGTTACATTTGAAACATTAGATTTATGCCGGTGATGGAAAACAGATTATACTAACCACATCGGAAGTTGATTTGGGGGTCATAAAGGCGCAATCAGCAACTGGAGAGGAAATGACTCCGATTTCGTGGAAGTATTTTTTATCAAGATCCGGTACCGTTGAAAGAAGGTGGGTAGTTGTCCAATAAATGCATACTCTACAGAAAGGTTGCCAAGTAAAATGTATCTCGTATATTTTATAATTATAGTACTATTGCATCTAGGAGACCTACAGGCACATTTTCATTACCAGAGGACTCTGAAGCTTTCTTTTTCGCGGAGCGATCTTGATCCACGTATTCTTCATCTACCCGCAATCCCTTTTTCCTTCTCTTTTCTGCGATATGTTCGTGTTGTTTTTCAGCTTCTAGCTGGTCAATGTAATGGTAATTCTTCTTCTTTTCCTGGGCTAGGAGGTGCTGGAGTTTTTCCTTTCGTTCTCTCTTGTTTCTGGACCAATATTCGACCAGATGCCTCCACTTGAATTTCGGTAGGTACATTATATTCCAGAGATCTTCTCTCCAGAAATTTTGGCGCTTCTTGTGTCCAACAGGCTTTGTATTTAGCTGTAGAGCGACTTGCTTTGCGATTTTCTTGTCATGAAACTCGATCCATCCGTGAAGGAATTTGAGCTTTTTGTTTCCCCCGAGTTTGACCCTTTTCTTGTAGTCGCTGATTGACTCTGGCTGGGCGTAGATTCTTCCAATCTTTCCAAAGTTTCCAAAGTAGGTTCTGAGCTTTGAAAGGCCCATGTACGGCGGTATACTCGAGAGGAAGATTATTCCGCTCGCACCTTCGTCAAACTTGGCGTCAACTTCCAGTTCTTCTGGGCCTTCCGGAGCTAGCGGATTTGATTCTTCATGTTCAATTGGTTCATAATCCGCGGAATCTTCCGGAATTGAGACGTCATCTGGCGTCGCCTTGTCTTCAGAGGCCAATATCTCCTGGGATTGTGTTTTATCCTTGTTAGATTTTTTCTTATGCATAGTTTATGGCAAAAGGTTTTACTTTACAAATTTTTACAAGATAAAAGTCCCCCAATGAGGAAATAGTGATGGAATCTTCTCCGGTTACCCACTGGGGACATCACTTGATAAATTAATGCCTAAAGGACAGCCTTTTGGCTCATTTTTTCGAGTAATTCCACTTTTTAAGCGATCATTTTCTACTCATGAGGGTATAAAACCAAAGTCTGGTAGAACTACGCATTACGACGTCCTCAATGTTCCCAGAGACGCGTCAAAGAGAGCGATCAAACAGGTTCGTATTCCGGTCACTTTATGCGTTTCTCAGGCGTACCTTAAGCTTGTGAAGGAACATCACCCGGATAGTAGCAAGAACAAGGATGGTTCGGAGACATTCATTACAATCAAGGAAGCTTATGAAGTGTTAAAGGACTCCAAGAAGAGAAATTTGTACGATATTGAACTAAAGAGGTGTGTTTGGTCGTAGAATAACAAGCACATTTAGGAATGAAGCCCATGATAAGTCTCCACTTGGAAGAGCAACCGGGGTTGGATGGATCCCTTCTTCAGGCTCCACAGGCTATAGTAGCGAGAGATTCGAGAGATACAAGCGCTATACTTCTGGTTTGTTCACGATGATTCATTATGGGTGTTGTAGGAATCCGTAACGATGTTGAAGATGATCCCTATGATGGAATAAAGACGGTTGCATCACTGGCAATTGCAGCTGCCACCATACTTTTATTTTGCCTAATTGGTGGTGAACTCATCATGCTTCGACCAGATGAAAAGTATGTCCCCTTATTCCCGGTGCATGCATGGAAACTTGTGTTTAGGATAGATGAAGACGAGTATGCTGAAGAGGATGTAGAACATGAACGGATGGTTATTTCATACTATAATCCAGTGAATGAAGAGTGGGAACGCATAATTGAGCCTTATGAAGCTCCACCTCCCCAAATGTTGGCCGAACATTACAGAGAGAAGACGGGCGAATTGCCAGATTTAGGCGCTATTAAAACAAAACTAACCGTTCTTGAGGTAAGTTCCATTTATTTTATGCATGATTCATCTTTATAGCACACACATTGTTGAGTATACACAAATGTACAGATGCCAATTAGTTCGACCGTGGCTCCGACTTTGCTTTATGATCGCAATAAGCGCAAAATTATTGCTATAGAAAAGAGGTAATCACATTAATGGGTATATTATATATCTCTGCATGAGTTTCTGTATTATGGCTCCTTTGGTTTTTTAGATGAGGAGGAGACATTTACGGTTTTCTATTCCTAAACATTACGGGATGGTGGGTTATACAACAGAGATTTAATGAGCATTTATAGTTACTTAAATTGTTTCCATAAATGCTCATAGTTTCTCAGAATGTTCCTCGTAGTTGTAGATACTTTTGCTAAAGGAACGCCAGAAAATTGTTCAAAAGAAAGTGCAATCCTTTATGATAAGAATTGAGTCGTATGTGCCCATTCATTGGTAGGATGAGCTATGATGATCATTTAAGTGATTGCTTAGCATAAGAAGTGTTAAATACAGCTACATTGTGAGCTAGTCTTGTGAGGGAGGATGAATGGTTATCTATGGTTGAGGAGTAGGTCAAGATAGTGCTATGATGCAATTCGCAGTAAACTGGAATATTAGAAGGCAGCATTATGAATGTCTACAATAGACATAAAGCACAAATGCCATAATGGCAAAAGTGGTAAAAATAAATGTATCTGTCAGAGTGATGGTCGAATTGAGGTAAAAGGAGGAACTCTCAAATATACTTATGGGAAAGAGACAGATTACAAATATTGCACACACAGTTTTTTGACAACATGGATAGCTAATCTTAACTATGGTGGATCTCCCCTTCAGATATACAATGGAGGTGGACAGTCAAGACAATTCTCCGATGCACACCAAGTGATATTGGAAGTAACAACTTACTATAGTGCAACCTATGACAACGATGACGAAGAAACAAAGAAGCCTCTTCTACTCAGAATCAATGATAAAAATGGGTATAGTTGGTATTCCAATGCGGATGCAGATTATAAGAAAGAATACGAGGGGGAACCTAAAGGCAAACCAAACACTAGATGGAAATTTATCCCAGATGTAGAAAGTCAGTTTTACCAAGAACATATTACTCCAACTCCAGAACTTGAGACACAACTCAATAGTCTCACCTGTAAACTCCATGATCTTCATTCTGTCAACATTTATCAGAACGGCGATTTTAAGAGAACATACTATTGTCCATGCGGTCAGGCCAATGTTACCATAGAACCTACTTCTAATTATACTCCAACAGGTGGATACATCTGTTACCTGCATACATATGACCCAAATGTAACAAGGGCTAGATATAGGAGTACTCTTCTTGAATGGAGAATGAGCAAAAATGACGATAAGTACGGTCCATTTTCACTCAACCAACAAACTCCCACCCTCTATGTCTTCTACTGGGATAAAGATACGGAACGTACAAAGCCTCTTATTATTGGAGTGTACGTTGGAAAAGACTCTGGAGGCATACCCGTTCCGGTTTGTAATGACGGCTACAGTGACAATAGTAAATGGACAATGATTCCTGATAGACTCGGAGAACATGTATTTTCAGGGACTCTCCATGAACAAAAGTGTCGTCTTTTCCATCCGGTTGAGATAGATATCACCAGTAAAGGACATTATAAAAACCCGCACTCTGAAAAGGAAGGATGTAAGATGGAAGAATGTTCTAAGAACATACAAGTTACTAACTACGGTGGACTGAATTTGAAGAACTATACAGCTAGGAAACACACTTACGGAGAGCCAGGAGAGACATTTACCATCATAAAACTCACAGAGGGCCCCTCTCCAATTGACATTCTGACAGGATCCTTTCCAATATGGGATGTTAGGGAAGTAGTAGTATTTTTTTCCTCATGTGGTAATGCTAAAACACCTCTTCTGGTCTATGTGGGCAGTAATGATGAAAAAGCTAGGAAGTGGTACAAGAACACTGATCCAAAGGGTGATAAGTGGGAAGAGGAGACTAAACTAGAAGGTAAGGATCCAAGGGAAGCTGATAGGAATGGCAGCCTTGTAAGTACTCTGAGTGAGATTAAGAACAAGCTAAGACTTAGCTGTTCGAATGGAGAAAAACTGGTGGTAGCTGCAAACGAAGTACAGCACCAACAACATACTTCTGTTGTTACTCCAGGTGCAGCTGGAGGAGGCTCTGACGGAGGACTGTGGAAAACGGTCGATCCTCTTATCGATCTTGGAATTACTGGACTAAATGTAGCTACTGCACTTGGTACTGTTGCTGTAAATACAGCTCTTGAAATAACTGAAAAGGCTCTTAAAAACGTTGCTGGCCCATCTGACCAAGGTACTCAACAAGGTATTGGAGAACTAGACTCTGCTACTGCTAACTCACCTGACCTAAATACTAATCAAGGTGAATCTACTAATTCTGGAGGTGATGGACTTCAAGGATCTAGAACTGATGCTAGAGGACCTAATGATCCTGCTCTTACTCCTGGATCCCCTCAAGGTACCGAAGGCTCTGAATCTAATCCATCTGGTAATAATTCTCAAGATGAAGTTAAGAAAGAAGACTCATCTGAAGAACCTACCCCTACTGCTCCTCCTGGTCATGCTGAAGCTCAAGGCTCAGACCTAGCTAATACTCCTGGTGGACAAACTCTTGCTTATGGAGGCTCAGACCTTTCTGAAAAGCCTACTAATCCTGATCTAAAGATTGTAGTTGGAGTACCTACAGGCATTCTTGGTACTTCTGCCTTGGCTTGTTTCTTGGGATATAAACTTTATAGTCGCTATAAAGGAGATCCTTGGGTTAGACAGATTTAATGAGTGTCTATGGACTCTTCAGTAGGGATACTATGGAATCTGTACTGAGTAATTGGTCTAATGAACTCCACAACACTATCTGACACCTTATGGAAATCAGGAATATGCCATGTTGAGCATGCATAGATCCACTTAAGTCTTGTAGAATACCTCAGGATGCCAATGGATTCTTGATTGTACACGGATCGTCCTCCACACTTTTCAAGTATCGCTCTACTATATATATTCACTCTAATGGTCATCATGGTTCATTAATCCTTCTAGGCTCCCTAAAGTTGCCATTCCTCCTTCCATTGTACTGAAAATTCCACTCTTTCTTAGGCTCCTATACTCTGTATACTTATCACTCCTCCGTTTCACTATGGACGTAGTTTCCCATCCTGCTATTGTTGCATTGTACAACTCGATGCTTGGCATCTCGCCATCACTCTTCCACTCGTTATACTAATTCCATAGTGATCTACTACCTAGTCTCCGACGTCGGTGGGTCACCTGTTTCGGTCAACGGACCTACGCAGTGAGAGTCCTACTAGATGGAAGAGCTCCTGTTAGTCGCTCTAGTCCCTCATTCTTCGGGACATGCTCATCCACCTTACGGTGAACTCGCCATTACTACGTTCATATAATACACATTACCTAGAGCGTATAAAAATGTTACAAGAATTAATTCCTATTCCTTTGTTTTCCTTCTTCCTCATTCCTTTTCCCTCTGCCTTCCTTTGAGTTTCCATCCATTCCATCAAATTTTAGATGGCTGCAGATATCTGTGTCATTGAACGAATCGTCTGGCAGGTCGTATGATTGGATGTACTGTTCGGGGTGTGCTGATGAGTGAAGAGTAGGGGACTGTTGCACGCTGGATGGATGTAGAGAATGTGTCAATGGATAATCCTGTGTGCCATTAAACTGCGATGAGGCAAAATTGTTCCTACAAAAGGGTGGAATCATGGCCTGGTACTGCGGACCGACTCTAATTCTGCCTTCGTATGATTGCATCCATTGGCGCTTTGTCTCGTGCTCCATTTTCATTAAATCATACTCACAGTCTCTGCATACTTGAGTTACAACTGGCGGCCAGGGCCAGAAATGGCCTCGAGATTATTGGGCACCGCTGCCACATTGGGGGCCCCGGCTCTCCGGTTTAGGCCAAACTCCAGCCGCTTTTCTGGCCACAGATGAAAGGTGTAACCAACATCAATAGGTAGTGGCCATTTGGGGAGCTTAAACCACCCAGAAACCGACGACTGAAACGGGCGCCTGCAGGCGCCGTGGGTACACGCAGCATGAATGCGATTTGCAGAGTTTTCGAGCTACTTTCAAGCTCTAGAGGATGCAAATGAATTCTTATAAACATAAACGAGATATGAAACCAGTGTGTAAAATTGGTACACATGCGTACCGGTGAGCGTCAACCCCGAGTAATGCGAGTAGACTCTGATGTCCCCAAAAGCGTTTGTAGAATGAGATTTGCGCATAACTAAAAGTTTTTAGGGCAGTTTGTGGGATGTGTAGTGGTTACTGGTGGTATGTATGGAGATGCTTCCAGATCCGCCAGCAACTGCAGTCATTTTGGCACTTGGCGCCAGACCAGACGATTCATGTACCATTACTCATGAATAAAACCATGTGAATGCAAAATAGTGGAATAGCGTGGCGAAAGTCTGAGAAGGAGAGCGGATCTTTGTTCGGAGATACTCCTGGACTATTTTCCCTATAAACTCCCATTTACTGTCAGCCTTCCACGTAGATTCCTATTTAAAATAATCATAATAACCTCATAAAAATCTCTTCCTGCTCGCATAGTCCATATCCATTCTTCTAGACCAAGGAGTAGTCGAGAGAGCGGGAAAACGGGCCCATGAATGGGGACCTTTTACCGTCTTCCATCCGTAAAATGTGTGAAAAGATGTAATTATGTATGGAATAGAGTGCAAAATTCATGAAATGTGGTTTTGTAACGACGTAATGTGGAGTTTTCTATGTGGCATTCCCTACGCGTGGTGATTCTTCAGTTCAAGTTTCCTCTTTGGACAATGTGGGTCTTTATACTATAAAACTGGATAATGTTGAGCCTGGTTTATGCTCTCTGTTGCATTGTATGCGCGCACTTTGGCGCTTGCGCTACACACTTGTCCAAGAATGTCTGTATCGCACTAAATAGCCAGGATTCTGTACTTCAAAAGCATCTCTGCCAGGTTTGTGTTTGATCTCCCTGCTATACATGCAGTTACATGGTCCTGTGATGGTCATTCTCGACCTTCCATTGACTGTGCCCAGACGGGAATGTCTGAGAGTTTTCATTCTCGGCTCTCTCGGACAATTTCCGTATGACTAGCAACGTTATTCTACTGGAACAGCCAATGGAAGATCGAGGAGAAAAGGTTAGACACCGAACAAAAACATTTAGGAGATTGGACTTGAGCCATGCACATCGAATCCCAGAGTTTGTAGCATCAATTCGCGTATAGTTAGGGATGCAACTGATAGAGAACTCTGTCTAAGGACCCTGTTTGGCTTTTTTGCAACAATCTCATGTGAGAGGGGAACCAAGACAAAAGACTACATTTACAGTGCTAACATGTACAGTAAGCATAAAAAAGGAGACTATGAAAGCCACAGTGAAAACGGGGAGTTTGCAATTGTTTACGTTTCTAAAAACGTGGCACAGTCGATTTGGAAAGGTTTGTACGTTCTCCAAATTCACATGCATTCAGCATGCTCGCCCAGAGCTGGAAGGATGTTTTCGGACATTATGATTGACGATGAAGCCAAGAGATTCTGCAAGGAGTTGACTCTGAATTCAAGCAAAGTTCAGATTAGGCAGGGTGAAGGGATTCCATGCCTCTCCGAGATTTTAATATTGAGAGCCGAGGAGATAGCAGAGCTTGAGTGGCTCTTGGGAGGTTCTGTATGTTTTGTTAATTTGTCCGTTAACAAAAATTCTATAGATAACTTGGGGTCTAATAAAGTCAAAGTCTTGGGGGATCTGCATAATTATCGTAATGGTTTTGTTGGCAGCTTCTTCCTTGTATATAAAGCACGGAAGAAAGGAAAAGGACGAGCAAGAAAATGATCATAGAGAGGTTTGTTTAGGGTTTTAGACACAATACCTTTAGGAGGAAAGTGAAACTAGTAACCTCATTGAGTTAGATGTTAACATGTAGGTCGAGGATATGTAATCCGGAAGGTGCAATAATGGGATTGCAGAAATATGGTTATAATCCATCAAAATTCTAGTCTTTTAACTTTTGTATATCCATTCAGTTGTACTCAAAGGTCTCAAAATTTGTATCAGATGTAGGCATAGCTGGGATGAGGGAGAATAGAAAGGACACTTTCCCCCTATACATTGCATGGCGATATTACAATTGTAGCATTGGCAATATACTTACAAGCCAATTCTCTTACGGTTCATTAGTTTCCTAAAGGATTACCCTGAGCACTATTCTTTATCATCATCTCATGCTTCTCACAAGTGCCCTTGCTAAAACCTTCAATTTTATGTCTCTCAGTAAACTTGCAGGACAGGGTCCCCTCATTACCTCTTCATCCTTTGTCAATATTAACCGCTTTACAGCGCTCATTTGACATCAATCCTGACAATTCTGGTCACAATGGTTAATACCTTAGATAGAATGACGGCTTTACAATTAGTATGATATATACGGAATATCTATCTTCTTTCTTCCAATGGGGTACGCATTAGTATCTATTCCTCTTCCTTCCAGGTTCAGGCCTTGAGGTCTAAGGGAGAGTTGCACATATGAAAGGGCTTTAGAGGAATCTAACCCTGTAGACTCTATGGGACAATATCAGGAAAGATGAGATTATTCTTGTTACTATCCACAACATTCCTGATTACATTCTGTTATTGTGTTCCTCTAAATTCTAAAGGAAATGGTTATAAAGTTACGCAGCATTCTAGAGAAGTCAATCCTGCTTCTAAACTTCCACAGGTGACTCAACCGATTCCACAAAAAAATGGCGAGTCTCTTCCAAAACCACAAGAAAAACGAAATGTTCCAAAGACAAGCATTGGAGTTCCTAAATCTTTTCAACCACCTCAAGGGCAAGTTCAGGTAAAGACTGGCCAACCTACTCAGAGAGGTGTCCAGGATAAACCAAAAGAATCTCCTGAACCAGTACGGACTTCTCCACGGGTTCCTCAGAGGCAACAACAAACAGTAGCTTCATCTACTCCTAAACCAGAAGAACTTACTCCTCTACCTGATATGAAATCAAAGGTTGACGCTCCTATATTAAAGGTAGGGGAATATGACTTTTCAGTTCTGAAGTCAAAGGCAGACTCCACTATATTTGATGCAGTTGGAGATTATGAAGGCGAACTTCCAGTTTTAAGGTTGACACCTAAGGCTGGGGTCACAGCGAAAAGACTTGTATTTGATGGTCAGACATTTTGGACATGTCAGGGTCCCAGTGATGCATGTTTGTCAGCCATCTTATACTTTGGAGAAAGCGGACCTGTAGCTGCTACATACAGCGTTAAGGGAAGAAAGGTATTCGAAGGCTACCGTAAATTTGCGGATGGAAAATGGACTTCGGTAAATAAGGAAGGTTTTAATGAGCTACTTGAAGAACTCAAAAAAGACTTAGGAGATGCTCCAGTACAGACTTCTCCACAGGTCCCTCAGAAGAAACCACGGGATAATGTGCAACCATCTCCTCAACAAGCAGCAAAAGTAGAGACAGCTTCTGAAGTTAAGCAGGAACAAAGACCAGCTACAAATCTCCAGGGCGATGTCAAGAAAGAGCAAGACAGCATGCAAGCTCCAGCTTCATTAAAAACGGAAGCCAAAGAGGAACAGCCACTTACTCAAACTACTCCAAAATCTGTCAAGGATAATGTAGAAGAGAAGGCAAAGCCTGCAGGCGATGGGAAACCTCTCCAAGAGGTACCGAAAGATGTAGCTGGTTCACAGGGTGAAAACCCTGAAGACAAATCCACTAAGGAAGAATCTCCTCAGGTTCATACAACTATTGAGGAGTCTCCAGTTACTCAGTCAGCTAAGCAAAGAACGGATCAATCTGCACCTGTTGTAGCCGGACCCAAGAATGTTTTTTCTCCTTCCGGAGTGATTGATATCTCAGCGTTAGATAACGAGCGGTTTCAATCCTTTGACTATTTCTTTGTTGGTAACGCAATAAATCTCATTGTTCCAAAGAAGGATATAACCGTTACAAGGTTAGTAGATGGTGAGGGAGATATTTTCATTCTGTCATCCGGAGAAACTTTCCAACATGCCAGAGTATATCTTAACAAGGATAAGAAACCTGAACTTGTGTTGATTACTATCAGAACATCTTCTAGCATATTACAGAAGGCCTACTCCAGGAGTGAAGCTGGTAAATGGGTACCATCTAATGACAAAGATGCCAAGATTAAGAATTTAATGGTCACTAGTGAATGGGTCCCCAACTTTGAAATTGACCTTGCATTACCTAGTAGCACTGATAAATGCACTGCTTTTGAAGTAGATCTTCTAGGTGTGACAACTAAACACTTTTACCCTAGACCTGGTCATGCTGTAGTAGGAGTAAGGGACGGAAATAAAGTTTTATGGGCTTCCAACCAACACACCAAGGAAGACCTTTGTGGGTACCATGATTATTGTTTTTTTTGTCTTGTTTATAAGAAAGAGAATGTAGAACTACTGGAAATGGCAGTTGTAGAGAGAAATTTGAAGGCAAAGAAATACTTTGAAAAGAATGCTGATGGTGAATGGACTTCCATTGATAAGAAAGAGTTTGATAGAAAGCTAAATAATCTCAAAACGGTGTGAGTAACGAGCCTTCTGTATGTTTCCAATGATCCCCCAATCATATTCTAAACTCTCATACCACTTAATCCAGTGGATAACAGTAAAACGTCTCAATTGTATACTAGAATAACCGCTCATCCATCCTGTGGATGTATTAATCATTAATGCAGTATAATTTTCCTACCCTTGGTAGGTATTAGAGACCCTCCCCTCTAGACTACTCTCTTGTTGGTGTACTGGAATGCTATGACTTATGCAGACTTGTACTTTCTTCAGTATTACCTTTTAGAGTCTTTAACCTTAATTCTTGGTATACAGTATTACTCGTTTTGTTGTAAATGTCCATAGAAGAATCTACAGATACTCAACATGGTACATTCTTACTCATCCGTAAAACACTTTCTACAATGCTCCTAGAGATTCTTCCTGATATGCTCCATTATTCCTAGTATCCACCAAAGCTAGTATCTAGAGCATCTCCATAGACACTCCTAAATCTGTCTAACCCAAGGATCTCCTCTAGAACGTTTAAATGCCCACCAACCAAGTCCAGTAAGAGATCCTGATACAACAGCAGTACCACTTAAGACACCAAGAATTGTGTTCAAAGGAGGTTTGTTAGAAGAGGGTTGAGAAGTTCCATGACGTTCAGCTTGATGACCATGAGCAGTAGGAGAAGTAGTACCAGATTCTTGTTGTTCAGGAGGTGGTGGAGGTTTAGGTCCAGGGCATTCTTGCAAGTCATTATATCCACCTGCCTTCTTTAGTTCCGTCACAAGTGCATTCCAGCTGGTACAATCAGTAATTTTCTCCGGTGCTGTATTTCGGAGTCCTGCCAAGGTTTCTTCCCACTCTTCATTGCCACTATCATTACTACCTTCTTTCTTCTTATACCATCCTTTAGCTGAAGACCCTGTGGTAGGATGTATATATATCAATAATGGGTTCTGTTCTTGACAGTAGAAAACGTGGACTGAATCCACATCAGTGATAGGAAATGATTGTTTAGTAAGTTTTATACGTCTTCTATTCTTTGGAGCAAGATCACTATTCTCATTATACTTAATGCCTGCAAGCCTCAAGTTAGGACTGGTAATGGTGTGTTTTTTGACTGTAAGGTGACTTGAACCAGAATGTGTTTTGCAAGAAACTGGTACAGAAGTAACGGAGACCTTAGCCTCACCATCCTTACCTTCCTTGTCTGCATGCTTGTCACAGCAATAACTTTCTCCAGGCCTATGTTTATCACGAGTTAGGTCAATGGTAACTCCGTTGTGGTATTTACAAACGAATTCATCTAGTTCATGCTCGAGGTCTTCTTCATCTAGTTTATATTCAGTCCACCTATTACCACTACTCCTGACATAATAGGTAGTTCTAGCGCTAGTACTAACCCCTATCAAGAGAACCTTACCAGGCGTCTGACCACCACCAGTATTATCATGTTTCCAGTAATAAGCAGAAACCGAATACACATCTTTACCATCTTTAGATTCCTGAATTCCCTCTATTCTCTTGTTATTATCTTGGATTTCCTTTAGTGTGAATGCTCTCCCTCCGTGCGGAGAATGAGTATACCTGTAAAAGTGTGATCCTTTAGGTTCAATAGTTCTTTTGACTGTAATTTTAACAGTCTTACCTCCGGCAGAAGTACTTGCTTGATATGTAGTAGTTTCTCCACAATTTTCCTTTTTGTTTTTTGATAGATCTATGGTTACTCCTCTACCGGACATTATTGATAGGGAGTATAGACCATTATGCTCTATACCTCCTCTTGGAGAAATCCATTCTCCATATTTAGAGTTACACCTTCACTTAGAGCCTAGTCAGTATACGCTACATCTGGGTCAAGTAGTTCCTTCATCTAGTCGTGCCTCCTCATCCATACATCCTCCCTCCCTAACAACTAGCTCACCGTCAGAGAGACTATCCACAGAACAAGATGAACAACTATCAACACAGTCTTCAGTAGTACGGTATGGACGGTCTAGTAGTCTGGACAACTTCTATCTTCATCTAGACTCCATATAGTCATTACGCCCTTCATACCTCCCATCACCATTAAAGCAGCATGCCTATGACAAACTTACCCCTTTCACATTCTCTCAATGGCTCCCGCCTGGACTCCTCCATTCCATAGCTCACATTCTGCTACGCTCCATTCACACATTCTTCTAGGTACCCCTCAGATTTCTAGGCCTTTTTTCGGCCCATGGCTAATTTCGTCATGTCAACATCATCTCTTGACTGTATCTACCAATCTGTACCTCATTTAGTGTGGTCCTACCCCTTATCCACCAAAGGTGTGCTTGCAACTCCTTCGGATCAGGACATGGCCCATGCTAACCACCTTGCAGCTCCAGGGCAATGCGCCGTACGGAGTTGTTACGATGGGCTGCTGGCAGGTGGAGAGGCAAACCCCTTGATGGTCGCCAAAACTTTTGCCATCAGTCCGACTGGCGCCCGGCCGAGGCCGTCGGTCCTATGGGGAGGCCGTCATGTGTAGTCACTTTTCTATTTCCGCGTAAAATCCTTCCCTCACATTAAAACCCAAAAGTTTCACAATGGGAATCGTAGAGAGTAAGTTTTCTCGTAATTTATGCTCCATTTTGACCCTGGGTGGCTCTGGTTCAGTCATACCGGCTCCAAAGGCGTTATTTTCGCAGCCTTTGCAAGATTCTTCAACGCCGTCCGAATTATCTCGTTTTTAACATAGATGCTAGAAAATTCCGGATGAAAATGACCGCATTTTGACCACAAACATTGATTCTACAGACGATGTAGCTTCCGATACCAAATGGGCGGATATCGACGCTGATGACGATTACGATAATGAGAATTTGAATACCAAGTTTGTCATTGAGACGTCCGTCGACGCTCACGGCATCAAAACCTTCACATCGTACTCAACCAATAGCCGTGGACAGTCCGTAAAGGTGAGTATAACACTAGTGGAATGAGTGGTATATGGGCGACAATGTCAGTAGATGTGACTCTTGCTCTGACACGTCATGATGTTGGTATGAAATGGGTGAGGGTATTGTGGTCTTTGATGAATGGATGGTCGTACACTGCTCATTTGGCATTCATCCATACTGACCATTCTGCTCACATCAGTTGAGACATTAATGGATTACTAGTAAATGATGGTCATTACGGAGGGATAAATTGGAGTAACTTATTGAACATACTTGGTAACAATGTAGTATGACTGGTAATGGTGTAACCATACAAATTGGTTACTATCCTGGAAGTACTGTAGGTCAAGTCAAAAAAGATGAGAATGGATACCACTATGCTGGTCCAACTGGTGAAAAGATCTATTTAGCAGAGGACTGGTATCCTGGTGTAGAAGGGACTTACATAAAGTTAACACACACCCCTGAAAATGCTGGCATTAAAAGTATTACACACAATGCGAAACCTCTTTCTGGACTTACTGACCTAGGAACTCAAAAGAATGTCTCAGTATATTACTGGTCAAGGGACAATAGTTTTAGCAACCCACTACTCATTCGACTTGGCGAGGGAAATAATGAATACTACGCTAGTGCTGATGGTACTTCTTGGGCAAAGGATCTAGAGGCAACTAATAATCTACGAAAGGCTCTCGACAAACAGAACTGCCTTAGGAATAAGGCTCACATTATATTAATCTCAGAGAAAAATAACACAAATTACAATTGTCCCAGTTGTACTAATAGTAAGCAATTTAAAACCCAGGAGAAAAAACAGTCAGGATACGCCGACTGCACGCACTCCCTTTCTGGTTCTGGAACTTTCTCAGTCTCTGGCTTCAAGCTTTCTGACACCTATCAAGCTGGACTTCCATCTTTAAAGAATGTAAACAGTGTCCATGTCTACTTTAATGCTCCTTTAGGTGGAATCCCACTCTTGATTTGCTACCAACAAGACGAGCACAAGTGGTTCAGAAGAAACACTAAAGATAGCCATACCTATTGGAGTGAAGTTTCCAAGGATTTGAGACCTAAAGACCCTGATGATGATGGTAATATAAAGAAGCTTCTAAGCCACAGTCCCTATTATCCCCAAATCACTCCAAATATCTCTAGAACCTCTGGTGTACCATACTGTGATAAGACTGCTGATATAACCATTACTGTGAGAAGTAGTCACATCGGTGATGGATATTACAGATACCAGTATTCCCTATGCGGCGGTCTTTTTAATGTCACTCAAGTTAAGCATGAGAGTATTCCGCTTACTGGTATATCCTCTCAAGATCCTTTTTACAGCATTTCTGCCTATTACTATGGAGATACTTTAGACCTTGAAAAGCTTCTCCTGGTTGAACTTGCTATCAAGACTAGTAATCAAACCAAGTATTCATACTATCAAAAGGATAAGGATGGAACTAATTGGGCAGAGCTTAGGAGACCTGGAGGATATATTTCTCAACTTATTGGCGAACCTCTGAAAGTAACACTGGATAAACTCAAGGAGTTAAAGGGAACGCTAGATCAACTTAACCGGTTAAATACTGAAGTTCAGGAATTAGAGAGAAAGCTTAATGAGTCGTATAATACAGGTACTGTAGCTGGGTCGTCTGTTGGAACTGGACTAGGCGGAGCAGGGTTGGGCGCTCTTACAGTATGGAAAGGACCCGCTCTACTCGCAAAACTAATAGCTCGTCTGTAGTATACACTCCAATATGCCATATAGCAGAACTGGGACTAAGAGACTCTCCCTTCTAGACTACTCTCTTGTTGGTATACTAGAATGCTAGGATTATAAGGAAAATATGAAAATAACAGAAACCGAACCCATTAATACCACATCAAATTTCCCTGCTAAAATACCAAATTCCGCTCGTTAAAAAATGCGCATACACACCATCTAACAAATCCTTCATGTTCATATTCAGATAACCAAAAAGGTTAATGAGATCCGTACAAAGAAACAAATTAGCAAGGCTGCTCTTGAACGCAAAAACTTCGAGCCGTTTAACTTGAATGAGGAAAACGATTCGGGTATTGTCATGATTTCCAATGAGGATATTTCCATTGAGATTCCAAAGAGTGAAAGGAGGAGATACAACCAAGATGATGATATCGACTACATTTACTCTCCTCCAGATGCAAGCATTTTGAGGGCAACCAGAGAACTCAAACTCAAGTTCAAGAGTTTAAGAGAAGATGACAACTTGGTTTGTCCATTGCTTTACCATTTAAAATTCTTCAGATTGATACTGTTGACGAGAAAGAGGCACCTGCCAAATATATCCCGCCATCTCGTAAAGATGGTGATCGCAGAAACTTTGATGAGAATACTATTCGTATTACCAACTTGAGTGAGGATGTAAAGGAGAAGGATTTAACAGATTTGTTTGGAACTGTTGGTCGCATCCACAGAGCCTATCTCGCGAAACACAAGTTTGATGCTCTTTTAGTCATACAAATTTGCAGGGAGACACAAAATTCCAAGGGTTTTGCCTTTATTACCTACGCCAGCAAGCAGGACGCTGTCAATGCTATTGCCAAGTTTAATCGTTGGGGTTACAATAATTTGTTGCTAAATGTAAGTTTTCAAGTGTATAAACATTAAAATTTAGGTTGAATGGGCACGACCTCCTACTAGGGATCGTTAAGGGTTTAAAACTTGGAGTATGCAGCCTAGAGATCTCGTTTGGCTCGTAGCTTCTCTGAAATGTGTGCGGGTAGAATATCCGTTAGCACTGTAAATTTTTTTCTATATACATTTAAATTACCTTGTGGGATAATTGACGCCGGTATCATGTGGAATAGTGTATATAATGCGAATTTTCCTGGTCTGGTTTGGCAGGATAGAGCTACTAGTGGTGCTACCATTAGTGCGTTTGCCACGGTATCATTGTGCTTTACCGTTGCCCTTATAATGATACACATTAGACTGAACTTTAGGGTTCCAATAACATCTATTGGAAGATACATTTTGCGTAGAATCTCTAGCCGTTTTTCAACCTCTAACGGATTCTTTGGATAATCATGATGCACTTGTAGATGAATTTTTTTATTTGGCATTACAAAATGCGATTCTTCCACTTCATTTTCCACAGTTGGAGTTTTTGGAGCGATATTTTGCGATTCTTTAACAAAATTTTCGACGTTGTCTTTGCAATGCATCCAAATATCAGATTGCTGATCGCTGAGCATGTCGAGGTATCTAGAGAGTGCTGCTGTATACTCTCCAATTTTTGATGGATCTGGTTGACCACTCTGATATACAGGAACTGGCAGATCGAGGAGTATGTGCATCCTCAACTTTTTTGTGTCATCTGCAACGTCCAGTTCCTTTAAATGATCTCCAAGTTTATTCTCATCCTTTGCTATTGTGGCACTGTTGAGTTCATTTTCTGCATCCTTGCAAATGTATAGTGTCTGTATCTTTGTAGGTATCCCGGTTTTGTGATAAATGTGTTGTTTTACATTGTGAAATGTGTCCGAGAGGTCTGCATCCACTTGTATTTTCGAGTTGAAGGGTGAATCCTTCCCCCAGTAGGTATTTACAACCACAACAACTGGCTTTGAAATTGATAATCCAGTAGGAAGTGAAGCTTTGAACTTCCCAGAGTGTCTAGCCACTGGATTCCACGTCTTTCTGTAGCCTCCACCGGAGATGCAGCTCGAGCAGTCGAGGAGAAGGAGGAGCAGAAGCGCTACACCGCTGCAACATCTCAGCCGATTGGCCATGGTCGATTTAGCGGATTATATTGCCAAAATCACCTAAAAATGGCCATTGTGGTCCCTCTGGCGAAATGTGTCGAGTCACCGAGCGAATTACAAGGAAAAAATTCAGCAAAAATCGCCCAGAGATGTGCCAAATGGAAATTTAAAGTGGAGGATCGAGTGCCATGGGGAAGGTGTGGAGTCGAGGCGCTCCTTCCACGAGAATTTTCCTCAGAAGGAATTTTCCGCGCAAAAGAATAAAATGACCGCAGATGGCGAAGCTTTCGCCAAATTATCTGAGCGACTGGCCCTAAAGATCCCAAACGAACACACAGTTGTACACAAGTCAGAGTGCCTCTTTAGGTAAGTTGAATACAGCAAGGTGTACTCTCAAAGTGGATATGATGTTAACCCCGAAGAACATGTTACTGTCTGGTCCAAATGTGCAGGTTATTGGCCTGCAGCTCTACTGCCTTCAGGAAAGGAGTTGTCTATGGACATGGCATGGTTTTATGGAAGATTTAATAGAGAGGAATGGGTGATGAATGTGGTTCCATACGGCTAGACAGTGAGCTACTTGTGAGGGAGTCTATCTCTACTGTATGCTCCCTTTGGTCGCATTGGGATTCTCATGGATCTCAGAGTTTTTAAAGAGCACACTCTCTGAACATGGAGGATGAGTACCGAAGATGGAAACGCAATAGAATTAAATCTAAAGAATAAATGTAAGGGACCATGTACTTGCAAGTATACTGGCAGTATTACTGCCAAAAAAGAGGCTAAGATTCCTAATGTCACAGGATTTGTTAGATATACCCATGAAATAAATGGAGGGGGTCCATTCACTCTCAAGGGAACGTTGGAAGGAGGTGATACACTAGGTGATAATGGAACAGATATTACAGGTGTTACTTCGGTCTCAGTCTATTACTGGGACGGTGATGAGAGTGAAAAGGATGCGAAACCTCTTATCCTGGAGGTTGTTAAAAATGTTAAAACTGGCAATGAGGGAAAGGAGCACTACTACAAGTATGAGAAAAAAGAGCAGGAGTTAGGAAATAAAGATGAAATGATTTGGATATATCATGGAAGCTCTGGAGGATTATCATTACAAGATAGACTTGATAATAGAAACTTGGCTAGAAATCAACGTATTCCATTTGATATTGAGAATCCTACCAAATACCGCAACTTTGGTTCTGATCGTTCAAAGGGTAAAAGAGTGCAACTCATCTCTTTAAAGTCTCTTTACGGTAGTGAATATAATGTTACAACTTACAATATCACTGATAAACAATTGAAATTATCCAGGGTAGACTACAGAAAAGAAAAGATCACGGATATTCGAGTTCCCCCTAATGCACTAGATGGAATAAGACTCTATTCATCATCAGGAATTTCAAAAGTACCACTTATGATTGAATTAGCTACAATTAGTGGTGGGAACTCCACCTTTTATGCTAGCAAGGATGAAAAGAGCTGGCAACCTGTTAATGCAAAGTCAGAGGACTTTTACAATGGTAAGGAATTTTCTGAAAAACAACCTAAAGAGGCTCTTGCTAATAAATTAGATGCGCTTGCCTGTTTCTACTACAATTCTGTCACCATTGATTTGTCCTATGATATATCTACAGGAAAAGGTAACTGGTATTGTTGTAATAAACACAATAATAACAATGAAAAGGTCCACGTTGAGCAAAAGGAAGTTTATTGCAAGCAAGATCGGAATAAAAGTTCAATCACAGCTTATAGACATTCCATTAATGGTGAACAACTTTCTGGCATTAAATTCTACATTAACAGTGATGGTTCTAAACAGAATAGAAAACGTGTAACATCTACCACGCTAAAATTGCCTGATAAGGGACCAATTGATGTTTACACATTTTACTGCAAAGGAAATAATCCGGTATTAGTCTATCTGTATTACAGAAATATACCTAGAAACTCAGGATGGTACAGGAAACAGAGCAGAAATGGTGATAATAGGGCTTGGAAAAGAACTGGTCCACTGGGTAGCATTACGTTCAATCATTTAGAGAAGGAGGGACTTAACTGTAAACAGTGGAAGAAGCTTATTACTGAACTAAATAAGCATAATTGTGGCTTAGCAAATTGTCCTGAAGATTCTAAATCTTCACCTTTAGGACGTGCTGAAGGTAGTTCTGAAGAACTAGGACAAGTATCTCCTGGAACAGAAGAATCTGAGGAGAAAGAAAATGATGAATCTGATGATGAAGTAACCGAAGAATTGACAACTCTTGGACTAGGCATATCAGCTATAGCTGGTCAACTTGGGTCGCATATCCTGGAGGGAGTTGTCGATAAGGCACTCCCAAAAACTTTCGGAGTAACTAAAGATCTTATTGAATCTACTGCTCAGAAATTCTGGGATGTTCTATCTCCTGATGCCGAACTTAAAACACAAAAGCCTGATTCAATATCTTCTAATATTTCTCAACAACCTAGCTCATCTCCCCAAGTTCATCATCCTCAAGGTGGAACTGCTCCACCTGGACCTACTGGTCAAGCTGGTGGAGGCCCTGGTGGACAAATTCCTGCCAAAGAACCTCAAGAAGCTTCTGATCAAAAATCTCCAAAGGCTGGTGCTGTTGTTAATGAAGGATTTGCTGACCAAGTTCCTGACACAGAGTCTGAGACTAAGATTCTTCTGCAAGGCACTCCTGTAGCTCAAATGGCTGAAGATGCTATAGATGGTGAAAGACTAAAACATCTTATCATTACTCCTTCCGGATATAATGGTAATAGTGCTGCTAATAGTCCATCTAGTGTATCCTCTTCTACTCCTTCTCACACCACTGCTGATCCTGCTCAAGCTGCTTCTCAAGAATCTTCTACTGCTGAAGCTCTTGGTGATCCTGTTTCTGGTGGTATTACCGCTATTCTCATTGGAGCTGGTACATATGGTGGCCCTCTTGCCGGAGCTGGTGGTCTTACTGGACTCGGTTGGTGGGCATTTAAACGTTCTAAAGGAGATCCTTGGGTACATAGTAACTATTCCATAAATATGAAGCAATTTGAGGGAGGGATATTTTTTGGAAAAGCCAGAAACTCAATATTACCACGTGATAATCTTGCGACAATTCCTCCCATAGACATGTTTGCAGTTCTCATGGAAACAGTCACCATCTTGTCAATTCTAGTCTATAAAGCATATTTCATCCATTAATTCTTTAATAATATTCATACAGCACTGACGATGAACACTCCCCGGATGGCATTTATATAAATCTGTCAACATTTGAATCCTATGGAAAAGACATGCTATGCTACGACAAAAATTACGAGGGTTCCATATACTTGCATGCAAAAAGGACATTTGTGCCATTGCTTCCGGAGCAGGAAGATGACGTTTCCACGGATGGCGAAACAATGTAAGTTTACGTCTGCCACAAAACAGTTCTATAGGTTTAAGGAGAAGAAGGTCTATGATGAAATTATAGAGTACCAAATATTTGCTCCGAGCATAGGCTTCCTTCCACTTGATAAGGCTGACGGACTACTGGCCCAGGTAACGTTTTGTCTTCCTAGTAAAATAGCCATATAGGTGGCAAATGCTGTAATTTGTCACATTGGATTTGAGTTCAAAACTGATGAACTTATATGGTCTGAACCGGTGCAGGTTTGAAACATTCATTTTGTACAAGATTAAATAGGAAAGCAAGTATGCAAGATCTCTCGTTCAAGTAGAGAATCCCGTGCAAATATCACACTCCGATTTAAAATGCAACCGTTGCGGGGCTACTACCAACTTGTGGTTGAATCTTTCTGATGGCTACATTGGATGTGGCCGCAAATACTGCGACGAAGGTGGTTGTACAGATGGTTCAGAGGGTGCTGCAATTCTTCATTATCGCGTATGTTGCTGTATCCTGCCTATAAATTTTACAGGAAACCGGATCCGTATTTCATCTTGTCGCAAAAATTGGAACGATCACTACAAAGGGTGCTGATATTTACAGTTATGCATCGGTTTGTTTTGTTTTAACGATTTACATTTCCATGCCAAAAAACTCTACAAACTCGTTTAGGATGAGGATAATCTCGTTTCGGATCCCCTCTTGGATAAACATTTGGCACATTTTGGTATTAAACTACAGTAAGTAGCTATACTTGCTAACGAACATTGTGCAGGCTCTTGGAAAAAACTGAAAAAACGACCATGGAGTTGGAGCTTGAGAAGAACCAAAATTATGACTGGTCTGATGTTATTCCATCGGAAAGTGTCTATACACATGGAAAGGGGCTTGTAGGAATTGAAAACCTCGGCAATAGTTGCTACCTTAGTTCAGTAATTCAGGTTGGTAGATTGTATGGAGAAATAGCATCTTTAGGTCATGGCATCAATTCCCGAGCTTTCCGATTTTTTTGTAAAACATTTCAATGATATCGCAAGCAATATACCGCCGAATAAAAAGGCATGTGACGATGTAATTTTACAATTTGCCAAAACTTGTGTTTCCCTCACTACTGATAGACGTCTAGTCCAATTTTTGGAAAATGTAAAGGGTTATAAGGACAAGTGTTTAGAGTTGGGAATTCCCTACGTGGAGCCTCCATGTTTGTTTTACTTTAAAATGTACAATACTGTGCAGGTCTGACATGCAGTATAAAACCTAGGATGCTAAAGTACTCTCTTGGAAGGCATAATTCCACATTTAGTAACAATGAACAACAAGATGCTGAAGAATTTCTTAGCTTCTTTATCGATTTGCTATGCAACATGGAGAGTCAAGTAAATGAACGATGCAAAGGTGATGTTCCTCTCGACCTCAAGTCGCTCTTTTTCTTTCATGTGAGTTATTTATCCTCTACAGTCCTACTGTATGCACGTCAATAAAATTATATAGACACGGCAAACGATACTCTGTCAAGGGCTAAAGAAGATCAATCACACGGATAATGAAACACACATTTTATCTCTACCATTGGTTCAAAATTTGGACGATTCTAGTCACGATTCCACATTTCCACTTACCTTGCAGGTTTGTTTTACCCATCAAAGAAATCATTTTTAGGCATGTTTGGACTTGTGGACAAATGATCAGGATATTGATTACATTTCGGAGACTGATAGAAAGAGACATCACGCAGTCCTAAAGAACAGCTTGATTACGCAACCGAAATATTTGATTCTTAAACTCGAGCGCTTTTATCTCAAAAAGGATTGGACCTCTGGGAAGATCTTAAACCCCTTTATTATACCGGAAACGGGCATAAAGTTTGATTTGTACAATGAGAATTTATATAGCGGATTGGACTATAGTGTAGAGTATACAAATGGCAAAGCTACTGCGGGAGGTGGTTCAGGGACTACAGAAAATAGTTTTGGATCAACTGAAAAGGATGAACCGATTGTACAAGATCTTGTGGCCATGGGATTCCCCAAACACTTGGCAAGGTAACTTGTTTCTATACATTTACGTTAACGTAGGAAAGCAATCGATGCTACAAAATCCACAGACATTAACGTTTGCATGGATTGGATAATGAATAATGGCGATTTGTGCCAAGATGAAAGTTTGGAGGGTGAAAATGCAAATTCTTTGCAGACGGGGACATCAAGTTCAGTGCATGACATGAATCCAATGGTTGAGACTTTGGTTGAAATGGGTTTCCCTGCAGCAAGAGCAAAAGATGCCGTGAAGCTATTTGGTGACGACATTTCCTCTGCCGTTGGATGGCTATCGGATGAATCAATGGCTGTAGAGACTGTGGTACCACAGAAGAGTGAACCAGTTATTACCAATGAACCTCTAGTGGAGGTAGACAAGGAACCTGGTAAGTTGAGCACGGCGTCATCATACTCCGCAGGAACATACGAAATCATTGCATTTATTACGCACATTGGAGGCAACACAAATTCCGGTCACTACTTGTGTCACGTAAAAAAGGGTCAGACTTGGTATGTATTTAACGATGCAAAGATTAGCGAATGTGCGACTGTTCCACTGGATTCTGGATACATTTACTTTTTGAAAAGGTGTAGTTAGGGACGGCATTTTAAAATGTCGAGGATAATTTGGTAACAATGCATTTTTGGAATATTGTGATTTTTTATTTCTAAGAGTTGTGTTTTTGGAGTACCCAAACTAGTATCTCCATAGACTCCTAAATCTGTCTAACCCAAGGATCTCTGGTATGCTTATATAAATGATAACCTGCCAGACCAACTGCGCCACTTCCACCAAAAACACCTGAAGATATTTTAAGGATTAATCCTAAACCAAAAGCAGCAGGAGCGGCTCCAATAGATCTTTGAGGTTCACCAGGTCCAGGAACAGCATCAGAAACTTCAGTAGTAGTAGTAGTAGTAGTAGTAGTAGTAGTAAGAGTAGGAGGTTTACCGTCAGGTCCAGTAGCAGCAGTACCAGGTGGACTAGTAGGAACAGAACCTGGTCCTCCAGCATCAACTCCAGTAGGATCATCTCTACCTTGAGTACCAGCAGGTCCAATAAGTTCACCAGTATCAGGTCTAGTAGGAGTTTCATTACCATTTTTACCACCTTTACCAAGAGGTCCTTTAGGTCCAGGATTGCCAGCACCGCCAGGTAGAGGAGGGGGCGGCGGAGGCGGTGGTGGAGGAGGATCAGGACATATTCTCAAGCCTGTACATCCAGCCTCTTTTAGTGCGCCAACAAGTTGGTTATATTGTTCATGGTTTAGAGTGCCTGCGTCCAGATTCCTATGTGTTATCTTTCGGAGATCAGGGACTTTGGTCCATTCTTCATTGCCATTACTACCACCATCTTTCTTCTTGTACCAGCCTGTAGCTGAACTTCCACCTTCAATGTAGATGAGTTTAGGGTCCTGTTTGCAGTATAATGCATATACACTAACTGAGCTTGTGATAGGAAAGGAAAGGTCATCAGACTTTATACGCCTCCATTTTCTATCACCATTGGTAATATGGTACTTAATCTTTGCAAGTTTATAATTACTAGAAATTGTGTGTTTGTAATAATCGGCACTGTTATGACCCCGTGTACAACGAACTTTATCAATAGTAACAGAGACCCTCCCGCTAGTAGCATTAGGATTATGGTAATCGCAACAGTATGACTTATTTTTATATACCTCAGAATTCTGAAAGGTAAGAGTAATTGTAACTGCATCATTGAGTCTACAGTTGAGGCCATCCAGTTGAGTTTCAAGTTTCTCACCTTGGAGTTGATTATGTTGAGGGTTTGAATATCCAGAAAGTGGTTGCCAGCTATTACCTCCTTTGTTAGAGCTATAAATAAAATTCCCGTCCCGCATTTTAACTTCTACCAAAAGGGGATTGTTTAAACTCGGGTCATTGTTCCAATACCAGACTGCTATATGTTGTATCCCTTCATGTTCAGGTATTTTCAGTTCCATCTTGTAGTCCTTGCTATAGTTATTCTGTCCGTATATAACTTTTTCAACCGTAAAAGATCCTCCACCATTCTTGGTATGCGTGAACTTTAAGAACCCTGGAGGGTTCTCTTCCTTGGTCAGCTTAACTTGTTGGCCAGTGGATCCATAAGGAGGTACAGTATAAACCTTTTCTGCTGAACCATCAGGACTTTCCTTTATGTCTATGGTAACACCAGGTAGAGCAGTCATTCTGGGTTATGATCTAAGTGTCAAGTTATTTTTAGTTTCCAGATGCTCATTCATCCTCCATGTTCAGGGAGTATGCTCCTTCAAAGCTCTGAGATCCATGAGTAGTCTCAATGCGACCAAAGGGAGCAGACCAGTACCTTAGTTACTCCCTAGACAACCATAAATTCATCCTCCCTCTTACCACTAGCTCACCGTCAGAGAGACTATCCACGGAACAAGATGAATAAGTATCAACACAGTCTTCAGTAGTGCAGTATGGATGGTCTATTGGAGTATAGATGCTCCGCTATATAGGTTCCTTCCAGTAACCACAGTCTCCATACTCCTATCCTCCTGTTGTTGCATTATACAACTCGGTATTGAGAATCTCCTAAAGAGTCTACATTGGAATTACACCTGGAAAAGAGTCCCTAGAAAACTACCATAAGACTAGTCAGTAAGATGATCCCCTTTGGTCACATTAAGAGTCCATTAGAGACACTACCAATCCTACTCTAGTGAGACACTATCCCCTGCGGGAACTGCATGGTTGTCTATTCGCTATGGGCATTCACTACCTCTTACAGTCGTACTTACACAGTGAAGAATCCTACTAGAATATCACCTACTGACCATTCTACCTAGTACTCCCCAAAGTCCTCCAATATCTCCATAGACACTTTACAAAACTACCGAGTATATATTAGATAATAATCACATTACACAACTGTAACCATTACAGTGAAATTTAAGCGTTTGAAAACAAACTGAGTAATGATGACATTACTAAAAACTAAATCTTTCAAGACTCTTAAGCCAAGACATGAGCCAAGTCAGCCAAAACAGCATGATGTGGCAAGCCAGCAAGGGCTGGAGCATGCTTGCAGGTACCCTTGGCGAGCTTTCCGAACCAGACACGGTGAGCAAGCTCCTCAGCAACACCACCAACGACATGGAAGAAGCCCTCAGATCCATCAACGAAGGAAACGTGGAACAAAACAAGACCACCTTTCTTGCAGTGAGAGAAGGCCAAGACTTCCTTGAGGAACTTGCCCTCGGGCAAAGCCCACTCGAAGTTAGCACCGCACTTGAGACCATTGACATCGGCACCACCGGCGACAAAGTGAGCAACATGGGCACCATGGTGGACACCCTTGACGACGGCACTGTTGCCGGCAAAGTCAACGAAAGCAGCAGAGACAGCGAAGACGCTGACAGCAGAGATCAAAGCAACAATAGCGTTCATTGTGTACTTAGTATCGGTCCTCTACGTATGTCATCCCTGTATATCCAACGCTGTAATCCACAACCATCCTTTACTCCAAGAAGCACTCTTAATCTGTTCCTATTCCAACCCTTTACATTTTCTAACGAGTACTTTATATAACACCTGTACCATTCTGTAGGTCACGCTTGCCCAAAAAGAGTCTAAACATGCATCATCTCAACATGGAAATTAAATAGACACATAAAGAACCTGTTATGAGTTATCAAACTGTCCTTGTGGATCCTGCAAAAGATATGCAATACAAACTTGCAAACTTACGGTCGAGTTTTTACAATTAAAATCACTCTTTATCACACGTGTCAGCGTCACGTTTGCAAACTTGGCCCAGGACAGAGGCAAGTGATGAGGAGACAGAGTTTACAGCGGCAGCCAATCCCTGAATGCTCCCTTGCAGCAACGATGCAAAGCGGGCAACAAGCGCCTCTCTAGAACCCAAAAATTCAAGGTTCTGCACCTGCTGCATGGGAATCATCGTATGTGCATAAATTGCAGCCGAATACTTGAAATGTCTCCTGACTGACTTATCACCCTTTCTCAGTCCGTTAATGATTCCAATGACCTCTGGCACGACTTTATCGTCGTATACAAAAATGTAAATGTTCGTCCCCTTGAGACTGGGTGTGAGTTCAACAAATTCTGTGCCTTCCAGGGCCTTTTCCATGAGTGTGTTCTTCGCCATTTGGACCTTTATGGACGGATCCGTAGAGCCTTCTTCCCCCTTTATAAACTTTGCAAGTGCATTGTTGATGTTTTCTCTGTCCTTTACAGTGATCCTGGTGGCGTTAACTTGAATGACAATCTGCGATTTAGTGAGTAGAGCCTTGAGGTCTCCGATGGTCTTGGTCTTTCCCAGACGCGTAGTCTTGAAGTTTTGAGGGATACACTCAGAGTATTTGTAGCCTCCAAGTCCTCCAAAGTGGAATGTTTGCGATTTAAAGTCGTTTACTGGCCTAAAGGCCTCCAGTGTGCCTCGGTAGGCCCCCGGGTAACAAATGAGCGCGAGCCATGATGCCACGACTGTCAGTGAGGTGAACATCCAGTCTTTGGCATATTTAAAAGTCCGGAACCGACTTTGGGTCCTCCAGAGTGGCTGAGAGTCGCTTTAGACGATAAATGAGAAGAAAGTAGAGACTCTTCCAAAATGTGAGCCCACAAAACGCCTACAAGCAGAACGAAAGGAGCGAATATGGAGATTAATGACCAAAAAGTACAAGTGAAGGATCAGAGTGTGTGGACCTTCCACACGTCAACCCCGCAGAGTTGCCTCTGGTTGGAGTTTTCTTCTTGTCGGAGGAATGACCCTTTATGGGCCTATCAATCGTTACAGAAGGCCGAGAAACGCCCCGGGAGTCTCCCAGAGTGTGCACATGCTGAGGCTCTTGTTCATTCCCTGTAGGTAATTCTCGCCATTCCTGGGTACTATGGACTCATTTCACAGGATTCCAGATCATCTCTAGTCTTGTATTGCATACAGAGAGTATTAAATGTCAATTACATGCAATGGTATGGTAGTGAAAGAGAGAATCTCCTAGAGCTCTCTAGACTTGTGCGATGAAATGGCGTGTTGCTCTAGAATTTGCGATTCAATAAGAGGCACCTTGTCGCTTTCGAGTACGACAATGATTTCATGTTCAAACTGAAACGTGACAAACTTGGAATCCTTTGTAGTCTTGAGTAGAATGTCCTCGAGATGTTTCAAATTCTTCACCTTTACATCATTGACCTTTACTAAACGAATGTTCTTAAAGTCGTAGCCAATCGTCAAGTCTGAAGCTAGAATTTGACTCAGAATTACCACCTCTTCGTCCCTCTCGGTTGCGAACATGTCGCTCAAGGGTTTTAGCAAAGCATGAGGAGCTCTCTCGTAAAACGTCTTGCCAAACTCATCCTGCGAATATTCATGAATAGATGGTTGGATAACCAATGCATAACAAAAATTAGACGAACCTTGAGGTACTCCATAGTGAGGGGAATGAATACGAGTCCTCCGTAAATGTAATAGCGGGGCATCTTATCCCACTGGTGTTCTGGCACCAAGTAATTTGGTCTTTGCAATTTCACCTAAGTATTCACATTAGACATATGCAAAACATACCGAAATCTTCATTATTTTACCATCCCTAAGAATGGTAAAGTCGCAAACATCTCCAAGAAACTTGTTTGTAAGGGCGTAAGCCAAATGGACCCTTTCAACGTCCCTAAAGTGGACGGTGCCATCATCAGCAACGTCGTAGCCATTGACCTGTAAGATAATGTCCCTGTTCTTTAAACCGTTTTCTTCTTTGCTCAATATCTTGTCATACTGACAAACCATAATACCACCAGGAGTTACTCCCTCCGGAAGGTCCTTTGGGGTAATCTTATCGAGTCCAAAAAACGACTTTATGGAAGGATTAGCCAAAAGTTGGTAGGTGATGCCAATAGTAACAAATCCAGTGTACTTTTTGTGCACATCAATGTTGCGTAAAAACTGCAAAATGATGGAGGTGGGAATGATGTAGCCAATGTTTTGAGCTTCGTCATAGGCCTGAAAAGCAACACCAATGACCTTTCCATCCTTTAGAGCTGGTCCACCAGAGTTCCCTGCATTTATCGCCGCATCGATTTGAGCACATAATAGCCTGTTTAATGTTGTCTAAAAGTATAGAACACGCACCTAAAGTTCGAGTGAGCATAAGTTGTAACGTCTACTCTGCTAACAACTCCGGATGTTATGCAGAGGTTATCTCCACCGGTGGGATAGCCAACGACTGTTACACTGTCGTGTAGATTCGGCACAGTTCCAAGTTCTAGAGGAATGATACCCTCCCAAAAGGAGTCGTCTTCCACAGTCAAAATGGCCAAGTCACATTCATGACCAATTTCTATAATCTTTGCTGGATACTTTATCGTTGATCTGTATGGTTTGTACATCGATGGACATAAACTCACCCGTATTTCCTCAACAAACACCGATTCTGCCAGGATACGCAATGCGCATTTGTGACGATTAATCTATTCTTTATTGCAAAACCGGACCTAAATCGGAATTTATTTGAGGCATTTTTGGAAACATAAATCTCATTACAGAGAGAAAACGGTCAAACATTCAGAAAACATACCCAATGCTTTTGATTTGTCTCCTCATTTGCCACGGCTGGGAGTAGTTTGGGTCGGTAGAATCGCAATAGAGCTTTATTATACTCGAGAATGTGTCCCTTAGAGAAGGGAATACCCTGTCTGGGAACTCCTTTTTGATTTCAAGAGGTGCCTCAAACTTTGGCACATGTTCATTTACCTCAGTTTTGAGATCCTGGGAACTCGAAACCTTTTCATCAGATAAACTGGCAGATGAAAAGGCCATATGGCCTACAAGACCGCGAAAATTGCCGGAATCCGGAGCTTTAGAACCATGAATGGCGTAACCAAGGGGAATGCCGCGTTTAATTGTCCAAAAACTACCATTTAATGTACGATAATATCTGAATTGTCGACAAAATATCCGTTTTAGGCCATAAAATCTACCGTTTCCCGGCAAAAATCGCCCATTTAGAGACCACATTGCGATTCCAGCGAATTAGAGAGACGCCCCGCTACAAACGTCACTCACTAGGAGTATAATGGGCCAATTTTTGTTTAAATGGAGAAATTTGAGCTAAAAATGGCAACTGAAGGGTAAAGACGGGGTTTGAGGTGGCGCCACCAGACTGGCCTAAACGAGAGTCAATTTGAGTCTTTTGGGCACTAATTTCATTGTAGTAACTGATAAGACAAGTGTGTAACCAAGGTGTGGCTTTGAGAGTAAAAATGGCCCTAGAGACGTAAACGGCTGGATGATGCCCGGATAGCTCATGGGTGGTGGATCGAGGAATGACCAATGGCGATCATGAATGAGATGGAGCGTATAGCGCTAGTGACTGAGTGATACTTATGGAGGAACACTGATGTGAATGTATAGAGACTATAGCTGAGTGAGCTTCCTATCCAGAGGAATGAGATATTCTCTCCATCCTAGACTAGTTGTAGTAGCAGGCTCGTGCAGACCGAGTTGTCATGGCTAGTCATGTGGGTATTTCTACAGATGTAAAGACACTCCATCACACTATGCATGCAGAATTATTCCGCCACTATCTCACTTCTCTCTAGAGGTCATCCACTGGGTCCATCATACCACCTCTGTGTACAGTCATCACGATACATCTACAAGAATCCTATTTAGGTGGCATAGCTCCATATTCTCGTCTATATGTCAACCTTTGCCCAATTCCCACTATTCCCATTTCCCAGTTTAGTGGAGAGTAAATCATCAGTTGGTATTTCTTCCCACATCTAGACGGTCTTTATACCAAGACAGACTATGGGTGGGAGAGACGCCAACTCACAATGTTTGGTTCAACTCTGGGTTATGATGGATGGACTTGATTTACCTGAGAAAGATTATGTAGTGCCTATGTCTAACTATTGCGAAGTCATGAGAATACGATAATTATTATGCCTCAAACTTCTGTGTGTTTATACTAGTTTAAGTAGCTTAACAACCTTTTAATTATGGTTGTGATTCCTTTGGTCATTGCGGGAGTGGATGTTCCCCGTGACCTGCAGAAAATAAATTGGAGGATACCCTGGATTATTTATAGGCTTTTTGCCGAATAGCAGTTAAGCCATAAGGTCTCTGAGTGAAGCATCGGTTTGCATTTTTGCGGTAGCAAGAATGTGATGTTTCCTGCAAACATCAAAGAATGCAGGATAATTGTGCTGACAACGATTATAGATTTACCATTACCGACTCTAAAACCCAAAACTATAGAATGAATGGATACCATTTATTCCAATTTGCCTTTGTATTAAAGTTTGAAACAAAATTGAGCATAGAAGGAGAGCTTCCTTGTGTGATTTATTGTCTTGATTAATTTTGGACCAGTGTAAAAGTTGATTTTCCAACCAAGAACTACCTTTAGCTTGAAAGAAAACGAGACGACACTTGCAAAAGATTGTTGATATGAACCTGATCGTTGTCTGGAGCATCCATATCTCTAGAATAATTTGGAATCCTCGCTCATTCTCGTCTTCAACCTTTAAAATGAGCCACTTGGCTTATTTGAATTTACACTTTAAAAACCTTCAATAGTGAATAGTAACGGATAAGTTTTAAAACGTTTGTGAGCACCAGAACATGCTCAAAATAAGGAGAGTATACACAAAGGATTGGTGTCAAGCGCCTCTACCATTGGCGTATTCGCCCTTGGTCTATTATGGACAAGAGAGGATTATTAGCTCTCTAGTATCATCTTCTACTAAACAACTGGCACTGGCTTGGAGCTTAACCATGCATAGAGACTCCATAGTCGGCCCTTGGCAACACTTGGACCGAAGACTTTTATTACCTTGTCAGGCGACATTGGTCCTCTTGTTGCCCCTCAAACTGGTTATAAACCTCTTCATACATTGTAGATAAAATGCACCAATTAAACTGCCATAAGTATATGTCATTCTGCATTACCCCTGGGGATGCCCCCAGTTTCTAATCCTTCGTAAGCTTTGGGGACACTCAGGCCTTCTAGCAGCAGCGTAGAGTCAGTAATCTATCAAACATGGAGAATGCATGGTGTACACGGACTGGACTCGCGGATGGATGACCCGAGAGGTCCACATTAATAGAGCAGAGCCTAACCTGCATGCATGAATAATGGGGAAATAGATAAAACGCATTCATACAAATTACCATAAACAGTGCAGTTACAAAAAATTAACATGACTTAAAGGTCAGCCTTTTTGAGTTTTTTCAATTCGTGAGCAAATGTGCCGTTTTGGATAGCTCCTACGGTAAAGGTGGAGTCACCAAAGAACTTTCCTCCAAGGAAGACGCGAGGTACCGATCTTGCTCCTGTAAATTTGCGTTAGAACTGACATATACTATAGATTGCCGAGCGGAAGGTGAGCGTACAGCCCATATATTCCTCTCAGTCATACATCACACATTAACAAACCTGTAAGGCTTCCAAGGTAGTCTTGAATTTCGGTACAGTGTTTATTATCCTCAATATTTTCTACATGCAAATCATCTGGGTTTAGGCCCCTAATAGCGTCGATAGCACTTACGCAGTAAGGGCAGTACGACTTGGCAAAGACGACGATTTGATGTTTCTTGATGAGGCCATCGACCCAGCCCTTGACATCGTTACCGGACATTTTGTTAGCAGATACGGGATTGAGAGCGAACAAGCTTACACTAGCACCTCTAAAGAGGACGTTTGGAAAACGATTGAAGGAAGAGTAAGAAGGTAAGAAGGCAATAGAAACCAAAGCAAGGATCTTTACCGTCACAAACAGCATATGGCCGTGATTTGCAAAGAACAAATTTCTACTTGTAAGACTACAACAACTGAACTCAAAACAACCAAAAGGTATGGAGTGACGCGTCGGAATGGGGATGTGTGCATGGCTTACCGTTTTATCACTGGGGTTTTGCGTGAATAGAAGCTGTATACCAGAGGGAATAATGACAAGTGTCATCACGCTGGATTTTGGTGCGGCATGTGCGCTAGAGGCGTCAGAAATGACTATTCCTTGAGTCTCCAGGAAGGACGACTACCGCAGCCCGTAGAAGGAATAGATAAATGCGGAACGGATCAATGAATAGATGATTACTCGGTTCATTTATGCCAGAAATTATGCGTAGGCATGATGTGTAGAATTTGCATGGCAAAGGAAGAAGAACGAGAAGGAAGAGACTCGTGAGTGTACCTCTAACCTTCCATTCTTCTTTCTGCTCTTTTGTGGTCACATTTATGGTTTTACGTTTTCCACAGGTTTAAAATGCGTTTATTCACATGTATGACTTGCTAGAGGGTGTGAATTGGTCTAATGGGTCTCTGTAGAGTCTATCCCATTCGGGGCTAAACTTGCGCTGCTCCGCAATAGCCTCGAGTGGTTCTCACGTACACATTGCTGTGGAGCATGGACCATTACTTCCTGGGAGGAATGCTGGAACCTGGAAATTGTTGCGAGAGATCTTCCCTAGTCTCCACTGCCTGGACACTTTACAACGTTGGGAATCTTCTTATACTTTCCTGCGCGATTAATAGCCATTAGATGGATGAGGACAAATTATGGAGTAAAGTAGAGGAATAAATGGTGAACTTGTGTCGTCGTCCCTGCCAAGTGTCTACCCCGAACTCTGACGTCTACCTGATGGTCGCGACTCTCACCTCCACACACTTTTAGTTTTAGTGAATTTGTGTGCGTAATCCGCGAACTTTGTGACCGGAGACCATAATGTGACGCATATTTCAAGTTTGTTCCCCGATTTGTGCGCGTATTGTTGACACATGGTAAAATCGCCAATTCCCGTCTTTTCAGACGATTATGGACGGACAAATCAGATATTACAGACTATAAAAGTTATCTATACACAGGAAACGGCTGGTTAAGCGGTTAAATAGGCCAACAGGGTTACGTATTCGCAGAGAATACATAGTCGTTGGACTAGAGCGGCGATTGTCTAGGTTTCAAGACCACTGGAGCTGCAAGAAAGATCTAGGGGAGCAGTAACTGCTGGTAGATCCGGGAGATGATATAGAGGGGCCCTCTACACACTTGCAGAGGTAGATTTAACGTTTGAATCACGGACTAAAGGAGGAGGAAATGGCTTCGTATATGCCTCCTTCCGACTTTTCCAACGGTGGAAATGGGAATCTCTATGGGAGCGGCAACTACAATGCCAACAATCTTGGTGGTTACATGGGAGCAAATAGTGTGTATGGAGGCAATGAAGCGCCTCAACAGGTCCCCTATGGAGACGCTATGCATGCGGAAGGATATCCCAAGTCTGAGAATCCTCAGCTAAACTTTAACATGATGATGAGTCCGGGGATGCAAAAGCCCATGGACTATGGCAACGTTCAGCCAGATATTAGCTACCCAGTTTATCCTCAGAATATTCCTGCGGGAGGAGCTGGTCAAGCTGGGAATCCCATGGTGACAAACGATATGTTTACACAGTTTAAAAATGGGCAGTACTTTAGGAATGAGAACCTCCCTCTACGGCCCTTGACTCTGGAGAGAGATTATCTATACAGCAAAAGCATTCTAAAGTCAAACCTCTCTTTTAAGGAGGCAGCAACTGCAATGTTGTCAATGGCCTCATCCTCCAAAAAGAGTACTTCTGGTGGCTCTGGTAAAATTAGAGCTACAGCAAAAGCCAGAAAGAGCACTGTGAGTGTTCCTAAACAAAATGTACCATACAAGAGCGCTTCTGGCACTCAGGAACCTCCTAGTGTTCGTACTCCAGACGAGGCAAAGCCTGGCGCCATTTTTCCTGGAATGATGGGTGAACAATTAACTCCCTCGCTTGTGAGCGAAAATGGTACCCCAATGAACTGGGTGCCTATTAAAAAGATGACTAGTACCACACTCACACCAAGGAATAAACAGTTTGGACCAATGCCAAAGGGTGGAGCTGTTGGAGCTCCAAAGAATGAAATGTTTGGAAAGATGAATGTGGTTGAGGAGATGAACCTTGAAAAGGAAATGACACCAAATGTTAAACGGAATACATCCTCCTCCGCTGCTATCATGATGGAGACATTTCAGATTTTACTCTCCAATAAAAAAAAGAGGTGAGTTTTTTCTAGCCATATCCACACCATATTTATAGAATTCGCAATTGTTTGGTAGAGGACTGTCGGCATTCGATAGGAGAGCAGCCAAAGATTGATGTACAGTATAATAGTTTGGATGTTGGTGGCGAAAAGGTGTATCAGCTGAGTGAGATTTTGTCATCCTTGCTCCCATATCACCTGTTTTACTTTGAGAATATTCTGGAAAAGTTTGTACCCTTTCAGCCTGAGGGGTACAAGGGTGTGAAGGAAGACGTGGATAAACTTGACAAGGAAGTTGAGATGATTTTAAATGGATGTGAAGAAGCGGAAAGCCTGAGATCGGTAAGTGTTTGCATAATCGTCGCAAGATGGAATGAATGCGTTATCACAACGGGCTCATCAGGATTAGTTTGTGTAGAATAGGTTTTAGAGGGTTACATAGACTCGGTGGAATTTTATGGAGAGTTGATAGATATTGAGGTTGTATCGACTGACGTGAGTGTTGATTGTACTACTGAGGGCTGTATTTATAGCTGTTCATCTTGTTCCATGGATAGTCTCTCTGACGGTGAACTAGTTGTGAGAGAGGATGAATGAATGGATGAGGAGTAGTTAAGAGAATGTGCTCCCTTTGGTCGCATTGAGACTACTCATGGATCTCAGAGTTTTGAAAGAGCATACACTCTGAACATGGAGGATGAGATCAGACTAGTAAGAAGAGGTGACTTGTCTAAGGATTTTCTCCGAGCATTATGGTCTATATACCCTATTAATAATGGCGGACAAAGATGGAGTAATCATTGAGCTAAAAAACAAGCCAACTACCAATCATACATATCAAGCTTCTACCACTACCGGAACCGGTAATGTTAAAATTACTGTCACAAGATCTACTGAACCTCTTGGATCTGACTTCCTCAAGTATACCCATACTCCAGAAAATAGACAACCATTCGCACTAAAAGAAGTTAAAGATGATAGCAATCAACCTATTCCAGGACCAACAAATATAGATAATGTAACTTCAGTTTCTGCTTATTACTGGCAACATGAGAATGGTCCTGGTACTACTCCTGGAAAGGCTCTCCTTTTAATTGTTACTACTAGGGGTGGAAAGAATGAAACCAAGTATTACGGCAATAGAAAGAGTGCTGATGGTAATAATAAGTGGATTGTACTTAATAGCGGTTCTAGACCTCACCTACTCTATAGTGATATTGAAAGGACACTAGATGATCTGGTTTGTTCGAACTATGATGCAGTCACCATAGATCTTAGCAAGGGTACGTCAGAGTACCATGGCAGAAGCAGTAAAGATCCATATTGTTGCCGTTGTGATGGTCATAATAACACAAAGATCACGGTTACTATTGATAAAGTTCCAGCTGCATCTAAAGTTGAATACTTCAAACACTCCATTACAAATCCTAAGCATAAACTTGCAAGGATAAGGTACTACGATAAGGGTGAAGGTACTTATAGGACTAATAATCCCAACTATAGAAGACGTATAAAGTCTCATGCATTGAAATTTCCAACCTCTGACGTAAGAAGCGTCTCTGCATTTTATTGCGGACAGAATCCAGCTCTTATTTACGTTGATGGAGGTACAGCCACAGGCTGGTACAAGAAGCCTACCAGTAGTGATAAAGATGAGCAGTGGACACAAGTAGATATTCTCCAAGGCATAACACCGGAGAAAATTACTGAATGTACTAACTTTAACAAACTTAAAAATGTAGTATATTGTGCAAGTACTGTAACATGTCCTCAACCTGCTCTATCTCCTGCTAATCTTTCCGGACCTGCTGATCCTGGACCTAGAGGACCTGCTCTATCTGAGGAAGTCCCAGCTTCTGACTTATCTGACCAGGTTCCTGATACAGAGTCAGAGACCAAGATTCTTCTACAAGCTACTCCTGCTCCTGCTACTGCTTCTCCTGCTGCTCCTGAAGCTAAAAAGGAACCTTTTGTTAGTATTCTTACTGGTAGCTCTGCATTAGCTGGATATGTCTCTTCAGGTACCCTTGCTGGAAGTGCCGCAACATTTTTTGGAGGATGGAAACTTTATAATCGCTATAAAGGAGATCCTTGGGTTAGACAGATTTAATGGCTGTCTATGGACTTTCCAGTAGGGAGACTAGCTTGGGTACTGAGTAGTTACTCCAAAAACACAACTCTTAGAAATGAAAAATCACAATATTCCAAAAATGCATTGTTACCAAATTATCATGACGTTTTAAAAGATCTATCATTTCCTCAATAGATCCATCTCATACTTTAAAGCCCTCTACATGGATAATAACTGGACATTTTAATCATGGAGCTCTCTGAGACCCGTGCATATCCACAAACTATTCCTGAATGGATCCCATGTGGTAGCCAATCCACCCATTACATCATCTATACCTACCTACACACGATTCTTTAGACATACTCAACGATCAAGGCAAGCTTGGGACTGACTAATGAACTCGTATTTGACAACCGAGGGGACCATTCTTCTGACATGCTTCATATCCGCGAGGGGTAGCGGGTAAAATCACTCATTCAGTCGATGTTTTCGCACACATCCGCAATACTTTTAGGCTCACTGAGCCATAGAGCGCCCTTAACTCCCTTTATTCGGCGCTTTGCCTCTAAAAAGGACATTAAAATCGCAACGAAAATCACCGACTTGTACACTAACGAAGAACCGAAGCCAGACGCCAAGCAGAGGAGCCAAGACATCAAGAGGAAGATACGATATGTTTATTATGATCCAACTCTTGTACAGAGAATCGCAATGTGAGTTTCTTTGGCTCCAATCAGTTATTCATGGAGCTCTTTGTGTTTTCCTCATTTTCCATCTTTTGTTCTTCATAAATGCGTATAGATTAAAGGCAAGATTCTTTGCGACCGGGTGGATGTACGCTGTCACGGCGATTTTGGCGTATTTGGCACTCAGATCCATTTATTGGTGTCAGGATCGCTTCCTCAAGGACAGATTTGGGATTTAGTCGTAAATTATGGATGTAAATCAAAGATTTAACTTGTTTAGGTAATGTGTATTATGCGAATGTATTGCGTAGCACGAGCGACTATCCGACCATAGGCTTAGCCGGAGGGAGGATGAACTTTGGCGACCAAGGGGAACTCTTTTGTCAGTAGGATTCTCAGTACGACTGTAAGGAGTACAACAGATGGAGGATGTGCCACTCTTTACGGCTTCTACATGCCAGAGTAAAGTGGATGTACCAGGAAGGAGTATGGCCATTTCTGGACACACTTGTAGAGTCGCTCTAGGAGACTTTAGAGCTTCCTCCGCAGTTAAAGGGCACATTTGCTACTTTTGGTACCCATTAATGGAGAATTGACGATGAATTAGCCGCAGAGAATCCTGGGCTGTGCCTAGAATACCGTCACATTGTCTCACCGTAATTTCATTTCAGAGCTTGAATGGGCACTAGAATGGCCATTTTGCAACTCCTCAGTGTACCATCTGTGTTCAGACTCTCTGTTGGCCATGCAGAATCTGAGATAGTCTAGAAAAGGTCTGCACACGTCTTGTAGAGTTCGGATCCATTCTTCGTCAGAAAGCTCTCCATTACCATCCCGTTCCTCAAAACGACAAATAAACAACATGACAATGAGATCAAAAGGCCCATAGCAACAAACCAGTACCTACCAGCGAGTGACATGTCAACCCCGAATAGTAATGCCCCTACCCGCTAGTTTGTAACTTTTTTTTTTCATTCAGTAGAAATCTTTTGCCGATTGCTACGAGGCTTTTGAAATTTTTACCAAATTGTAAAAGTAAACGGATTTACGAGTTGGATTACGAGTAAATTGGCAAATGGTGAGTTTGGGCGCTTCGTTGGTCCAGAGGCGCTTAATTTCGGGTTTGTCCCGCGACTGCCCGAATTTCGCGGCCAAGATGCCCAAGAGGATAACATCGAAACATCACCAAAAACCCCTGGGAAGCTACCCAGCGCCTCCCGAGCAGGAAATGCTCTGGAAGAATAGAAGAACAATTCCCGGAGGTTATTTTCAGCAGTCGATCTCGCCCTTTCAACTAAAGTTTCTCTACCCAATCATTCATCAGTGGTCTGCAAGGTTAGTTTGATGCACAGTATACGAACGTAGTGAGTATAATGCTGCCTATGGCGTAATGCGTAGCCTGAGCGACTGTAAGGAGTACTGAAACAGGTGACCTACCGACGTCAGAGACTAGGTAGTAGATCACTATGGAATGAGTGTAACGAGTGGAATAGTGATGGAGACTCTATGAGCGAAGTGAATAGAAGAGAAGTGGCAAGTATACAGAGTATAGGAGCTTCTCCATTAGTCTCTTTTTTAGACTTATTAGGACTATTTTTAGACTCTTTATTCTACTTGTGGAACCAGGAGGACAACTAAAGAGAGTCTCTAGAAGAATAGATGAATAAGTTACCATTAGGATATGCCAACCATCGAGTTGTACAATGCAACAATGGCAGGATAGGAACGATGGCGAGATGCTAAGCATTGACTTATCTACTTGATACTGTGCAACTGAATGTCTTGAAGAAATGGAGTCTCTCTATAAATCAGAGAATGTATCAGCGACTATGAATACCCATAGATAACACCTATGAAACCTTAAGGATGTGAGCTACTTAAACATGCATCTTGAAATGATGAATAATACTGGAACACTAAACTCTCGAGTAGAGAATGGAGGAGTATCTTCAACTTATGGCCAAGGATATGGTATATAATGGTGTGAACGACAGGTAAGATTACAAGATGACAGATGGGAGATCAGGGACTTCAGAAAGGCGCCATGTTTATGGCAGGGCTGACTCTGTTGCAGTCTCTCCGTGTGGCTTTAACTGGAGCGAAGTTTGCACTTGATAGATTTAAAATTCCTCAACAACATGCCAGTTCTTTCATTAACATGGTTCATAATCCTATGGAACTGGCAACGTTTACTGGAATGGCTATTATGACTTGTCTGTCATTTGCATCCGGTATTAATGGTTGTTTTAAGTACTTCGCCATTGTAACAAATGTGGCACTGTGCTGTTCCTTCGTCCTACTTCTCTATGCATTTACATCTGGAGGTCAAATGGGAGATCTCACCTTCTACTACTGGGCTATTGTCTTTGGCTCGTTTATATATGGACTGAACGTTGCAGCTGTAATGACTGTGGCGAGTGCAAATGCTTCTCTTTTTAATGTAGGAATCCCTCTCTCTGGTATTCAGGTTTGCATTTACTACTATGTCTTCACTAAGTTGGCTGAGAGATATAACTGGTCAAACATTAGCTATAAGATCATATACTGGCAGCTCATGATAGCAATAATCATATCGGCTGTATCAGCTTCTATCTGGATAGTACCAGATGCCACTGAACCTGGTAAAGAAGGTCAAGAGGCTAAAGGTAGTGCTGCTGCTCTATCTCCAATTCTTATGGGTGTAGTTGGAATGGGTGGTATCTATGCTTTCTATCCAGCCATTGCTCCTTATAAGTTGACTGACGTTGGCACTGGCTACACTATTGACCTCGTTGTCTTGTTCGTTAGTGCAGTTCCTGGTATTATTATTGCTATATTATGCCTGTGTAATGGAAAAGAACCCAATAGTAATAATGGAACTGGTCCAAACACTAATTGGAGTACTAATTGGGGATGGAATGCTGCTTGGATTCTAGCGTTTCCACACCTTCTTGCCATGATCTTATGTTTGTGCACACTTCATTATCCTGATAGTGGACTAGCCAGTTCAATTAAGAGCAGTGGTTTAAAGGTTGGAGCTATTACTGTTACCTTAAAGTTTTGTGAGGAATCTCTCAAGGCAGTTTCATATGCAGGAGGTGGTGCATATAAAAGCCCAATTCCAGCTGTTAATGCCTTCTTATCCCAAGGTTTAATGATAGTCTTGGCCTTTACTGGAGATGGTTACCTGAAGACTTATTCCAAGTATGAGCATGATCGAAGTAAGTGGCCTACTAAGGATTATGGCTTCTTTAAGTCCTTAGGATACTGGATAGGGAGTGGAATGTGGGTGGCCTGTAAGAGTGTCAAGTCTTCCTTTACCAAGAATGTAAGATGCAAAGTTTTGGGTAAATCAGAAGCTCTCCTTATTGTCTATGAAGATGAAGAGTTTTAATGGGTAGCCACTAGGGAGCTCTTTGAAACTCAATCATTCATCCTTGGACATTCGTCCATGCATTAAGAGTCTAGTGGAGAGTCTGAGGGAGAGACTCATACTGAGGGGATCTCCAATGATAAAGAGTTATGCTCATAGTGTTTGTCAGTTGTCTGATAAGGATAGAGATTCTTGGCCTACTTCACGTTATGGGTTTTGGAGTCCGCCTGTACTCTAGTAGACTCTTTAAGAGATTTTCCAAAAGATCCTCATAGAACAAGACAGTAATTATGGGAATTGGTGACTATGGACTGGTGGATGTTTGCTTTTCCTGTCTTATTCATAGGAATTGTGATAAGGAAGTACTTTGAAATGGATAGAGAATGAAAGAGTATTAATAAGGATGAATATTTAAATAAACTAAAGGAACCTCGGCCTTATAAATAGTGACGCCTCATTGCTATTCCCTCTATGGATGATGCAGTATGTAGCCGACTAGGCAATATAGAGAATCACTCCCTTGTCAGTATACGCATTTCATTCAACACAGTTTTCAAAATCCTTCCATCTCATCACCATTCTATACACATACATACACATGTTTAGGACATGGGCAAAAACCTCTCAAATGTTCTGGTGGATCATATGGCCAACGACTGTGATGGTTATTGCATTCCGTTCAATCGACAAACTCAACAAGCTCTACCTAAAGCGCGAGCACTATTACTAGTTTTGTAACTTTTGCCTATTGTACATGCATGGGTGGCTATATAGGTGTACTAGACAAAGATGTTAAAGATGGAATTTACAGTCTTATGGTTCTAGGATGCGGATTAGAAGCTGCAGGGGATCCTCAAGGCTTACGTGGATCCAACATTCTCATAGTCCTTTTCAAGTGCGGCAACATCTTCTCTGGCTTCTTGGAATTCTGCCTCTTCCATGCCTTCCCCAATGTACCAGTGCACAAACGCCCTTTTGGCGTACATGATGTCAAACTTTTTGTCCATCCTGATGAAAACTTCGGCAATGGATGTGGAGTTGCTGATCATGCAAACTGCACGTGAAGTCTTTGAAAATTCTTCTCCGGAGACCACACATGGCGGCTGGTAGTTGATACCAAACTTGAATCCAGTGGGTGACCAGTCGACGAAACGAACGGTTTTCTTATTCTTGACCACAGAGATTGCAGAGTTTACGTCCTTTGGTACAACATCGCCTCTGTACATGAGACAGCATGCCATGTAGTATCCATTCCTGGGATCGCACTGAGCCATCATAGAGTTTGGATCGAATGCTGAATAGGTGATGTCAGCTACTGACATTTGTTCATGCTTTGCTTTTCTGCTGCTCACGATGGGAGCGTAGGATGAAAGCATAAAATGGATCCTAGGGTATGGCACAAGGTTGGTCTGGAACTCGTTCATATCGACATTGAGTGCACCGTCAAACCTCAGGGAGGTTGTTAGCGAGGATATAACCTAGAGAATGTGTAAAGAGAGGATTGGTGATCTTACCTGTGCAATAATCTTGTTAAGGTTCTGGTAGTTTGGGCGACCAATGTCGAGGTTGTTCTTGCAGATGCTGTAGATTGCTTCGTTATCCAGGACTACAGCAACGTCGGTGTGTTCTAGAAGGTTATGGGTTGTGAGTACAGAGTTGTAAGGCTCAACTACTGCGGTAGAGACTTGTGGTGACGGCCAAATGCAAAAGCTCAATTTCGTCTTCCTATCGAATTCCGCGCCAATACTCTCCAAAAGCAAGCTTCCAGTACCGGACCCGGTACCTCCACCAATGGCAGAAAAGAAGAGAAAGCCCTGGACACTGTCGCATGCATCGGTCAACCTGTGGAGCTTCTCCATGACTGGTGTATAAATGTCCCTTCCAACGGTGTAGTGACCACGAGCAAAGTTGTTGGCGGCGTCTTCGTGACCAGAAATCAGCTGCTCTGGGTGGAATAGGTTCTTGTAAGTTCCCCTCTTGACGTCATCAATGACCGTTGGTTCAAGGTCGACAAAGATACACCTAGGGACGTACTTGCCAGATGAGGTTTCGGAGAAAAAGGTGTGGAATGTCTTGTCGTCTTCCGAATTCGTAGGCTTGCTATCCATTGATCCATCTGGGTTTATCCCATGCTCAATGCAAAAGAGCTCCCTAAACGTATTGTATAATGGTGCCTAGTTTGTTGCATGCACGTTATGCCTGATGGGTAAATGGCAGCTGTAGGTACAACGCCTTGAATGAACTGGCATGCATGTAGGGACTGGATGACAAACCATACAGAGTTTCCGACTTGGACTCCGGCTTGTCCTACGTGGACTGCAATGACTTCTCTCATTTTGAGGTATTGAGATGAAGTGAGTGTACGAGATTGACGACCGAGGGAGATGCCACAGCGCCAAAAAATGTTAAGCAATCATGCAGACTTGGTTATATGCGAGTGTCTTGCGCTCTAAAACACAACTGCCAATGTGGATATAGTAAGAGTAGTATGAAATATTTAAAAGTACCGGGAGGTGCGGGTAGGGAGGCCGTACTGTGTCTCTACAGGACACGACAACATGGCAAACTAAAGTGCATCTGGACGCTTTTCTGGAGTCTCTAGGCTATTCGTACGGTTGCTCTAGACGAGATCTGTCGGTAGTACAGGTCGTATGGACGAATTTTGGTAAACTTTTGATTTTTGCCACTTGTATCCCGGCCAGCTCTTCTCGCTTTTTTTGGCCTCCTGCCACTCGAGATGTCGTTTGGCAAAGGAAAAGCGAGTTGGAGACTACAAATCAGTGTACGCCTAGTTATCCGCTGACCAGCTCCTACATGGCCCCCTCTGTCCTTTTCTTCATTCGCACAGTTGAAAAGTTTTTCGGTACCCGAGAGAATGATAGGCGAGTGGACCGGGGAACGTCATGGCATCCGTACCGCCAATTTCAGCCACAAATTCGCCCATCTGAGGGCATCCGCAACCCTCCTGATCAACAGCACACGCGTCCAAATGGATACGACGGAGTAAAGGGCAAGAGACCGTGTCCACTCTGGCCGCCCCCAGCCGTGTGTAGGCCCGCTGTGATTCCAAGCCAAAGCGGCCGGAGGAGCGGCGGACGGCTCCAGTACCAGCGCCACAGGTTGATGGCGGCAGCATCAAGGGCTGAGCGGGACGAGAGGCAGAGAGATGGTCGGGAACGCTCTCGGGGCTTTGGCCTCCGCCGGGGGCTGAGCACACATGTTTCTAGGGCGTAATTCTTGGAGCCAAAGGAGGCGCAAATGATCGTAGAGAGCGCGGGGTGGAGTCGCGCTGCAGTTGTGAAATGACTGAGGCTTTGGGACTCCGGCCATGCAGTCCTGCACGACAAGGCGTTAGTAAGGCAGACCCAACCACAGTGAAGATTTTGGTGTTAGTCACTACATTAGCCCTTGAAATTCGATTCTTGTGGTTTTTATGCCTAAAACTATGCAGAGGGAGGCCCTGTGATTTGGCTTTTGGAAATTACTCTACGATTTGCCCTTCTGCACTACAGGACGCTTTTATATTCCCAAAGTCGAGGATTTTGCTCGTGTTTCCCAGTGGCATCCACGAAAGCTGCCAGGACCACCCGCAGAGGCCATCGAGACGATCGTTAACTCGTTGGGGTATTCCCGCAAGTCTAGCCAGACGTTGGAGAATGCCAAACTCGGCTCTGATCAACAAGTGGCCACACTAGAGCAAGAACAAATAATGAAGCACTGACATTCGACGATGAGTGGCATCAAGGAAGCCTCGTCACGACTCAGTGAGAGGTCAGAATACTGCACCTGCGCTTGCAATCTAGTCTCTGACCACCTCTACACGGACAGACTGGGCCCTGACCTTCTTACCAGGAAAAAGAAGGGACCTGTGACCTGCAACTCACACTACTCCACGGCGAGTGACGAAAATGTAATTGACAAACTCAGAATGTCTGAAGAATCAAGTGCGGAGAACGATGAATGTGATTTAACGGACGTTAGCAGTCCGAAACTAGGCCAATCAAGCTCCATCGAGTCCGCCTTCGTCGATGGACTGGATTCGCTACACTGCTCTTTTTGCAACAAGCCCATATTCATGTACAATGGGCTCGACTATGGAATGTTTGACGGGTGGATAAACGCAGTCCTGGACGCCGACCATCCAGTGGATGCGCAAAATGCAGACTGCGGAACAGCGCAATCATGCACCGACATTGTGGAGATTACGTCCTCCATACTCATGTCATCCGAGGACGCCATGTTTACCATCGTCTCAAATGTGTCACCAGGTGAAGATTGTACGAATGAAAAGAACCAACTTTTCGATAGCGTGAAGCGATTTTTGCAGTACTGTCTGGGAGATGACACAATCGTTCATCTCACCGGATCGACTGCCTACGACATTGACATTGACTACAGTGACATTGCATCGGCGCCATCATACAGCGATTTGGATATCGTAGTGCTATCAAAAAGCTACGGAGGTGACCCGCGTACCATATTACAGAAAGTTTATAGTGAATTAAGCAACATGCAGTATGTTTTAAAGGAGAGGAACAAGTGCCCAATCTGGGTGCTGGCAGACTCGAACA